>NC_137913.1:29785646-30140646 GCF_963457725.1 Sprattus sprattus
AAGAATCATATTCAGCAATGTTAACTAAGACCATTAAAGAGGACGCAGATGCTATGAGCTTTTTATTGGCTTTGTTGAAATTGTGTTTGTGCTATACGTCAATGAATAAACGCCACTGAATTGGTTTTTGGCTTTATATTGCACGTATTCACACTATGAATATGCAAAAAAATAAATGGTGATTCTGGCGCCAGATTTCCTCTACCATTTGGGCGCTTTCCCATAACCACTTCTGTAGATATTGCACCTTTCCAAAAAGTACTTTTAATGTCGTCTGTTTGTTTTTGAAACCCTCTGTCGCTGCTCTTATCCTCCTTTTGAAAGAGCCCGTCTCAGCTGGTCGGAGTGGGCAGAACCTGAAGAAAGCGCATTTTTTCATGTTGTCTTTCTTCCTCAAATAATCAGCCTTGTGCCAAAAGTGTCCCCCTTGTTTTTACGCGTGCCAGTCACCTGCCGTCTCCCTGGGCTCCGCGCTTTTCTGAACCCCATTTTTAAAAGCCTGCCTCTCTTCTCGATTCTTTTGACTTTCTGTGCTCGGTGTCCCCAATGAGATTCAGATTGGGTACATATTGAGCTCCCATTGTCTCTCAAGGGCTGTATTACGCTAATTAAATTTTATCCTACCATAAAACACATCTCTTCACCAAGCCCCCTTTAAATTTAGTTGTGCGGCTTTACAGACAAACTCCTCTATTTTCATCGCCCTGAAAAAAAATCCACTGTTCATTGAGTCAAATCAATTGAAAAACATTTGCAAATCTCTATTATTCTGGGATTTTTGTCTCCTTTCTCCTATTTTAAAAGAGCCAGAAACAGCTTGCTGCTTTGTGCTAGGGAGGCGCTCCGGGTAGGAGGAGAAAGCAATGAATGCCAAATAAATTACGCATCGAGGGCACGGTCATTTATCTTCATACTGTTAGCCTCTCTCTATTTTCACTTTATCATTTACATTTAATCTTTTGTTCAATGTTAATTCGCAGTTAATTATCTGAACACATCTGAAGTAGAATGCCCCAAGAATGTCCTTTTAAACTTGCAAAACCTTCACATAATTTATGGTCAGGTGGCAGAAATTGTCTGCTCCACTAACTTTTTCAAAGTATACCTATTTTTTTTTTTAAATAAACTCAAGTTTAGACGAAAATGTCTTCTTGCGAATGAAAATGAGCGGTGTCTGTTTGGGCACCAGTAAAAATGGGCACGATGCTATAGCCTAATATGCACTTATGTTTTAATGAGAGTCTCTGTGTTAATGTGATGATTATCAGCTGTTGGAGATTTTATTTCTGTCTGAGGCGATGACTTGCCGACGAAGAACGGCTGCCAAATGCAAACGATAGAATTGGCAAAGGTCAAAATGTACCACTTTTTTAGCCTTTGTATTCTCTGCGCTGCGCTTTGACTTGTGCGCGTAGTTGAAGTCTGTTTTTCATGCTGTCAGAAAATGTAAACTTGTTATCTGTATGTTTTCCAAATAATAATATAAAATATGTCTATCTATCTACCTATCTATCTATCTATCTATCTATCTATATATCTATCTATCTATCTATCTATCTATCTATCTATCTATCTATATATCTTTAGGTCTATCAATTTTGGTTAGAGTAGATAGGGTACCATTTTCATATCGTGCATTTAACGTGCTCATAAAATCTGACAGATTCACCTGACCTGATACATTTCGCTTAATGTGTTGTTAAATATTGGAATTTATAATTTTGTATTGTTGTATATGTTATGCAGCCTGTTATATTTATTTGACTAATGTTTAGTTTAAAAACATTCAAGAACAATAAATAAATGTGGACAAATCTTGCTTGTGCGGGAGGGGGACATCCTGCATGTGAAAAGGCGTGTGAAGGCGGGGAAGCGCCAAAAGCAGCTGTTGAGGTTTAATCTGCTTTCCTGCCTTGTCACTCACCTTCGACTGCCTCTTCAGCTATACGCACGCCGTCTCACGCCTAGTCTCTATTTTGTCCCCCTCTCCATTCTGCCCGCGTTTCTTGTCTCCTCTCGCAATCGTGTCCAGATTGGCGTACCGTCTCCGTGTAGTTATCCAAATAAAAGAGCAACGCATGGGTGTCGGGTTGCCCTCAACCCCACCATGGAAAATTGATTTGCAGCACTTTTCTTTGGACTGGCATTATTGCGCACAACCTGAATAGGAAACCTGCGAGCCTAGGATGGAATAAAGATGTTCTCTCTGCTGGAAAGGGGGGAAACTGCCCATTTAGCCCCAGTCCATCAACTCTGAAAAAAGCCCGGAGAAAAGACCCGGGGCCACTGAAAGAAAGCCTATACTCTGCTCCAAACGCAGACACAATACTAAAGACTTCATATTAGTAGCCATGAATATTAAATCGCTTAGGGCAGCAAAATAGATGGAGAAAGAAACGATGGTTGAACCAGATGGATCTGCATATTTTAACAAAAGAAAAAAGTTAAGAAGCACTTCAATTAAATTATTATGTGAATTTAATGACATATACATTAAGACATGGCTACATTGACATAAATATTTGTTTCCACAAAAATAGTACTTTTAGGCTACGATTTTAACGCGGTGCATAGCCTACAGACCAAATCGAATTTATCTTGATGCCATTTTCAATCATGTTGCATGTTTTATTTATTATTTTACAATGTGATTAAATTATCCCTCAACGTTTATTTTTCTACTGCTGGGATTCTTTACAAAAACTGTTTTTGTGTAAGTTATAATGACTCTCTTTAATGTTTCATCAGACTCAAACTCAGTTATACTGTTGCAGAAGGTCACACCATTTAGGACACTTAAAGTAATTACATTTAAAAGGTTCATTAAGGATGGACTCCGGCACCTTTCCCAAATTATATTTTTTAAAGGAATGCCACTCGCTTGTTGTCCCGCTGAGAACCGCCTCGGTGTGACATTTTCCTGGCGGACGCCTCGGGCTCGAGCTGATCTGAGAAACGGGTGCTCAGTTGGAGCCCCCACGGGGTGGAACGCGTGCGGAGAATAGGGAGGTGGCTCTGTCTTTCACGCCAACACCCCTCACTCACAAACATATACATGCACACACACACACACACACAGACACACACACAGAGACACACACACACACACACACACACACACACACACACACACACACACACACACACACACACACACACACAGACACACACACACACACACACACACACACACACACACACACACACACACACACACACACACACACACACACAGACCCCAGGCGTATCCACTCAACGAAAATGCTGGCTTTTCTGTGGTGGAACAAGCGGGCAGGCCCCGAGGGGAGGGTCATTAATAACTAATTAGAGCAGGTCAGGTCGCCAGCATATAAGACCGCCGGGACCCGCAAGAGCGCAACGCGTCACACTCCACAGAGTCGCTCTCAGAGTTTTTCTTAACACGTTTGTTCTTTAATTATAGTTAAATAGACTATTTATTTCAATCAAAAGTTTACACATTTACCTGATTTTCATGCTCACCGCTGTTTACGCTTTGTTTTCTTATTTTTAACACTTTTAATACCGAGGGAAGTTAGATACAATTAGCCTAGACATTGATGAACCATGGGTTCCGTTTTGCCTGCCGAAGCCTTGCTGTTGAAATCTGGATTTAAGCCTCAGACCTTCTCCCTGTCCGAGATCATCACGTCTGACATCCTACACAGCTTCTTGTATGGCCGATGGAGGAACGTGCTGAGTGAGAACCTGCTCGAGGACAAGACCATGCCCGTGTGCCCAAAAACCGCCTTCACCGCCGAGGTGCTAGCGCAGTCTTTCTCCGGAGGTAAGGACAGCTCTTGTATTTTAACCTGTCAGTCAGTGACATGAGGGAATGGTATCCGTAGCATACAATGAATGAAACACGTACAAATATTAAAAGTACAAGAAAACTTCCATCTTAACTTGACTGCTTCAAAATGTGTTAAATTGACTTTAGACTTTTTATTGTCACGCAATAAAATAATAAAATATAAAAGCAAATTCTACAATTATTAATTTAAAACATTTCTATTCGAAAATTTAAATAATTGTCAATTTTGTCTCAAAATATAATTTCAATGCAAAATGTTCCGAATATTTGACCAGTATCGAAAATGTGTTGGTCCTGCGCATGTAGTTTCTGTGGTCTAGATCGGTGGTATTATATTCACGTGCGCAGTGCATGACCGGAGAGTTTGTTCTTACTCTGGCACAATGAAGGAAAATAAATGCATTCATCACCGCTCCCTACCAGATACCCATTCATCCGTGAGCACGATCTCTTTCTACCGTCTCTCCCCCGCGCTGCTGTTGCACCGCTGATACACCGTGAAGGCTAATTCCATCGCTATTCACCCCATGTCAACCATCTAATCGCCTTTCTCTCCCTTTTTGTCTGAAATTCCAGGGCCTTTTGAACAAGCCCTGGTTTCATTCAGCCCCACTTTATAGCTACAACGTTTTTAAAGGGATAATGAATTTGGAATAAGCCATTTCTTTCCACTTCAGCCTCATGAATATATGAGTCCCGTGACATCCAAAGCACGACGAATCGTTGCATGCGGGTAAATAGAAGGCCATTTAACCCCGCTCGCCGCCGACCTTTTCCTTCCCACACAAACAAACCTGTCGCTACTAGTGGGGCGGAATGACCGCAAAGATCTATTCAGAGATCAGCCCTATAAAAGCCTCAATTCAATAAATCCAATGAGTGGATTTCAATTCATTGACGACATTTACGATCCTTTGAATAATAAGACCAGACATTTGCGAATGCTCTCAATGTTTTTGTGTGCCAAGAGGCTTATTCCATCGTGGTTCATTCTGAGAAACTTGAGCCTAAATGTCTGATGAGAAATGTGTTTTCAGGATTTTATAGGTAAGACTTAATTTTTTTTTGCTGTATCTGTTGTCTGGTGATGTGTGCATGAAAATGTGTGTGATCACTGGCTGACGTCTCTCCTCTCCATCTTTCCAGAGGTCCAAAAGTTGTCCAGTCTGGTTCTGCCCAGTGAGGTGATCATTGCCCAGAGCTCCATCCCAGGCGAGGGGCTGGGGATCTTCTCAAAGAGCTGGATCAAGGCTGGAACCGAGATGGGACCTTTCACGGGTCGGGTGATCTCACCAGAACACGTGGACCTCTTCAAGAACAACAACCTCATGTGGGAGGTCAGTAACTTAATAGTGGGTAATGTGTGAGTGTTTGTATGTGTGACATCATATCCCGGTGTGTGTTTGCTATGAGTGTGTGTGTGTGTGTGTGTGTGTGTGTTTGCTTGTTTGTGTGTGTGTCAGTTATATGTGTATGTATATGTGTGTATGTGTGTGTGTGTATGTGTGTGTGCATCATGTCTCATCTGCGTTCCTCTACTCTTCAGGTCTTTAATGAGGACGGAACTGTGCGCTACTTCATTGACGCCAGCCAGGAGGATCAGCGCAGCTGGATGACCTACATCAAGTGTGCCCGCAATGAGCAGGAGCAGAATCTGGAGGTGGTGCAGGTCGGCAGCAGCATCTTCTACAAGGCCGTGGAGGTAAGCGGGTTTGTGTGTGTGTGTGTGTGTGTGTGTGTGTGTGTGTGTGTGACATCATATCCCGGTGTGTGTTTGCTATGTGTGTGTGTATGTGTGTGTGTGTGTAGGTGTTTGTGTGTGTGTGTGTGTGTGTGTGTGTGTGTGTATGTGTGTGTGTGTGTGCGTGTGTGTGTGTGTGTGTGTGAATGCACTTGCTATAGTTTCTAACACTGTCGCAAAAAAAGAAGTGTCATAATGATGATCGTTAGGATGTAGAATCCTCGCCCTCCTCTGACCCTGGTTGTTGTCTTTGTTCAGACTATCCCTCCAGACCAGGAGCTGCTTGTGTGGTACGGGAACTCACAGAACACCTTCCTGGGGATCCCAGGTGTGCCGGGCATAGAGGAAGAACAGCCGAAAAAGAACAAAAATGGTGAGTCTGTCTGTCTGTCTCGGATCAGCTGATCAACACAGCGGAGAGTGCTGTAGACGTGGAAGAGTCGGTGTCCGTCTCAGCGAGTACTCTACTTTAGGGACTGGCTTGCTCTCCAGGCCAAGTGTGAAGTGGAGTTTTTAAAGGAAACCAGAGAGAGAGAGAGAGAGAGAGAGAGACAGAGAGAGAGACAGAGAGAGAGAGAGAGAGACAGAGAGAGAGTGATTTTCAAATATATCATAAAAGTGGTTACATGTCTGAAAAAGAGATATACCTGATGAGAGAAGCTGTGTTTGAAAAGAGGTTAGAGTTTCTAAAAGAGATGTTTTTGAGAGAAGAGAAATGGGAGTTTCTGACATCCTGAACTGACGTGTTCTCCTCTTCCCCCCCTCAGATGAACTGTTACTGTGCGACGGCTCGACTGCCGCGGCCCTGGCCTCAGCCAGCCGCATGCGCTGCGTCATCTGTCACCGCGGCTTCAACTCACGCAGCAACCTGCGCTCACACATGCGCATCCACACTCTGGACAAGCCCTTCGTGTGCCGCTTCTGCAACCGCCGCTTCAGCCAGTCGTCCACGCTGCGCAACCACGTGCGCCTGCACACCGGCGAGCGGCCCTACAAGTGCCACGTGTGCATGAGCGCCTACTCGCAGCTGGCAGGCCTGCGCGCCCACCAGAAGAGTGCCCGCCACCGGCCTACAGGGGGAAGCAGTGTCAGCGGCGCAGTAGTCGGCATCCAGACGCACTCCCCTCCACCGCCACAGATGGCGCCAGTGCCACACCCGGCCTCTCTAGTGCATCATATCCCCACTATGGTTCTGTAGAAAACAAACACACACACAAATATACACACTCACACACACTTTCTGGTTCTGTGAGAACAGTCCAGTTGATGGACGAGGCTGAGGAGCGCAAGTACAAAAAAGATAATATATAAAGTTTGGTCAGGGCTCCTTTTGGAATGGAGGTTCTAAGCTGAAGGGACTTCCAGGTTACTTATTACTTGATGTCCTTCCTGGTTACCCATGATTCATTCATTTGTTTACCCCATGTCATTGAACGCATCGCCTCTTTATTCAGTGTAGGTCAGACTTGTCAGATTTTACATTAAGAGTGTGCTATATCACTATATGTCTTTTGGTCAGATGTTTGGATTTTCGGAATGCCATTGCCACGTATGCATGAGGAGACCCAGGCAGTACCAATAGCCTGATCACTTTCTATTTCCTGCTTGTTATATAAAGATTAAGGTTTTTAAGACGTTATTTATGTTTGCATGTAATCTCCAGGCTCCTGTCTTTACGGAGGGGAAAGATTTCTGCAACTGTATTTAATCCCAATGTATTTATCAAGCATCAGGTTTATATCTGCGACTTGTGTTAAAAACAGCGACTGTTTCTACTCTTCCTGACTTTTCCCAGGACAAAAACGCCATTCCCAGGAGGAGTGAGGCCCCCTAGTGACAGTTTTGTGTCATTACCTCCCTGTCAGGGAACATTGAGATTGATAGTATGTAAATAATCTATAGAATATGTAAAAGTATTGTAAATAATAATACATTTAAAGATGTGTTCCACTTCTTAAAATGCTGAGCAGTCACTTTATCTGTTTATGTACGTATGTAAAACCTCTTATTCAGATTACAAATACTTGATCTATATATGACGTAAACTGTTTGCAGATACTAAAGACTTTGTATTTCCTTCTTGTCTCCTAAATAAATGATTGAAATATTAAGCGTTAAAGCCGTTGTGTTATTTTTGTCATATGAGGATTTGCGGGATAATCACTATGGAGGATTATCGGGGCCAAAACTAAATACACTGGGTCAGCCTCACGCAGCAGCTGAGGGTATGTCTTCTGGGACATTCTGGTATCTTGATTTATTTAAATAATGCTCAATAACTTTCATTAAACTAAATCTGGCGCTTGGCATCCATAAACGCCTAAATTCGGTATCCCTCTGGATCGAATAGAGCCTGATCGACTGAGCCTGCCTGGTGTGTAATACTGTTCATTCACACACGAGTACATGTAACATTTATATATTTAGTGTCTCATTTATTCATTTTGTTATCTAATTATGTATTTATCCAAGTATTTAACCATTCATTTATTTATTTATCTAGTTATTTATGTATTTAGTTTTGGTCCCGATAATCCTCCATACATCACAGCAGTGTGATGCTATTCAAAAAAGACCCCAAAGTAAAGGAATGCTTTAATATTACGATTACCAAGCACCACTTCTCAATACAGTTATTCACTTTGAAGAAAGTTCATTGTTTACTTAATGGATTTGAACAAATGGTTTTAACTAAAACAGAAAACGTTGACGACACACAAAGCAGTTCACGTTTGTTTTAAAATGTGAACGTTTTAATTGCTGAGGAATCATGTTGAGGAATAAAAACATCTTACTTTCTATCTAAAACATACGGAAAAGCATTTTTGTGTTTGTCTTCACCACATCACCATTAGGTATCTTTTTCAGTCTCAAACACAGTTGACACACAGTCTTGCAAACTATCTGAAACTTTTCCACCAGCAAGACCCCTAAGTGATCAGTAGATGGCAGTGGTACACCGAGAAGAGTGAAAGGTTTTGCAGTGGTGTCCAACCCTACAACAGCAGGAGAACGGGCTAGGGGGGCGAAATGTATTTCAAAATGACAGGAAAGGCACCCTGGGTCAAAAACCAGTATAATATCTGAGGTAGGGTGAGGTAGGATCCAGAGCTAGGGTCACCAGATGTCTCAGTTTTTGGTGGCTTGTCCGTGTAGATGTCCCCACTTTTAACTGTGAATTAAACTTAACACAGAACGTCCTGAGAAAGACTAGGCAGCAGAGCCAACAGGCAAGCTGAATACTCACATAGCATATATCGCATATAGCACATATAGCATATCACTCTTCTTCTTCTACTAACCACTTGCTCGCTTAATTTTAGAATAAAAACTGTTGTGTTGAACTCGACCAGAAACTAGCAAGTGCCAAGAGAATCCACATCATTACAACACACGTCTTCTCAAGCCAGGAGGTAACCCAGGGGTTAAAGCAAGAGTGGGTTTCATGAGTTAGTAATCGATCGACCAGGTGATAGGTCGCCGATTTGTAAAGGCATGCAATCTACTTGGATGTAAGCTAATCAAACCAAATCAAACTTTATTTAAATAGTGCATTTCATACCAAGAGGCAACTAAATGCACTTTACAGAAGGAAATGGGGGGCAGGGGGAGGGTACAACACTTTTTTTAACACACTATTTTCCAGAGGGAAGCAACTAGTGCATCATTTTATTACTGTGTGTGTGTGTGTGTGTGTGTGTGTGTGTGTGTGTGTGTGTGTGTGTGTGTGTGTGTGTGTGTTTGTGTGCCCAGAGGGCTTCACCCACCATGAAAGGCTGCTGTATGATTTCCTGACATGGTTTGCCTTAGTTAGACTTAGTTTGTCCCAGTTGGGCCTTCACCATAGTTCATTACAGTCTCTAATGGTCAAAACACACCAAACCAGAACTTTAACTTTTTTATAGATAACAACATTAGATATTAAAAATTAAACATTGAGCGCCGAACTGGAAATCTCACTAACTCACTGGTGAGCTACACAAACATGAAGACACTGTCCCTCAGTTGAGCAACAGCAGACATCCACGAGTGGACCCATTGATTGACCCAGGGGACTTCCAGTTGGTCACACACACACACACACTCACACACCCATCCACTCCCACCCACCCACACACACACACACACACACACACACACACACACACACACACACACACAAACCACTGCCGGGAATACTGCCTGCTAAGTTTGATTGTTTGATTACAGTTTGATGTTTACACTGGAATCATGTTGCCCAACTGGGCCAACAATTACGTGTTTGTGTGTGTGTGTGTGTGTGTGTGTGTGTGTGTGTGTGTGTGTATGTGTGTGTGTGTGTGTGTGGGTGTGTGTTTGGGTTGGGGGGGGGGGGTGTGTGTCAATAGAAGCCAAATGGGAGGCGGCAGAAGAGTAATGATTGATTGAGCCAAAGCAAGCAGAGTCTGGGTTAGGGTCTGATGAGAACCTTTGTCATTTTCCTCTGAGTTTGGCTGCAGAAATGGCTGCCCTGCTTCTCCTGTGTGTGGGGGTCCTTAACCTGGGCTGGAGTGTTGTTGCACAGGACAAGATGTGAGTATGGTATAGACTATCCCTCTCTCTCCCTCTCTCTCTGTCTCTCTCTCCAGATTCTGATAAACATGTTGCTCTCGCTCCACTCTCTAATCCAGGGGTGGGCAAACTTTTTGACTCGCGGGCCACAATGGGTTCTAAAATTTGACAGTGGGGCCGGGCCAGGAACAGATGGATGGAGTGTTTGTGTGAACTAATATAAATGACATGTAAAATCATCACATGAAAGGATTTGGACTTAGCAAAGCAGGTAGCAAAGCATTTATTTGCAAGGCAATTAAAAAAATTGCACGAACATGAACAATACAAAAACCTGTCGTAACGTGACTGATCAAACATCATGAAAACATCTGAGGCCTGTGCTCAAAACACTTGAACTTCTTTATTATTTACATTAACAGGTTAGAGAAGCTACCAGTAATTTCCATACGCCGTTGCAATGCACTATAGGAATTGCGAAATATTGCTTCTTTACCTAATAATAATTGACCATCATTGAGACAAATAGAACAGAATCTGCAAATAGCCTAGCTAGCATACGAATCAAACTATTGATAGAGAAGACAAATATAACACCTGCTTTCTATATTTTAATAGCAGTGAAATATAAACGATTAAATATATATATATATTGTTTTACATGTGCACAATTTGAAAATATGCATGACAAAGATCATGCACCATTTTCTTTACCCTCCGTTCTCCTACCTTCATGTGCTGCATATCAGAAATTGCCGACAGAAAAGCGAGTTATCTCCCTCTGGAACGAAATAATGTTTTCTGATTGGCTAATGGGGTGTACATTAAGTTCGTATAACCGGACACCTTGGACGTAGTCCCAGTAGAAACGTTGAATCGCCGTTCCATATCAATGCTCTTGAATGGTTACCATTGACAACCAACGTAACGTTTATTTTTTGACAGCTAGGATAATTTGAACCAAGATGGCGGCGTGTTGGGACAAGTTAGTGGGCAATGTTTTATGTCAATTAAGCTATCTACACAACTTTTTATATGTCTAAATTGACTCGGTTAGTTGTTCATGTTCTACACGAATGTTGCAGAGTATTGTAATTCTTAACTGAAAGTCTCGAATATTATTTGTAGGCGGCTGTTAGCCCTTAGAAAAAAAAACATTGAAACAGATGGTAGCTCACATGGCTAACTAGCCGGCTCGATTGTGAGCCTTCGACCAAAATTACTAAACTTGACCTCCCTGTTGCTCTGTCCAACTTCACCATCAACGGAAACGTGGAGTTCAACTGTAAATAGTAAAACCTTATGAACAATACCTGTGTCCGTGTGTCCGTTTACTTTACAGAGGTGAGCTCATGAGTGTCACTTTGCAGCAACGCCCGGGGAAACTAAAGGTCCAGTTCCACGCACTACTTTCTATAACGGGAGCCCTAGGCTTCAAATCAAGAATTCATCAGGTTATTATGCATATTAAATTTCCTAAAGATAAAGGAAATTCTAAATAATAATAATAATAAAAATAAAAAACGTTTTGGATGTTGTAAACGGGAGATAAGCCGGGATAACGGCCTCCGAGCTGTCCAGTTCTACGAAGTTAATGGACTTCTGCGGAGCAACACCCCTCCGCTCCGCGTCGTGGTGTTCTTTGCCCCGCAGCGTCCATTAACTTCCTAGAACTGGACAGCTCGTCGGCCGTTATCCCTTACATGGCTCATGTTACCATGGAAACAATAAACAAAGCTAGCTTTGGCCCACACATGCATTGCGAGATCATGCGCCATCTAGCGGGGAAATGGGGGCATTACAGGAGAAAGGTAAAATTGAATTTAATAATAATAATATTTGGACAAGTTCGGTGGGCCGGATTAAAAAGCACAAAGGGCCGTATACGGCCTGCGGGCCATAGTTTGCCCATGTCTGCTCTAATCAGATGTGTCTCTCTCTAGATTCGGATCAGACATTCCTCACTCTCTCTCTCTCTCACTCTCCAAGTTCTAATTAAACATATCTCTCTTCCTATCTCTCTCTCTCTGGGTTCTGATAAACATGTTGCTCTCGCTCCACTATCCGATCAGACTTGTCTCTCTCTAGATTCTGATCAGTCTCTCTCTCTCAAGGATCAGAACAGACTTGTCTCTCATGCTCCCAGATCTGATCAGAAACATTCCTCTCTCTAGATTCAGATCAAGCTTGTCTCTCTCTTTTAGGCAGGGGTGTTAAACTCAAATATACAGAGGGTCGAAATAAAAAAAATGGATCAAAGTCGAGGCCCGGACAGTGGGGCAAATGCTCGCGGTATGCTACCAACGCGGGGACAGTGCATTGTGCGACTTGCAGTATTTGTGGTGCGTTCGACATACCAGCGACTGCGGCAGACGAGCTCTAATAGATAGATTAATAGGAGATAGATGGATACTTTATTAACCTTCAGAGAAAATTAGGCGAGCCAATTGAAATTTCACCGTTGCTCATTCAAATCAATGGAACTTTTTGCTACATTCTGAGGAGCTGGCGGGCCAGATTAAATGGCTTGTCGGGCCTGATCAGGCCCGCGGGCCTTGAGTTTGACACTTGTGCTTTAAGGTAACTCCACTGGTCTGTGTCTGCAGGTTTCTGATCACGGGTCCTCGGCTGTTAAGGTTGGATGCGATTGAGACGGTGGTGGTGCAGGTGTTTGATGAGGAGGACACCAGTGTGCAGCTCTACCTGAAGAAGTCTTTGGCTGCAGGGGACACTAAATATGACTCTGAGACTGTCCAGCTCAATGCAGGGAACAGCTACCAGGCAGAAGCCAAGATGCGGGTGAGCAAAATACAACACTTCAAGATCCTTAAGATTTAACAACCATCATTCTGGAACGCAGTCTTCTTAACTTCCTGAAAGTTTTCTTACCTGGGGTTTGTTCTTAGCTAAGAACAGGAATTAAGAACACGGAAAAGCTGTCGTAGATAGGCCAGATTGGAGTGTGCCCATGTTCTTAAGGGCTGAATTTGAGAGAAATTGTTGGTGATTGCGTTCACATCAATTCTACAGACATCCTCGGATTTAAATAATTATAATAATAATAAAAAAAACGAGAATATTTGTATCATTAACAATTACATTTCACATTTATAGTCACTAGTGCAGTGCCCGTGTGAATTATGCATTCTGTAGTGTTAGCAGACGTAGGTGTAGCTGTTGGGTAGTGTAATAGCAAGACATATTTGCACTCCACATAGGTAGGCTACAGGTTACACTGAAGTGTTATTGTGATGCATGTTTCCTTTTCATTAAGAAATGTTTTAATGTTAGCCTTTTTGGAGATATACCAACAAATAAAGTTTGAGATTATGTAGTGGATGCAGTTGAATATAGATGTCAACGTTGCTGTCTAAACTATAAACTAAATGTCATAAAGTGTCATGAAATAGGATCACTTCTTTATTGTAAGGGTAAGTGTAGGGTAAGAATGGTCATGCAGTTGGACTCAAATGTAGGTTAATTGTATTGAATGTATGTAGCCTACTGTACTGTATGACTTCGATGATGCTTGCTTTGACAGCCCACTCTCAGACAGATCGTAAGCTAATAAATGTCCTTACAATGGGAACACAGTTTAAATACTCTGACTGGAGATGGCGTTACTATCCCCCACCCGAATTCAGTGCAGGACTGGGAGGATAACATGACAACGTGGGCCAACATAATTTACAGCGAGATTTGCGCTGACTGGAGATGGCGTTACTATCCCCCACCCGAATTCAGTGCACAGTGCATGTTCGATGCACGTCAATAGGCTAGCTAATTTCACAGCAATTAACGTGAACAGGTTAAATTTACTTACAGATGAGCGGGCCTACTCCAGACGTCGAAGTGTGTCTTCATCGAAGTGTGTGTTCCTCATGAATAGCCTACACACTATAGGACATTTTACGCCAAAATCGCTGGTCTATGTCACAATGTATTGGCTCCCGTTGAAATGCATTGGGTTTAGAAATCGCGTCGCTAAACCCAATGCATTTCAATGCACGGCAAACGGTATACTAATAAACAATATGAATATTTTTGATGGATTACTACTCCTGTATCATATCTGTATCATATCCAACGCTATTCTGAACTTTGAATGAAGGCAGGATAGTTTAATAACGCTACGCGTTTGATTGTGACGTCACTACCCATAGTGCCGACGGGACGGGAGACGATAACCCATTGTTTCCTAGGGGAAACGGTAAAATACAAATATCTCGAAAACTGTAAATTCAAAAATCTTCAAAATCAAGGATGCACAGGTTCATGACATGCGTAAGCTACTTGCGAAATCTCATAACTAACGTATCTGGCGTCAGGCAGATACGCCCTAGACAGACTGACACTGACACACACCCACACACAGAGATTCCTGGATTTATAGATAGATTATTCTACTAGGCATGGTGATATCTAAAATACATCAAAAGCACTTTATTTCGATGGTCCCCTATAGACTACAGATCTACAGATCTACAGAACAAACAAATCTGTTGAAACTCTTTAAACAACAATTTATGGTTAAGGTTCAGGGTTTGGTTTGGTTTGATTACAATGATGTTCAGTGAAAAATCAGAAAGACTGAACTTGAATTTCCACAACCCATCTATATTTTTTTTTATTGTAGGCAGACTATTTGTGAAAGAAATTATTAAATATTATCATGAAGTTTTAGACTAAAAGGGAATTCTTTGAACTGCTATTTTCACAATAGTGTTCTGTTTCTGTGTTCTGGTTTTGTTTGGAGCAGTATTTTTCCAGAGACATAAACTCAGCAAAGATTGTGAAACCTAATTACCTCAACAGAAAGGTCACGACCTGATAAGAAAGGGGGTTGCTTGATGTTACCTGAGACTAGCACTGTCTAGTTAAATATTTGCAGCTGCGACTCCTTCTACTCAAGGCTGAGAAAGCACTGTTGTGAAACCAATGTTAATGATCATGTATTGTGTAACCACTGATTTTTCTAATAAAAGAGCTATGTAGCCAGGGAGAGCTCAGAGGTGATATCGAGTGATAACACTGATTCCTCTCCGCTCGAGGCCGGAGCGTAATAGTTCTGTTATAACTTTACTCTGGTTTGTGGTGTCTTTATTCTAAGTAATTCTAACAAAACTTAGTAAGAGTTTAGGATTTTTCCCTGACACTATTCAAATAAAATGTTGTTCTTTGATGTTTCCCACAGATCTTCTCAAAGGATTTCCCCTCTGATGCGACCCATGTGTATCTACATGCTGTGGCTGGTGGCATTAACCAAGATGAGAGAATTCCTGTCTCCCGCGACAACGGATTCCTCTTCCTCCAGACGGACAAGCCTCTGTATACACCCGAGCAGTCAGGTACTGACTCGACACAGACACTGAGCAACACACCACACGATGTAACCAAACACAGTAACACACTACTATCACCTACCACCAAGCACACCACACATCGTCTCCTAACACATCTACACACCACACACTAAAACCAAACACACCACACATCGTCTCCTAATACAGCAACACACCACACACTATAATAACCAAACACACCACACATCGTCTCCTAACACATCAACACACCACACACTATAATAACCAAACACACCAACACATTACTATCCCCTTACATGCAAACACACCACAAAAAACACCATAATTGCATTCAGAGGAGGAAAAATCAACAGGCTTATAACAGGATTCCAGTGAGAATAGTGGCAGGCAGACAGAGAAAAGTATTTCACACACACACTAGGACATGTTCCATCAATTAACAGAAATGATAATTTCATTGAGCAAGGTGATATCCATCCCATTGTGAGCTGTAAATATTATTGATTGATTATTATTAATAATTGTTCATTATATGGTGTTAACTGTCCTTCTGTTTTAATTGTGTGGATGTGTATGTGTGTGTGTGTGTGTGTGTGTGTGTGTGTGTGTGTGTGTGTGTGTGTGTGTTTGGGTGCATGTGTGTGTATGTGGCCAGTGAAAGTGAGGGTCTTCTCTCTGAATGAGGAGTTGAAACCAGCGAGGAGAAAAGTCACTCTCACATTTCGGGCAAGTAAAAAAATCAATAGGGAAGCTGTTGCACTAGTGACAGTTTTTAAGACATTAAAGAGAAGCTGTTGCACTAGTGACTGTTTTTAGTACATTAAAGAGAAGCTGTTGCACTAGTGACTGTCTTTAGGACATTATGGACATTAAAGTCTTTCTGAATATTTTCATTATTATATTGAACTCTATTGAACTCTGATGAACTCTATTATTATATCTTCACAGTGTCATGACCTGTGTGTGAAGGCTTTTTATTTGGTTTATTTTGTTACCTCAGGACCCTGAAGATGTGAAGGTAGACATTGTGGACCTGGAGGATGTCAGTGGGATCATATCGATGCAGCAGCCCTTCAAAATACCCCTCAAACCAAAGTAAGGAACCACACACACACACAGTCTCACATTTCTCCAGGCAGGGAACATTACCTTACACTGAAGTCTCTAATTAAGGCGGTGTTTTCAAAACTACATAGTCCTCTTTTATGGTTCGAGTGTTCTTACAAAACATTTAAAAAGTACTAGCTACAGTCAGCAACATTTATGGCTAAAGTCTAAAGACATCATGTAGTCACATGTAGTATTACAGTAGTGGATTGGGCCAAAATATACTAAACAAGTAAATGGCTGTGCTGGAAGAACACACTGTCCCATATCCTCTTGAGTAATTGTACCATGTATTTTAAAGGTTAGGAATATGGAACATTGAGGCGTCCTTCACTGATGACTTCAGCACAAGCACCCGCACCCAGTTTGAAGTCAAGAAGTATGGTAAGGACTTTAGGACTAAGGACACTACTCTCAGTTCAATTATTCAGCACACACACACTCACATGCAAACACACACAGCATACACATACAAATACACACACACACACACACACACACACACACATGCAAAAACACAAACACGCATGCACATGCACACACACACAACATACACATGCACACACACACACACACACACACACACACACACACATTTACATGCAAACACACAAAATACTCACATGCAAACACACACACACAAACAAACACAACATACACATGCAAACACACACACACTCACACATTAACAAATACATACACACCAACACAGACAGACAAACACAGACACTCACAGAGAGAGAGAGAGAGAGAAGAGTGAAAGAGAGAGAGAGAGAGAAAAGAGTGAAAGAGAGAGAAAAGAGAGAGAAAGTGATAGATGCGCTCTTTCTGTCTCTCAGTTTTACCCAGCATCATAGTGACCATGCACCCAGAGCTGACCTACATCAGCGAAGCCAATATGGACTCGTTCAAGCTGAAAGTCACAGCAAGGTGAGGCCTTCTTCAAAATGGGATTATATCACACAGTAAAATATAGCCCTGTTGTGTGAGGGAGTGTGTATGGGTGTGGCCTGCGTGTGTAAGGAAGTGAGTATGGGTGTGTACTGTGTGTGTGAGGGAGTGTGTATAGGAGTGTGTGTGTGCATGGGTTTGGACTGTGTGTGAAGTAGTGTGTGTAAGAGTGTGTGTGTGTGTATGGGTGTGTGGACTGTGTGTGTGAGGAAGTGTGTATGGGTATGGAGTGTGTGTTAGGCAGTGTGTATAGGAGTGTGTATGCGTGTGGACCAGGGACGTGCACAATCGTTTTGAAGGGCAGTTGCTCTGCCCTTGAAAAAAGGGGCAACACATACATTTGTGTTTGCTGCCACGCCCCCGTCATCTGATCGCAAATTTTGCCAATATCATTTAAACTCTCACTAACCGTTGCTGCTACACCCCCGTCCCCTGATCGCAAATATATATATTTCCTTCGGAGGGGCAACTCCAGTCGAGGAGGGCAAACGAGCAGTTGCCCGAGCAACCTTAGCCCACTCCTGTGCACGTCCCTGGTGTGGACTGTGTGTGTGAGGGAGTGAGTATAGGTGAGTGTACAGATGTGGACTGTGTGTGTGAGGGAGTGTGTATAGGAGTGTTTGTGTGTGTGTATAGGTGTGGACTGTGTGTGTGAGGGAGTGTGTATAGGAGTGGACTGTGTGTGTGAGGGAGTGTGTATGGGTGTGGACTGTGTGTGTATAGGAGTGTGCATGGTGTGTAGTGTGTGTGTGAGGGAGTGTGTATGGGTGTGGACTGTGTGTGTGAGGGAGTGTGTATGGGATGGACTGTGTGTAAGGGAGGTAGTAAGAGAGTGAGTATGGTGTGTAGTGTATGTGTGTATGAGTTACGGTTAAGTGTCTAAGAGCATGTGTGACCTCCCTCAGGTATGCTAATGGAGCTCCTGTTCTGGAAGCTGACGTGGTGAGGAGATTTGGCTACATGTTAGATCAAGAGATCGTCATCCTGCCCAATACCTTCAGCACAGTCCAGGTTTGACAAACCCCAAACCCAGTTTCCCTCACCAATGGCTTCCCCCTCTCAGCTAAGGTTCTGCCCAAGATTTTTCCCTGTTAAAAGGGGGTTTTCCTTTGCCCGTGTCTCCGCAAGGTGGGGTTCAGACCCTCGGCTCTGTAAAGCCGCTAGAGACTATTTCAATTGTTATTGGCGCTTTATAAATAAAATTGAACTGAATTTGATTGATCCCTAAACCTCTGATGAAGGCGGTCGCTCCCTGTTTTTTATTTATATAGCACCAAAACAATACAACTGTCTCAAGGCTCTCTACAGAGCCCAGTACTTGCTGTTGATGTGTCTGGATTGTTCTGAATTAAATGTGAACTGAACTGAATTGTCTTGAACTGAACTGAATTCATTGTAAGTTGAACTGAATTGTGTTGAACTGAACTGAATTAAATGTGAACTGAACTGAATTGTGACGAACTGAACTGAATTCTGTTGAACTGAACTGAATTGTGTTGAACTGAATTGTCCCCCTAAACCTCTGATGAAATCAATCCCTCCCTGTTGCTCATGTTTGTCTCTCAGTTGACTGACGGCCAGGCAGAGCTTGTTCTGAACATCAGGCAGGCCCTTGCTGCAGCCAAGGACGGACCCGAAGACCTACAGCAGATGGATGGCAAACACCTGTATGTGGTTATCACAGTGGAGGAGAGTACAGGTGAGATATACCTCTATGGAGGAGAGTACAGGTGAGAAACACCTCTATGTGGTCATGACTGGAGTACAGTACAGATGAGAAGTAAAAGGAGAGATTAGCTGAGTGGCTGTGTATAATACAGGTGTGTAAGACAGATGTGTTCCTCCTTGCCTGAAGGTGGCTTGACTCAGCAGGCTGAGTTGGTGACGGTGAAGTTTGCAGTGTCTCCCTTCAGCCTGAGCTTGATTGCAACTCCTCTCTTCATCAAACCAGCACTGCCATACACCATCAGGGTAAGTGTGTAATAGTCAAACTGTGTGTATGTGTGTAAGTATGTGTGAAGAAGAAAGAGTACATCAGTGTAGGAATGTGTGTGTGCATTATCCATATATCATTACCACATTTATATTTAAGTGTGTGTGTGTGTGGGAGACACCACAGGAAGTCTTTGCAAAGCACCACAACTGTCAAAACTGTATACATTCAGACGGATGTATTAGCAAAGTTACACTCCCTCCCTCCTCCCCCCCCCATCCCCTCCCCAGGCGGTTGTGAGAGGCCCCACAGGGGAGGTGGTGAGTGGTGTGCCGGTGAAGGTCCGGGGATCCGTCATGGACGCCAGCGGGCAGCAGGATGTGCTGCTCTACGTGGATGAGAAGGAAACCACCCAGGCAACGCAACGCGACGGCGTGGCCTACTTCACCTACAATATCCCCAGCTCCTCTGTCAGCGCAGAGTTCTCTGTGAGTACACACGTGACTAAACAAACCATATACACAATGCTCAGTGCACATGCTCAGTGCTTCAGTGCTTCATTATGCGATGGTGAAAACAGAAGGGTTCAAACACAGAGTTCTTCATGAGCACTCAATGCTTCAGGCTGTGATGGTGAAAACAGATCGGTTCAAATGCAGAGTTCTTCGCGAGCGCTCAATGCTTCAGTCTGTGCTGGTGAAAACAGAGCTGTTCATACGTATGAAAGGCATGAGGCCCTGGGAAAAAAGTAATGTGATCTAAGAAATGTGTGCTAATATCCTGAATTTCCTTTGATCAATAAAGAAGTAAGAAGGAAAGAAGTATGTATCTATCCATATAATTCTCTCTGTTCAACCGTTTGATATTAATTCGTTTTTTTCTTCACATACTCTTCACATTTCTTCACGTTTATGTCTGTGTAAGTCTTTTCCTGTGTTATTTTCCATTCCGGCCCATGATGGTCATTCCTGAGTTTGTATTGTGTGGTTTTGTCTTTCTGTGTGTTTGTTGCAGATGGAGACAGTCGATAAGAAGCTGTCCTCGCAGAGCCAGGCCAAGTTCAACTTTAAGGCCGAGACTTACGTCTCCACCAAAGGCCGCTACCTGTACATCAACTTACCCAGCTACCAGTCTACTCTGCAAGTCAATAGCTATGTCAGCATTCAAGTCTACTTCCACTACCACGATTACCTTTCCCTCAAGTCTTTCAGCTACCAGGTAAATATCTTGAGGCAATGTAGTCGTCATACACACCAGTCTTCCGATGCTGACTACCCCTTTCCGTGTCTGTATCCTTTTCCAATGCTAATTAGTCCCTTCTGTGTCTGTGTCCTCTTCCGATGCTGACAAGTCCCTTCTGTGTCTGTGTCCTATTCCGATGCTGACAAGTCCCCCCCGTGTCTGTGTCCTATTCCGATGCTGACTAGCCCCTTCCGTGTTGCTGGTAGGTGCTGTCGAAGGGCAGGGTGTTGCAACACGTCACTCAGCCCCGCACTGGGAACTCGATTGAGATTATCAACTTGCATGTGACCCCGGATATGGTGCCGTCCGTCCGGCTGATCGTCTACTACGTCCAATCTGGAGAGGGTGCCGCTGAGCTGGTGGCCGACTCTGTGTGGTTTGACGTCCAGGACAAGTGTGTGAATGGACTCAAAGTGAGTCTTAAGCATTGCACACACACATTCGCTGTTACCACGATGATTTGGCAATGCAAAATTCGATCAAATCTAATTGTGTGTGAGGGGCAGCATGGAATATTTTTTTTTTTCATCCACACACACAGGAAATCTAGAAAACAACACAAAGATCAACACAACCACAGCTACATCCACTGAGCTCGCTGGCCAGTTAAGGGGAACCAAACTACCTGGGGCACACAGTGATGTAGCTAATATTACTGAAGGAGAATGACAGACTTTGGACATTGAGAGATTTCCTTCATGCACACACACAATTTCTTTTCAAGGAGCCAATTAACCAATTTACCGTTCTGTGGTACCGGGCACTGTTGGTCCTGTTGACAGTTGCTATTTTTAGTATAACTAATACATTCTGTATTGTGTAACAGTTCAGATTGTTGTGGTAACAAAAGGGTTTTCACCTAATTACTCTGCACTTACTTACGAATCACTGCTTCATCATAACTTTGGCCATTGACTAGGCGAGCAGAACCTGTACCGTTAGTCACTGTTCTCTTTTCTCCTGTGCTCTAGGTGGCGCTATCTGCCCCTGACTCTCAGTACAAGCCCAAAGATGAACTGGTTCTGCAGCTGCAGGCCAGCCAAAACTCTGTGGTGGCCCTGGCATCTGTGGACACGGCACTGTACTCACTTAGACTCAAGCACCAAGACCCTCTTAGCACTGTAAGACAGTACAGTGTGTGTGTGTGTGTGTGTGTGTATACGTCTAGATTTGAGTAGACTGATTTGATGTGTATGTGTGTGTATTTGTGTGTTGCAGGTGTTGCAGCATGTTGAACAGAAAGATATGGGTTGTGGAAGAGGGGGAGGGAAGAATGTTGCTGATGTGTTCCGCAGGGCTGGCCTCATGTTCATGACTAACGCTAATGCCAAGGCAATCATTGAAGGTACATGCTCACACAGACATACACACACACTATGTGCACGCACACACACACACACACACACACACATACACTATGTGCACACACACACAGACACACATACACTATGTGTGCACACACACACACACACACACACACACACACACACACACACACGCCCAACCCCCTCACAGTCCTCTAGCTGTCCGTTCAGTGTTTGCACTAAAAAAATCTCTGGTGTTCGTAAACAGCTCTGTAAATGGGAACCAAGCCTAGTGGCTCAGGCCGAGCCATAAACAATCCCCACCAATCAACATGCTGCCTCAGCAGCATGGAGGGGAGGGGAGTCATTTGATTGGCTGTTGAGCTCAAATATCTACAACCTTTCGCGAAACTGAAATCGAATCACGGACTGCATCTTTAATACGGCATCATGGCATTAGTAAGATCAAGAACTAGATTGGAACAAAAATTGTCTTAACTGTGTGTGTATGTGTGTGTGTGTGTGTGTGTGTGTGTTGCTTTTAGGTGACACGTGCTCCGACGTTGTGAGAACTAAGAGGTCAATCACAGAGGACTATAATAAAATAAGCAAGTGTCATCTTCTTATTACCATTATTGATGATGTTGTTGTTTTTTTGTTGAAAATGATAATGATGTTGGTGTTGATGTCATTGTTTGTCGTTGAGGATGTTGTTAATGTTGTTAATGTTGTTGAAAATGATGATGTTATTATTCTGTTCCGTCTCTGGACAGTAAATAAATTCCATCCAAAACTGAGGCCCATGTGTAAGGGGGGCCTTGAAAACTATCCAACACTAGAATCGTGTGATGACAGGGCCAATCGCTTGGATAAAAGACTAAACAAGTTCCAGGTCGAGGTCTTCAAGCAATGCTGCTTACAGGGCAAAAAACTGCGTGTGCGTTTTTTGGGCTACACTCTCAGCCGTTCAGGTCAGCAAACGAATGGAAGATACACAATAATAATAATAATAATATGAAAATATTGTTATGGCATGCGTGTAAAATCGGAGTGTGTTTTTGTGTTTGTCTGTCGGTGTGTTTGTGTGTGTGTGTGTGTGTGTGTTTTACAGCGGTGGATGCCCTTTTTGAGAGTGCGCCAATGCTGATTCGGAGCTACTTCCCTGAGAGCTGGCTTTGGGAGGAGCTCTCCATACATGACAGGTAGAACCATCTCTAAAAATTGGGTTCAACTTTGCCATGCGTGCCCATTACAAGAATCAATTATAATGTCAATAGTGTTTGGCAGCATTTTATTTTGCACCATTAAGTGCAGTGTAACACATCACTATGTGCAATACAATTAGGCTGTGTAGCCTACTCTCATTGCAGGCATTCTGAGCCTTTAGATTTGTGTTTTTCTTTCATCCATTGCTTACCATAAACCTCAGGTTGCTCACCAGGGAATCGGCATTGAAGCACCTCACACGTCAAATGTGCCGCGAACCAGGCAGCTGCATATTGTTTAGGGAACATAACAGCCCCATTAGATCTAGGTGTTTATTGCAAAAAAGTAAAACTGCCTACCTGGAGACCCTAACCTGGTGCACAAAAAACAAACGTGACGGTAAGCGTGTTCATGGCTGGTAGTGGGATGAAAGATCAGAAGGGACACTAGCTTACCTCCCAGAACTCGACCAAACCACGTGCGATGGCCGAGCAGTCTTAAGCAACAGCATTTCGGCTCAGAAGGGGGAGGCCAGGTGACGGCGGCTAGCAGTCCCCGACGTAGAAAACTGTGTGAGGTAAACTCCTGGCACGATTCCCACAAAAGGTGGTTAGCACTCACCTAGCCATGGGCTCCAAGAGAGGGCCGGCAGACATTCTCCCGCCATTGCCAGCTGAACTGTTAAAATGCTCAATAAGTCAATAAACAGCCAGTAAGCAAGCCAATGCCCCCTCTAGTGGATGGGATGGGGATATGGGATTGTGGTGTCTAATCTAAAGTACACCTAGTTTACCTGTCCTAACTAAATATTCTCATGAAAACAGCACAGATGGCCTAAACAAACACCTGCAACGTTAAGACGATCTCTGTAATGAATATAACGACTGTGAAATGGTCGTGCTATAAGGTTGTGAAACAGTTGTAGGATGACTCTGATACAGTTAAGCTGTTCTACTTATGTGGCTGTTAACTGCGGAGATATGGTTATAATGTTGTTGTAATATAGCTATGATATAGTTGTGACGTGGTTGTGATATAGTTATCAGGTTGTTATGATAAAGGTGTGGTGTTGTGATGTAGTTATGACATTGTTGTGATATACTTATGATGTGGTTATGATATGGTTTTTGTGTTTTTGTGATATATTTAATATGTTATTGTGATCTGGTTATGATGCTGTTGTGATACAGTCTTGACATGGTTGTGATATAGTTATGATGGTGTTGTGATGTAAGTATGATATTGTAACGATCACGGTTCCATGAACGAAACATAAAGGGGGAGGCCTCGCAGCATTTATAATAATAATATAATATAAGTTATTTATAAAGGGTTACAAGTATATATTTATGTATTAATTATAGGCAAACGTGTGGTGAATGTCAGGGTTGTGAAGAGACACAAAAGATGTTGTGTAAAGTCAGTTAAATGGTAGAACAAAACAAACAACGAGCATAATCCAAAACCAACGACACTCCAAAACCAACGAAAATCCCAAATCCAATCACTATCCAAATCCAACGATAACCAAAATCCAACGACCCATCCACAGCTCCAATCCAACGCTCTCCCGTCTTCAGTCTGATCAGGGCTTTTGTAGCCCAGCCAATCAACCATACACCTGGTTCCAATCACCTGCTACACCTTGTAGCAACCGATAACGTAATAACGGCCAATAACGTAATAATTTAAATGTAATAAAACCAATAATGTAATAAACTGCCAATAATGTAATAAAGTTGCTGAGCCAATAACGTAATAACTTTTGGCCAATAACGTAATAAGTTATTACGTTATTGGCTGGTTATTACGTTATTGGCCTTGCATTAAAAAAAAACTTTGAAAATCTAATAACTGAGCCAATAATGTAATAACTGAGGTATCACTTCATTTTATCTTCAATATTTGGACAGAAAGTGTCCCACTTAGCCTTAATATTGCATCTTGCAACAGATGCTTAAATATCCGACCTTACAGATACCCCTCCACCCTCAACCCCCCCTCAACAGGAGGCCTTACAGGAGTAATTAAGAGTCATTTTGGATTAATATGTCACTCTTAGGGTTCTGTTATAGTACTCTGTGTATCCAACTCTGTGACCATGCAGGCGCTTTGATGGAGTCTTTCTAAGTTCTGCGTTGCAGTTTTCAGTATGATATTGCAATTCACTGGCGGAACCTCAGGGGTTGCGGGAATTATCTGACTGTCTCCATTGGTCGCCTCGACTGGTACATTTTTTTGGAGGGCCAGTCTGATCTACAAAGCGCCAGTGGACGTGGAGCTCGTAATACACCCCACTGGCATATATAACTGAGAATTTTTAATGAATTGCTACACACAGTTAATATTCTATTGCAAAAAATGCTGAATAACTCTGAGGTTAGTACATATTATTCTCTAAGCAGTTATGTTGTCATTAAGTTTAATTTTCATATCAGGCTTAGCTATCACAATTTATTTATTTAATCTACACTGCCATCTAGTGGATAAAATATACAACAGCTGAAGTAGGACTGAAATAAAACTAGCCTACTTGGGTATAAACCTCACAGCTGTCTTATTACCACAGATATTTCTGCGCAGCGATACAGAACAAATTATATTTATACCAAACAATATCTAGAGCATTATGTGCAACAGCAACAATATCTACTGAGATACAGTATGCTAGCAATTTTACAGTTTTACAGTTAGACTAGCTATTTGTTTGTTAACTTTAACTATGCTCTCTCAATGTATATATCTTCCCCTTATTATATAGGAATATACAT
Source organism: Sprattus sprattus (assembly GCF_963457725.1). Classification (NCBI taxonomy): domain Eukaryota; kingdom Metazoa; phylum Chordata; class Actinopteri; order Clupeiformes; family Clupeidae; genus Sprattus; species Sprattus sprattus. The sequence continues at coordinate 29,811,588 of NC_137913.1, forward strand.
AGGCAAATGAGAACAGGGAATCATTTACCTTCCAACATGTTAGAAGTATGGGCATTTGCAGAACTTCTTCCGTCATATAGCTTAGCCACTTGACATGACTTTACTATTCCATTTCCATCTACTGGTCAAATATAGGTGCTGCTGTAAAAGAAGCGTTTCTTCGAGAAAATGTAAGGATTTTACGAGTTTAGGTACACGTGCTGTTAAATTATTTTAGTATTTAAGTATCTTTTATACACATTGATGGATACAATAAATAAAAAATCAAACAAGACAGCAATAACAAGTTGTGTGTGTGTGTGTGTGAGAGAGAGTGTGTGTGTGTGTTTATGCTAGCCTGGGTGAACTCACCCGAATCTGCAAGCAATTTAATGTCGCTTTGTAGATCAGACTGGCCCTAGCACAGTTTTGGCCGATTCGAGAATCCCAGAGTAAAAGTTAAGCTCCGCTTATGATAGCCTGACGTTTGTCTCCAAAATATTTTACCAGTCGAGGCGACTGAGACCAATGGAGACGGTCAGATTATTCCCGCAACCCCTAGCGTTCCGGCAGTGAATTGCAATACCATACTGAAAACTGCAAAGCATAACTTAGAAAGACTCCATCAAAGCGCCTGCATGGTCACAGAGTTGGATACACAGAGTACTTTAACAGAACCCTAAGAGTGACATATTAATCCAAAATGACTCTTAATTGCTCCTGTAAGGCCTCCTGTTGAGGGGGGGTTGAGGATGGAGGGGTATCTGTAAGGTCGGATATTTAAGCATCTGTTGCAAGATGCAATATTAAGGCAAAGTGGGACACTTTCTGTCCTGATATTGAAGATAAAATGAAGTGATACCTCAGTTATTACATTTTCAAAGATTTTTTTAATGCAAGGCCAATAACGTAATAACCGGCCAATAACGTAATAAGTTATTACGTTATTGGCCAAAAGTTATTACGTTATTGGCTCAGCAACTTTATTACATTAATGGCAGTTTATTACGTTATTGGTTTTATTACATTTAAATGATTACGTTATTGGCCGTTATTACGTTATTGGCCGTTATTACGTTATCGGTTGCTACACACCTGTTTTCAATCACCTGCTTTAGAGATAGAGACAGAACAGGCATGCAATATCACAGGGCGGGCTTACTAGTAGTAAGGTAGTACTTATTATGATTTATGTTTTATGTTTATTGTCTGCACCAATATGCCAAAGCAAATTCTTGGTGGGCGTAAACTTACTTGGCAATAAAAACAATTTTATTAACAATATTTTTGTGATATAGTTATAGTGTTGTTGTGGCAGTAAAAACCTTTCTGATTCTGATGTAATTATAATATTGTTGTGATGTAATTATGTTATTGTTGTGATGTAATTATGATATTGTTGTCATGTCACTGTGATCTTCCTGCAGCTCAGGTGTGATGGACATCAGACGAACGCTCCCAGACTCTCTGACCACTTGGGAGATGAGAGCAGTGGGCCTGTCCAACAATGGTAAAATCCTGAGAGCACACAGACATACAAACAGTTTACACTCATAGATCTCATACATAAGCCTCCTCTCGTGTTCTCCCCTTCTGCGGTCGGTCAAAAGAAGCTGTGGATCCCAGCCTGGTTGACATGAAACAACCCAACCCACACGTGTGCTGTTTCTTTCCCGGCAGGTATCTGTGTGTCAGAGCCACTGCGGGTGTCAGTGAGTCAGGCCGTGAGCGTTGACGTGCCCCTGCCCTATGCCATGGTGCGTGGGGAGCAGCTCGAGTTGAAGGGCTCCATCTACAACCAACATGACCAGGACTCAAAGGTAGGCTACATCTCTGGCAGTTCTCTAGCACAGTAGTCCAGGATTGTGTGTGTGTGTGTCTGTGTGTGTCCGTGTGTTAATAACACTATAACACTGTGTCGAGTCCCTTTTGTGAGTAAGTGGGTGAGGTATTTTTATCAGTGTTTATCAAGTTTATCACTGAAAGTTGTGAACCACTCTAGTCTGAAATGTTTCTTTCAGTCTTTCAGCCTGACTCTGGAAGCCTCTGAGGGGATCTGTGTGTTCCGTGGACGGAACTCTGAGGAGAACAAAGGCGTTCTGGAGAAAAATTCCGTTCGTTTCGTCCACTTCTACATCATGGCCCTCGAGGCTGGCACACACACTCTCAACTTCACCCTCAATACACAGTGGGGGAAAGAGAGGCTGGTCAAGACTCTGCGAGTGACTGTAAGAAGCACTACCTGCACTTTCACCTCTAGCTCTGCACCCAACAGCTAGCTCCAGAGTAGAGAATTGGATGGAGTAAAATGGCCGTGGGCTACGTTCTTCTGTGTATAGAACTTTTGACTTCACTGGGGACCTCCACAATGCTTATTACCGTAAATACTCATAAGCACACAATGTAACTAATGCCTGTGATTTATTTAACCATTGTCGGATATTGGACAAAACATACCATCAGCACGCCTGTTGTTTACTGTATTTCCAATCACAGTTTTGACATGGAACATTCAGTAGCTTTGTTAGGAATAGAAATATCGATTCTGTATCTGTAATTCCACCATCTGAGCCCTATCTGAGCTGGATCCATGCTGCAGTCAGCTCAAATCTATAATAATCTATATTATACATCACCCCCATCATCTAGTGTTCCCTCAGACACTTAAGCCAGAGATCTCAGCTGGCAGTGGGATATGGTTTTGGTAACTGTTTACTTGACTCTGGCACTTTGTGACGAGAATACGCATACCCACAAAAACATGCAAATGTTCTATATATATCGGATATATTAAATATCTGTATCCGCCAGATAAGGGAGTCTTTTTATCTTATTGTATTGTTGTGTTGTAATATGCTGTGCCACCAACAGGAGCATTGTTTTTCATTTATTTCATCCGACAGATTAGTGAGTTGTTGACACTCCTCTGTTATCTTTTAAACAGCCTGAAGGTATCCTGACTGAAGACAACACAGGGGCCACCATTGACCCTCAGGGCATCTTCGGTGAGGCTTCAGATAAGATCACACAGGTGCAGAGACACCCTAGTTTTCGCAGAGTACATCACTACGGCATCACTGCTGTTGTGTACGTGCTTTTACTGGTAGGTTAAGGGACAGCATTTTCCCTTTGCAACATAAGGTGACATACTGTATGTGGAATAAAGGGGGGGGGGGGGGGGGGTGTTGGGACACAGACACACACACACACACACACACACACACACACACACACACAGACACACACAAATACACATACACATACAAATACACATACACAAATACACAAATACACAAATACACAGACACACACAAATACACATACACATACACATACACATACACATACAAATACACATACGCATACGCATACACATACACATACACATACACATACACATACACAAATACACACATTCACACACACACACACACACACACACACACACACACACACACACACACACTGAGTCTGGTAGGACAGTTGAGTGTTTACTGGCAGTTTGGTGGAGTGTGTACAGAGCAAAGGTTGCTGCCCCAGAGAGGCACTACCACCCGTCCCTCACCGAATCTTGCAGAGTAGCGTGGGGAAATAAAGGGCAGTGATGAGGGGACGTCTTCCTGTTTCTTTTAAGGACGTTCCCAAAGAAAGGTGGAGCTGAGGAACTCCCTACCTCCAAAGGTGGTACCAAATTCACTGGTGGAGCGAAGCCTCACCGTCACTGGTAAGAAATGTTACACCTAAACAGGAACAAAGTCTTCTACACAGGTAAGCCACATGCATCATACCTGTACCGGTAGCAGGTAAGGCCACGCATCACAGCTGTACCGGTCGTAGGTAAGGCAGGTAAGGCATGCAAGGCAGGTAAGACACACGCATCACAGCTGTACTGGTAGCAGGACCATATTTTATTCTTAAGTAGCATACACAATTTACAGAGACTTGACTGGACTGGACAGGACTAAATGAAATTAAGTTGAGTTGAGTTGAGTTGAGTTGAGTTGAGTTGAGTTGAGTTGAGTTGAGTTGAGTTGAATTATACACTGCTCAAAAAAATTAAAGGAACACTTTTTGATCAGGGTATGGCATGAATTCAATTGCACTTTTTCAATAATGATCTAGTCAGTTAAGTAGCAGAGGGGGTTGTTAAGCAGTTTCAGCTGAAATGGTGTTGATAGAATTAACAACAGGTGCACTAGAGGGGCAACAATGAGACGACCCCCAAAATAGGGGTGGTTTTGCATGTCGAAGCCATTTCAAGTTTCTCTCTCTTGATCATTTAGGCTGGTTTTCCATTAGTGTTGGCTTTAGCTAGAGTCATTATCTCTACTGGGAGCCTAAAGGGCGATCTCTTAACCCTACAGAAGTTGCACAGATTGTCCAACTCCTCCAGGATGACACATCCACGCGTGCCGTTGCAAGGAGATTTTATGTGTCTCCCAGCACAATCTCAAGAACATGGAGGAGATTCCAGAAGACAGGCAGTTAATCTAGGAGAGCTGGACAGGGCCGTAGAAGGTCCTCAACCCATCAGTGGGACCGATATCTGCTGCTTTGTGCAAGGAGGAACAGGTTAAGCACTGCCCGAGCCCTACAGAATGACCTCCAGCAGGCCACTGGTGTGAATGTCTCTGCCCAAACAGTCAGAAACAGACTTCATGAGGGTGACCTCAGGGCGCGACGTCCTGTAGTATGCCCTGTGCTCACTGCCCAGCACCGTGGAGCTCGATTGGCATTTGCTATAGAACACCAGAATTGCCCGCCACTGTCCGCCACTGGCGCCCTGTGCTTTCACAGATGAGAGCAGGTTCACCCTGAGCACCTGTGATAGACATGAAAGGGTCTGGAGAAGCCAAGCAGAACACTATGCTGCCTGCAACATCATTCAGCATGACTGGCTTGGTGGTGGGTCAGTGATGGTCTGGGGTGGCATATCCATGGAGGAATGCACAGACCTCTACAGGCTAGAGAACGGCAGGCTTACTGCCATTAGGTATCGGGATGAAATCCTTGAACCCATGGTCAGACCCTACGCTGGTGCAGTAGGTTCTGGGTTCCTCCTGATGCACGACAATGACTGGCTTAGTGTGGCAAGAGTATGCAGGCAGTACCTGGAGGATGAAGGAATTGATGCATTTGAATGGCCCTCACGATCACCTGACCTAAACCCGATAGAACACCTCTGGGACATTATGTTTCGGTCCATCAGACGCCACCAGGTTGCTCCTCAGAATTTGCAGGAGCTCACTGATGCCCTTAGCCGGATCTGGGAGGACATCCCACAAGACACCATCAGTTTTCTCATTAGGAGCATGCTGCGACGTTGTCAAGCATGCATACAAGCACGTGGGGGCCACACAAGATATTGAGAAGCATTTTGAGTTGCAGAAATTGAATTTTGGCAAAATGGACCAGCCTGCCACATCACTTTTTCACTATGACTTTTGGGGTGTCTATAAACTTGAGCCCTCTGTAGGCTGAAAACTTTTATTTCCATCAAAGATGTGGCATCCTTTTGTTCCTAAGACATTAAACTGTCCATATCAGTATAGATATCCAACATCATTTTTTTTCACAATGAGATCTGATGTGTTTTCAAAGTGTTCCTTTAATTTTTTTGAGCAGTGTATTTAACTTAGCTGAGGTAAACTTAAAGGCGCTTTACTGAGCTAAATGAACTCTCTTGACATGACGTGACTTGAGGTGAATTGAATCGAGTTTGTTTGTGTGTGAAGGTGAATTGATTGGAGAGGTGCTCGCCATAATGAACAACCCCAAGGGGATTCAGCAGTTAGTGAACCTACCCAGGGGCTCCGCAGAGAAGGAGCTGATGGGTCTTCTGCCCCTCTACTACGTCTACCACTACATGGAGACTGGAAACCGCTGGGCCAATCTGGGGCCACAGGCCACCGACATCAAGGCAGATCTCAAGGCCAAGATGAAGGAGGGTGAGGCTGATAAGTAACAGGGATTTTATGAAATAATTATTATCTTAGAAGAATATGAAATCAGCTTAGTAAACTATTTCATTTACTTTGTATGTATATAAGGGTACCAGTATAAAGTAAAAAATGTTATATATTCGGCAGGAGATGTATGCTGTTTTTGACATGCAAACCATAAAACACCACAGACACACAAACCTTTTCAATAAATGGGTCCATTTAGAGATCAAGAGAACTTTGTCTACAGCATTAGTACCTATGTGTTACCTAATTGTCTCCCTCTGATGCCAATGCCAAGATGCTGGTGCCTCAATTATAGTAAGCATGCTTTTTTCAACCACTCAAGCACGTCTTAATCATGGCCAAAATGTTTTCCAATTCCGGACTTGTTTGTGTGTAATCTTTTTGCTCAGGCCTCATCAGTATCATGTCCTTTAAGACGAGACTGCAGGAGGCCTTCAGCATGTGGAAGAATAGAGAGGCAAGCACATGGTAAACATGCGTCTAGTTATTCTTACGTAATAATAATAATTATAAAAACAATACCAATATTACAACAGGCCTTTTAGGCTCAGGTGCTGTTGTAGTAACTAGTCCTGCTAATACTCATCACAGTTCAGGTGCTGCTGCTATAAACTGAATTCTATGACTGTACTGTGATGAAACACTGGTGTGAATAGTGACAAATTTAAAATGGACCCTTATTGTGGATCGGAAAAACATGTCATCTGCTGTTTAAAATCGTCCAAGGCTGGTGCTGACGTATAGTCAACCCTTTGGGACTTCTCTCGGCATGATATAGAGTTGCAATCAACGCAATGCACATGAGGTTAATAAAATATACAATTTTTCAGCTGTTTGCAATAAACAAATTATACAAAAACTGTTTAAGTAGTTCAATGAAACTAATATTACAAGGGTTTTTATCCAAATTCAACACAAATGCTACTTCATGGCAAGCATCTTCAGTACTTAGTAGAGCACCCTTTTGCTGTTATGACCTTCTGCAAACGTGATGCATAGCCAGACACCAGCTCCTGACACCATTCCTAGGGACATTATTTAATTTAAATTTCATTTGCTATCTTTTTGTATCCTTTTCCTTGTTTGTGCAAGGCAATGATCTCTTCTCTGAACTTTTTGGACAATTCTTTTGACTTGAGCCATATTTCTAACATGCAATCAAACGTCAATCTCAACAAACACCCAGCCAGTCCAGGTATTTATGTGTTCTATCTCAAGCACACCTGAACTAATGAAGCCCTTGATTAGTTGCACCAGGTGTGCTTGAGACAGGGGGTTGAATAATTTTGAGACTACAGTAGTGATTAAAAGTAGCATTTCGTATTGAATTTGGATGAAAACCTTGGTAATATTAGTTTTATTGAACTATTTCAACTGTTCTTGTCTACTTTGTTTATTGCAAACAGCTGAAAATGTGTACAATTTGCCAATAAGCCTAATATGCAATGGGGGTTGAAACATTTTGATTGCAACTGTACATACTGTATATTCAAATGGAGTAAATTCTCAGCCGCCTCATCCATCTCCTCCTCTAATGCTGCTGCTGCCTATCCTACAGTTCATTCTGTGGTGCTTTGGGGTAAAATGCAGCTTTTATCTAAATGTTCTTCCCAGGCTGACTGCTCTCATGGTGAAGACCCTGGCAGAGGTGGACAAGTACACTGCTGTTGATGGCATTGCTCTCTCCAAGTTTGTCTACTGGTTGATTGACAGCTGTCAGAATGCAGATGGTTCTTTCTTGGAAACGTCCACCTACAAGCCTGTAAAACTCATGGTAATTACCACCCTCTGATTGGTGCTATGTGTGTTATTAGTAGGGAGAGCCTACCAAAAGGGGTGTCATCCATCTTTTTTTTGTTGTTGTTGCGATTGCTGTTTTTGTGGGTGATATTTTCATGGGATCTATGGTATCTGGGATCTATCTATGGTATCTATGGTAACAGACAGAACATTGGATGTACTTCTGTCTGTTATTATTTTCTTCCTTCATGTTGTTTAGGTGTTATTATTGTTATTATATAGTACACACAATGGACATTGTTATTATTGTTTGTTTTCACAATGCATTGTTATTATTGTTTGTTTTCACAATGCACAGTGTTATTATTGTTTGTTTTCACAATGCACATTGTTATTATTGTTTGTTTTCACAATGCACATTGTTATTATTGTTTGTTGTCACAATGCACAGTGTTATTATTGTTTGTTCACACAATGCACAGTGTTATTATTGTTTGTTCACACAATGCAGTGTAATTATTGTTTGTTCACACAATGCACAGTGTTATTATTGTTTTTTTTTCACAATACACAGTGTTATTATTGTTTGGTCACAAAATGCACCGTTTTCTGTGCTGTTTTCTAATGGATCTGTTTGTTGCAGGGTGCTGGAGGTGATACCACAGAACAGGCAGTTTACCGCACGTCCTTCGTTGTCATCTCAATCAAGAACGCCATGGAGATTCCAGAATGTAATCTTGATGTAAGTGCTGAAATCTTCTTAAATTCTGCAGAGCTAAAGACATACTTAATAACTCAGAATATAATATACATACTGTATACTCAGAGAATAACTTAATAACTTAATATTATTTCTCTTACTTGAAGATGGATAAAGATTTGTGGCCAAACATAAAACGTGATGATATCGGCAGCATTTTTCATTGTAGCATCTCACAACAAAGTTTTTGTCCCTTTTAAGACCTCTTACACAACAGTCTTACTCTAAGCATAACCAAATGTAAACCAAGCGTAAAGAGTATGTTTCCAAAATGCTAACCTCCTCCTGTTCTGAGCAGCTGTATAAGGAGGCTCTGAAGAAGGCGGAGGGTTTCCTTGTTAATCAGGTGCAGTCCGGGAGACTGAAGAGCCTGTACGTGCGAGCGGTGACGGCCTACGCTCTGAGCCTCCTGGACAGCAGCAGCATCCCCTCAATCTCTCTCTATGAGGGCCTTCAGGCAGCCGCCAGTGTTAAAGGTGCCCACCTCAGCTGCCAAGCCACATTATTGTGTTTTGTTGGTTTGTGTTGTATTGTGTTGTGTTCAGGGGCGGCTCGTCCATAAGGGTGATTGGGGCGGCGCACTTCCTATGGGAAAATACAAAAACATTTTCCTTGTAAATCGCTTTGGATTAAAGTGTCCGCTAAACCAGGGTTTCCCAACCCATGAGCCGCGGCACTATTGTCTGGGAATTCCCTGCCCCTTCACTGCATTCCATTTGTTCAGTTGGTCTGGCCAACTCTCAACGGCGCTCCACTTCAGCCACCTGATTGGACAGTCCTTTAACCAATCAGACCAACGATGCTATACAACGATACAACGATCGGTAATAAAGCAAACACATATTTTTTCTGTATGAATTGTTCCAGGGCAAGTTTCTGTTCTGTTTTCAAAGAAAACTTGCCTTATCGAAGTTTTGCGGTGCTTCGGCGGCCACCATGTCCAATGTTTAAAAACTCTCCGTGCAGTAGATTTTGTAACGTAGCCGTGGTAAGTTTAAATCCGCCAATGGCGCGCCAGGTAGCCAAAAGCCAGTTTGTGATTGGCTCCAAGGATTCTGGAAATCTTGAAATGAACGGCTATCCGAAGTTGACCAGACCCACTGCAGAGGCAAAATCAATTTGGCCGGAAGAAGTGGGGCGGGACTTCCCAGACTAGCGGCACTATCCATTGGGCCGCGAAAATGTTTCAGATTTTTTTTTTTTCTCCATTGGTGGGCCGCCGAGCGAGTAACTGATTTTAAATTGAGAACAATATTTATTAAGGACGTCAAAGTTAACGCGTACATCTATGATTGTAGTGGCAAAAAACAGCTTTTGGGTTTCTTCCTTTAAGAAACCCAATCCAATCCTATTCCTATGTCCTATATCCTTGATTTGCCACCATGGAGAAAGCAGGGGGAGCGTGGTCAAGACTCGTAGCTCTGTCCAAATAACCCAACGCAAAAAGGGAGTTTGACTGTATAATGTTGCCGGTTTTATTGCAGAAAAACGTTACAAAAATAAGGGTGCAATTGCAGTATCAAAGTTTTAAAGTCCAAACAACTGCACGGGTCCAAATGGGGACAGCGTGGTTAGGCCTCAGCTTCACGGTCAATGACGGTATTTTGCGTCCCGCCTTCTCCCCGTCATGCCCGCCTGGCAGCCTTTTAAAGGGTGGCACCGTCACCACCTATAGAGAGCGCACACTTGAAATTCCATAAAAGGAAAAAATCAATAAATCATTTCAAAATACAAAAACCTAAATGCGGCTCCTACACACCGGCCCCTAATTGTTCTCTATAGAATCAATTACTTCAATGAACATAAAGGAGCCAAAGAGGGGTAATTTATCAATAAAGTAAATAAGCTCTTAATACTTTCAGAAGTATGTAATGCATAATGGTTAAGAGAAGGTATAAAATCATGTATACATTACATTCCTTTCTCATGTGATCAGGAACCCTGGTCACTCTTCAGACTCAAGGATTTGGCACAGCTTGGTGATGGGCCTCTCAAGGACTGAAGTCTTTGTCTTGAGCTTTACTGACCGCACCAGACCCCTTTCATCAGGATTGGTCTCCAGCACTCTTCCTAATGGCCAGGACCCTCGAGGAGCAGTGGGGTCAACGACCAAGACAATGTCTCCGACAGTCAGGTTTCTCTTTACTCAAGTCCATTTCTGCCTCTCCTGCAGCAGCAGAAGATATTCCTTGGTCCACCTTTGCCAGAAAAGGTCGGCCATGTACTGGACCTGTTTCCAGCGACGTCTGGCATAGATGTCGGACTTCAAGAAGGTTCCAGGGGGTAGGATTGGCTTGGCTTTCAGTAACAGGAGGTGATTTGGGGTCAGTGGCTCAAGGTCATGTGGGTCTGAGGACACTGTACAGAGAGGACGATTGTTCAGGATTGCCTCCACCTCGCAGAACAGTGTTTGGAGGCCCTCATCATCAATGGACTGTTGATGGAGAGTAGAGTTCAGCACCTGGCGGACAGATCTTATGAGCCTTTCCCAGGCTCCGCCATGGTGTGATGCTGATGGTGGATTGAAACTCCATTCGATTCCGTCTGGGAGCAAGGCATCTTGGATTTTCCTCTCGTTCAGGGACATCAGGGCCTTCTTGAGCTCTCCGTGTGCACCCACCAGGTTCGTTCCATTATCAGACCTGATGTGCTTCACCTGGCCCCTCCTGCAGACAAATCTCCTCAAAGCATGAATGCATGAGTCTGTGTCAAGTTTAAAAGCAATTTCCAAATGAATAGCTCTACTACACATGCATGTAAAAAGAACTCCATACCTTTTGATAGCAGTTCTCCCTCGTTTCACTTCAAACGGGCCAAAGTAGTCCAACCCGACATTGGTAAATGGAGGGAGGTCAGGTAGGATTCTTTCTAACGGCAAATCTGCCATTTTCTGTTCACCTGCTTTGCCCCTTGAACGTCGGCACATGACACATTTTGAGAGCACCTTCCTTGCAACTGAATTGCCTTTTACAATCCAGTACCTTTTCCGGAGCTCCGATAGCATGTGGTTTCTGCCATTGTGGCCACAGCGTTCATGGATGTGTCTTAAAAGAAGTATTGAGATGTGCGAGTCTTTGGGCAAGATGCAGGGGTGTTTGGTTTCCTCAGGCATTGCAGATTTGTGCAGTCGGCCACCTACTCTCAGAATGCTCTCGTCTAGGACAGGATCAAGCCTGCAGATCTTACTGCCCTTGTGCACTCTAGGTGGGGTCATTTCCAGTGTTGCCATTTCAGCACTGAATGCTTGTCCTTGGGTGTATGTGACGACTGACCTTTCTGCCTCTGCCAGATCTTCAACAGTGAGGAGTTGTCCACCATGGTAGGTCCTGAAATCATCTACCTTTTTCCTGCTTGAGCGGGTGCTGATTCGAGATGAGGGCTGCTCCTTTCCTCTTTTCACAATCAGCATCAACATCTTTTTCAGTGTGAGATACCATGCCACTGCTTTAAGTAGTCTCCTCCAGTCAGAAAAGAACACAATAAGCTGGTCTGTGGGTGTCGCAGGGTTCACTACTGGTGCCAATACAGTAGCACTTTTCCTGACCTCTGGATCGTCCTGTGACACTGAGTCCAATACTTTCTCCACTGGCCAACTTTCCTTTGTGTTCCATAAGAATTCAGGGGCATGTATCCATCTCCTTTGCTCCATGAATTTTCCTCCACTCAATCCTCTTGATGAATCATCAGCAGGATTGTCCTTGGTGCTTACGTTTCTCCATTGGGACAGGTCTGTATTGTCCCGAATCAGTGAGACCCTATTGGCCTCAATGGACTCTTCAGTGGTCTCCTCAGAGGCAACTTCAGAAAAATCCTGATTGTTCTGTGAGATCAGAAGCTCCTCTAGCCTTGTCACTGAAATCCTATTCACAGAAACACTTTTAGCAATGCCAGTTCCAATTCTAAGTGGCCCATTTACAACCCACCCCAATAGTGTTCTAGCTGCATAAGGGCCCCTCACTTTGACTATTAACAACCTCCCATGGCTCTATCAGGGTTGGAGCATTTGTTCCAATTAACAGCTCTACCTCTGCCCTAATAGAGGGGATTTTGACTTCACTTAAATACGCCCATTGCGCTAAGTCACTCTGCCTTGGGATGTTGTTATTGGTTACCGGCATTTCCTTCTGAGTGAAAGTGTCAGGAAGAGGTGAGAAGTTGTCGCTGTCCAATGCTGAAACTTCAATACCTGAGACAACATGCGTGGAAATCGAATTTTCCTGATTCAGTGTTCGTAGAAGAATTTGTGTTCTCCTTCCTTTGAGATTGAGACGCGTCATGAGCTCTTCTGAGCAGAAGGTGGCGGAAGACCCTGGATCCAGGAGAGCATACACTTGCAAGACTTGGCTGCCCTTTGCTGCCTTAACCTTAACTGGGACGATGGAAAGTGCGCACTCTTGGTCTCCGGCCCCTATATGACCACATAACTCTGCTGATGCACTGCCTATAACACCAGAGGGTTTTTCTGCTTCTTTAGCTGTGCTGTCGTTAATCCCAATATGCAAGACACTTGGGTGAGTTTTCTTGCAAACTTTGCATGTGAGTCGCCTTTTGCACTCTTTACTAATGTGGCCTGCGGAGAGACATCCAAAGCATATGCCCTTAGTCTTTAAGAAACTGATCTTGTCTCTATGCATTTTCTTTGAGAAGTCTTTGCACAAGTCCAATGTGTGCTTTGAGCTACAGAGGGGGCAAGAGGGTTCAGGCTTTGTCTCTTTTTGGTCAAGAGCAACACTAGTGGCATAGCTACTGCCAGATGACTTTGAGGGCTGTGACAGAGTAGGGGCTCTAACCTTAGCTCTACTAGTTGACTGGTCTTGAAGGTCACCAAAACCTGGATCAGCTGCTATACGGGCTTGCTTTTCAATGAAAGAGACGAGATCTAAAATTCTTACCCTACGCTGGTGTTGTTCTTGTAGCTCAAAAGCCTTGTTACGCCATTTCTCTTTGAGCTTGAATGGCAACTTGAGGACAATGCTTCTCATGGTGGATATGGTGTCCAGTTCCTGCATGTAGTCCATTTCCTCCATAGCGTTGCAGCAGCTCCTGAGAAACATGGCATAATCCTGCAGCATTTTGGAATCCTCAGATTTCATTTGAGTCCAGGATAGGACCTTTTCCAAGTATGCACAAGATATCTTGTATTCATTTCCAAAGTTTTCCTTCAGTAACTGCTTTGCTTTCTGATAGTCTCTATCTGGGGACATGTACTCACAGCCTTTGACTAGCCTCTGTGCCTGGCCCTTAGTATACTGAATAAGAAATTGTAACCGGTCTCTACTGATATCTGTTTTCTGTTCAATCATGTTTTCAAATGAGTGAATGAATGATGTGTACTCTAGAACCTGTCCGTCAAAGAGTGGGATATTTCTCTGAGGTAGTGTAGTCAAAAGTTGCTGTTTCATGAGCATCCTGGTTAACTCACTTTGGTTCTCCAATACTTTGATGACATGATTGTCCTGCGATGAGCTGGTTGAAGAGGGAATTTGCCTGTGTGTCACAGTGGGCCGAGTGGCTTGATCTGAGCTAGCATATGAGTGGGAAATGACAGAGGAATAGCTATGTGATGAGGTATATCGAGCAGAGGGAAAGCTATGAGATGAGTGTTGTAGTTGTTGTGGCCTAATATCACTACTGACCCTGGGAAGGAACATAGGCTTACTGTCTTGCTTATCTGTACCTAAATTAGGCAGGGGAAATTGAACATTGACACCTGTCTTAGTCCTGACTGCTGGAGCAGTGCTATCATGAAGATGAAGCGAATAGTCTAGCCTTTTGTCCATGTGTGCTTGTGATGTATCAGATGTGGCTTGAGCTGCTTCGGCACCTAATACAGGCAGTTTAACAGAAGGCACAAGGTGAGATACAGCAGTGTTGGATTGCATGGGGTTAGACATATTCATTTCAGCTTCTTTAAGATAGTTGATTTTAACAGTTACTGCTTCAATTTCTGCATCCAAATCCAATGTTTCCTTCTTTTTTCTTAACACTTCCTTCTTTTGGCTTAACATTTCTTCCTGTGCTTCTATTGCATGTTTCTCCTTTAATTTCGAAGCTTTGGCAATTAAGGCTAATCGTTCTGCTTCTGCATTGGTACGCAATGATGAAGACAGTCTAGACGACCTAGAAGACCTAGATGACTTCCTGGACACATGCGATAGCGCATCGGTATTATCAACGTTTGCATTGGCGTTCGTGTCTGCATCATGTTCATCATTTCCACAATCAGATTCAACCAGAGGCTCTGGCTCTTCCGTTTGTACAGCAGAAGACGTTAGTTCACCTAAGCTAGGCTCATGAGGGGTTTCTATTTGTGAAATCCATTTATTCACGTTTGCAATAAAAGCATGTATCTGCGCTAATCGTGGTTTAAACCACGTCTCGTCATCATCTTGCCGTGGTTCCTCATCCAAGCACTGATTAACGTAAATTGAATTCGAAGTTGTAAACTCTTCAAAGATTTCATAAAACTTAATCATGTTCCCTTTCACTTCATCAAGGGATTCTTTGTCAATCATCAAATCGTTCACAACATTCATTCTCCTTGTTACATGCGACATCTTTCCTGATCTAGCTGCGCGCAAACGCGCGGCCTGATTACTCATTGTTAGAACACTGTCTTCGGCCTCGTCGTCAGACATTGTACTCAAAAAATAAACTTCCAAAAATATTTATCTTCTTTCTCTTAATTCAAATGTATCCAATCGTTCAAAAAAGTTCATATCATTTCCAAGAAGTATCCATTGAAGCGTTTCCATTGAAGCTCCATTGAAGCGTTTCCTTGTCAAGTTCACCATGCGTTAGGCCGACATTCCTGTGTCCAGCTTACGTGAATATCTTCGGTGTAAATCCAAGCAAGCGTCATTGACGAATTGTAGTGGCAAAAAACAGCTTTTGGGTTTCTTCCTTTAAGAAACCCAATCCAATCCTATTCCTATGTCCTATATCCTTGATTTGCCACCATGGAGAAAGCAGGGGGAGCGTGGTCAAGACTCGTAGCTCTGTCCAAATAACCCAACGCAAAAAGGGAGTTTGACTGTATAATGTTGCCGGTTTTATTGCAGAAAAACGTTACAAAAATAAGGGTGCAATTGCAGTATCAAAGTTTTAAAGTCCAAACAACTGCACGGGTCCAAATGGGGACAGCGTGGTTAGGCCTCAGCTTCACGCCTCAGCTTCACGGTCAATGACGGTATTTTGCGTCCCGCCTTCTCCCCGTCATGCCCGCCTGGCAGCCTTTTAAAGGGTGGCACCGTCACCACCTATAGAGAGCGCACACTCGAAATTCCATAAAAGGAAAAAATCAATAAATCATTTCAAAATACAAAAACCTAAATGCGGCTCCTACAATGATATTATTGTGGCCGAGATTAATGTGATGCAAATATTTGAATGCAGTTAACGCAACTTTGTTTACTTCCGGTGTGCGTTGACCACTGACACGAAACCGGAGCGTGCTGCAGTCAGTTAGGCAGGACCGTCCGAGACGGTAGTGAAAGATGGAGAGAGCTGAGGGATCGTTTGGCGGAAAGTTTCTGTTTAAGAGGCAAAATGACGGAACAATCGACAAATCTAAAGTTGTATGTAGCATTTGTCAAGCTGAATTTAGCTGCCACAGAAGCAAATCGTCTTTAAGTTATCACCTTAATGCAAAGCACCCGACAGAAAGCAACCCCAGGTTAGATGGTTGCCAACCAACGTTTCGAGGAAAATAACATGGTTGAAGACGGTGGGCTGACTGAGGTGTTTCGAATTGCTTCAGGGTATAATTGTTACGATTTACCGTTGAGTGGCAGCATTGTGTTACGCATATTCCTTGCTTGACGGCGAGAGAGCACTAAAAAAAATACCATTTAACATCAGTGTCTAAAATACACGCTGTCTGAAGTGATTACTCCTAAATGTATAGGATTCGACGGACGTCAGTAAAGTTGCATTAGTGCTGTTTTTGTGCGTTATCATTGGAGTGGATATGCTTTTCTGTAGACAGCTACCAACTCGAACGACTGCCCAGGAATGATTGGTGCTATTTGTGTTGATAATATATTGCAGCCACATATTTAATTCATGATTTAAATTATTCTAATCATTATATCTATTATATATTTGAACCTTTGTTTGCATGTCTGAAGCATCACCTATTTTAAGTAGGCCTAGCTGAGTGGTCTTGTTTGCATGTTCCATCACTTGTTTTGAGTACAAGCTATCTTGGTTATTTTCTGGTTTGATTTCCTTGCTTGTTTGCTGTGCACAAATAGGCCTAGGCAAGGGCGAAGGTTTGGTCTCAGCATTGGTAGGGAAACTGCCCTTGGATCTGATTTAAACATAATAAGAATAATAAAACCTTAGTTTAAATGAAAAACTAAACGTTCTCCACATTTTTACACCACTTCATTTTGAATATCCCAAACATGAGTAAGACCTCATCTGAAGCCCTGATGGTCCAGCTGCTGCTTCCTCAACCTGCACTATATCTGCACTGGATTTCTAAGTTTCCTGAATGCATTTCAAAATATTGCCTTAATGAACAAAATTACATAACTGAGAAGTACATGAAGTCCATTTGTTTGTTCTGAAATTAATTTGTAATATGTAGGTAATTGGTTCAGGTTTTATGGAGCTGTACTAAGCCTACATCATCTGTACCGGATTGCAGTGCAATGAAATATTGTATTGATTAACTATATGCTGCATACATTTGGGCATCCCAATTTATTGCACCTTTTTACTACCTACAATGTATAACATGTATTCTCAAAATAGCCAGTGTGAATGATAACATTCATGGGTAACATTGTCTAAACATCCCTTAAAAAACAGTATTTGAATGCAATCTGGACTAAAATGGACAATTCAACGTCTCATCTGAACCCCTTATGCTGATTAATCACCACCCTGCTCTTCATCTGTAGCTTCAGGCTGATGTTTATCCTGCACAGCAATTCATCAATACAATCACTTACCATGCTAAGTTGACTGCTGATTACTTTTGCCTTCAACAAGACCAGCTGCTGCTAACACACTGGTCGAAAAAATTGCAGACGCTAGGGATAGATTTAATACAAACAAAAGGTACATGCTCTACACTAACAACTTTCAAAACATGTTTCCATTGTAGAATGGGTGGCGAAGTAAGGCTAGCAGGATCGCACTGTGTGGGTAGTGTTACTACTAGCTAGCTAACAACGACATGGGCTGCTACTCTCTGGGTAGAAAAAAAACTTCTGGCAACTCTCTTCTTTTTAGGTGGCTTTTTCCTATCTACAAAGCACAAAAGGGTCAAAATATCAATGCTGAGACCAAACGAAATACTGATATGAGGCTTTATTATTTCCTGGCGTATTTAGTAGCTTACCGTGTCAGACTACTGCCAGTGGCAGCTCTTTTCTGCAAGTCAGGTTTCACGACGTGTTTCTGACTCTGCCACTCCAGCCAATTAAATGACAGCATTTTGTCTAGCAGGCTCGAGGGAATTGGAAAACTTGGATATGTATTTTTCAATCTTCTGGGCGACATAGTATTGATAATAAAACGAATGAGTTTGCAAATATATTTTGCACATTTTATTCTCTCAAATTAACAAAATATTGGTGGGGACTTTTTTGTCTTCCTCAAACTTTGGTTGTGACTAGTCCCTATCGACCCTATGCAAACCTACGCCCTGGGTGTGTGTATTTATGTCGTTTTCTGGTGCACAATACAATGTTGATGCAATATCTACAGTTAGATTTTCTTTTATTTATGTATAGGCTTCCACCTGTGGCAGGTGCTGATGTTGCTTTTTCTCACACATAACAATCGCTTATTAATTAGAATGAATGGATTATAGATTCAATTAGCCTAATGGAATATAGATTTTCTAAAATAAGCAGGGTGTCTGTTGGGCCCCGACCTGTTACAAATACGAAAAGTTGGGCCTCAGAGTCGAAAGGGTTGGGAACCCCTGTGCTAAACGACTAAGGGCCTGATTTACTAACATGCGACCGCTGCTTAATCTGCGTTCGCACATTAATGCACAGTGTTTTTGCGCATTTCCCGTGGTATTTATCAAACCAGATCTGCGCTGGGCAAACTGTGTTTACTCCGCCCTATATAGGGCCTGATTTACTAACATGCGACCGCTGCTTAATCTGCGTTCGCACATTAACGCACAGTGTTTTTGCGCATTTTCCGTGGTATTTATGTGGAGTGGAGATAGATATATTGGTTCATGTTCGCTCAATCACTGAACCTGATTCAATGTGTGCGCTGCTATATGCCCGCCATCACCTACAGCGAGATGTTTAAAAGAACACGATTATAAAGAATATGCTATTGGTGGCATTAATGCATAAACTGTCTATTATAACACTAATACAATATATATGGACGTGGGTGCAATCAATGGTTCCGATTACGTTCGGAAAGTTTGCGATTTCAAAAAAAGTCCTGTTTGATGTCTCTAATTTCAGCTATGGCAGTGGGGAAATGTATTGACCAGTGCGCCGTATCAATGCGTCGAGCACCTGGGTGAATATTTGGCTGAGTGAAGGCTGAGATATACCAACTGCAGATGCTATAACTGGTTGAAATTATCCGGAGGCCAATATTTGCAAATTAGTTTTAACAACTGATGGAATGGAATGTGATCGCCGGGTGGAGGGTTAGATGTCTCTCTGATCTGGTCCAGTAATTGAAGTATTGCGTGGCTGGTTAACCTGTACCGTCTAATGATTTGTGGTTTGCTTAACTGAAAATGTGTTATACGAGTTGAAAAAATTATTTCTGTGCGCTGTCTCTTTCTGTGCGTGCTGTCTTTCTTCGCCTTGCTCTTATAACTGCTGCCATATCACGTTTTCAGACTCAATGGAAATGCGCTTCCTGGTTAAGACGTGTTTTTATGAGGCGGAGAATTAGCCCGCAAATCAGGGACGTGCGCTCGCCAGGCAGTTTAGTAAATACCACGCAATACATCATTAGGCGCACTCCTCCCATTAAATAGCGCTTTACGCCCACGTTACCACCCACGTTTTGTGCCATCCCACCTGTTGGCAGGTACACACCCCCAAAGCGTTAATATGCGACTCTACTCAAATGCGCCCCCTTAGTAAATACCGTTTTAAATCAGGCCCTAAATGTAAATGTAAATGTCATATTTGTTTCCTATCGGATTCTACCACTAGACCGTCTGATATGCCTTTGAACATAGACATAGAATGACTACATGTCTATGCCTTGGAATGTCATTGTCCAATCAGGTAACAGCCAGGCAGTCAAGGCAAAAGTCGTGTTTCAAATGGCATGGTATAAAGAAATACAGACCGTGTTAGCCACTTCACGACCGCAATTTTCTTTCGTTCCAAATTCCCTCCCTTTGTAGAAACCTGTTGAATGGATACATTTGGTCTAGGAAGTCCTAATTGTTATTTTCGTCAATTTATCTTCATTTGTAGGCTGACTAAAAAGAAGTTTCTGTCAAAGAGCGGATGGAGTTGTTGTAGTGAACGGGTGCCATCTAGAAATGCCTCTGTCGAAGCTGTGTGATGGCTTTTACGTCCATTACTTATGACACGACATGGAGGGGCGAGCCCTCCCGGAAGCAATAGAGAATGCATTAAGAGCTCTGTTCTGTGAAAAAAATGGATTTAACATGGGAGTCAATGGAAGAGGTCTGGGGCGAAATTCACTTCTCCCCAAATTGCCCAAAAGGGGCGGGCCATTTGAAGCACGACTTTTGCCTTGACTGCCTGGCTGTTACCTGATTGGACAATGACATTCAATGGCATAGACATATAGTCATTCTATGTCTATGTTCAAAGGCATATCAGAGGGTCTAGTGGTAGAATCCGAGTTCAAAGACATCCCCCCCCCCCCCAAGTAACAATACAGATACATTACTGATCAGTATTCTGTCCATGTCATGGATGAATGTCTTATATATGCAATAGTCATAGAATTTGATTTATTAATTAGGAAAAATGGTATTCCCCTTTTGTTCTAGCCATCTCCTCAACTGTTTCTTCCACCGTCTCCTCCTCTTCAAACCTGCACTGTCTCTTCCTCCTCCACCTGTACTGTCTCTTCCTCTTCCACCTGCACTGTATCTTTCTCTTCCATACACTGTGGGTGTAATTGTAATTGATCTCAAGATCCCATGGAGCACATGACGGTATTAGACTAAATTACCATAAAGGACATAATGGGCCCTATTTTAACGATCAGAAACGCAAGTAGGACAGCGCCAAACGCAAGTAGCTGTGTGGGCGGCTCTATGGCGCATTTGCTATTACAACGCGGGAAAAAACACACTTGCGTCCGGCGCAAATGTCAAATGGGTTGGTCCAAAGGAGGTTACTCAGCCATAGGTGTGGTTTGGGCGTAATATGCAATAAACCAATCAGAGCGTCATCTCACATTCCCTTAAGAGCGAGGAGCGCATATTCCATAGCGGCTTGTTATTATAATGGCCGAATTACCTGGAGGAAGACCGGAGAGGCCACCAGAAAGTGTGTTACCAGAAACAATCACGGCATTATTTTCCCATGCTTGTTTGGAGAAATGTTTCTACTTTTCATTTCTCGTTTGTATTTTTTCAGTTACGTTTTCAGCATTCGTTTTTTGGTTGCAACATATTTAAAATAAAAGTCACAAAAACATACTTTCCGATGTTTTGGGTTCACCCTCACTGAATCACTAGGTTATGTATGCATGGTAATAATATTGCAATTTGCTCAAGCAATACTCTGAAGATGGCAATGGTTTGCTTACCTCATTATAGAGGAAGTAGTGCTTCTGTCAGGTGAGCTCTCCTCTCTCGTGCTGCTGCTGGCATTTGGGTTTAATGGCATCGGCACATGCAGTTCAACCTCACGTCTTCTAAAGTCCTCTAATCTATCCTCATTTATGTCATTGACACATCCATGATTCATGGCAATGTTGTGTAAAACAGTCTGGTTTGAACCGCCATTACAATTAACCTGAATCATTTGGGTCAATGTGTACGCTAGATGTAAGCCTATTTTTAAAATATCTTGGATATGGATATCACAATGATTTCCTCATGTGGTAAATACTTTATTTTCCTTGTAATTATATATGGATTGCCACAAAATTGGTGTAAATCTCTCGTGAAGACGAGAGAAGTAAAGTGTAGCCTATAGGTCCTACTGTCCGGCCAAGCACGCGCCCTTAAAATAGCGTCTGAATACGCGCCACAGACTCTACACATTGCGCCTCTGACATTAGACTAGGTTTTTTCTGGTCTACGGCGCACTGTTGTTTTGAAACTGCAAAATACCGCCAGGGAAGACTTGCGCCTGAGAAACGCCTTCTCTGTTCCGCCCCGCCCATTTCGGCGCAAGTTCATTTTGACGCGCACCTCTGGAGGGAAAATCCCGCTGTGCGCCGGGTGCAAAATAACAATG
The DNA here is from genome assembly GCF_963457725.1 of Sprattus sprattus. NCBI lineage: Eukaryota > Metazoa > Chordata > Actinopteri > Clupeiformes > Clupeidae > Sprattus > Sprattus sprattus. The sequence continues at coordinate 29,833,436 of NC_137913.1, forward strand.
ATACATGCGTTGGTGACAGTGTCAATTGCGCTGGGTGCAAGATAGGGCCCAATGACTTATCGAGTACTTTACCTCCACATTGACCCAAAAGATGTTTATCTGTCATACGTGTGTGTTTTGTACCAAATCAAAATGACCTGATGTATCATGTTGAGTGGCGCTGTGTTTTGTTGCATTGCGTTGTGTTTTGTTGTATTGTGTTGTGTTTTATTGTATTGTGTTGTGTTATGTTGTATTGTGTTGTGTTTCATTATGTTGTGTTGCATTGCATTGTGTTGCATTGCGTTGCGCTGTCCTCTCGATCATGGCTCTGTGTGTCGCCGCAGGTAACCCACCTCTCGTGCGCTACTGGCAGGAAGACTCGTCGCCTCGTAACCCCCTGAAGCCTCATAAAACCTCGGCTGAGACAGTGGAGACGACCGTCTACGTGCTGTTGACCGCACTCCTCAGGGGACAGGTCTCCTACATCAAACCCATCCTTACCTGGCTCACCCAGGACCAGCGCTACGGAGGAGGGTTCTACTCCACACAGGTAGGCAGCCAATCAGAGTCAAGCAACAGGCATCAGTGAACCGCAAAAGGCCAACACCCAGAGCATGCGACCAATCGAATCAGGCAACCACCCAACACAAGTGAACAATCAGAATCAGGCAATCACCCAACCCAAGCGTCCAATCAGAATCAGGCAACCACCCAACCCAAGCGACCAATCAGAATCAGACAATCACCCAACCCAAGCGACCAATCAGAATCAGGCAATCACCCAACCCAAGCGACCAATCAGAATCAGGCCAACACCCAACCCAAGCGACCAATCTTTACAGGCAACGACAGGAATCAGGCACTCACCACCGCTGATCAATCACAGTGCTCCAAATACAGGTAAAGCCAAGCTAAGTTTACTCTACTTAACTGATAGGACACCATACTCACCCTGGAGGCTCTGGCCAAGTACAGCATCCTGACCAAAGATGCCAACTTGAACATGGACATCAAAGCAGCGTACAGGACCAAAGGACACTTGGACTACATCACGCTCACAGACAGCCGACCTGTTGGAAAGCCCATAATGGTAAGATAAACTATATGTATTTATTTAAAAAACTATTTTATCTGAAGCCAAATCAGACAAATATTTCTTTATTTATAAACATTATTATGTTTGCAGCACATCACATATTTACAACATTCACCAGAATGACACTGTTTAAGCAGGCGGTTTACTTAATAAAATTAGCGGACTGTTCAAACTAGCCCATAGGCATGCATATTGTTTGTTAGGCATGTCACATGCAGTCAGTTTGACAAAAAAACAAAGGGCACTCTCTCATGCCTTACAACAGGCAAGAAAATAGGTTATCCTTGTTTTAAAGTAAACACAGGAATATAAATTCTGGCTTATTTGGAAATATATTATCCTAACATCAAGATGCCCCTGTGTTAGTTAGGCTTCAGGTAGTTGATTTAGTAACTGAGCTCCCACAACCCAGACAGTAGCTGGTGCAGAACTAGATCTGTTGTAGATCTGTATGGCTTCTGAAAACTGAAGCTCATAGGGTCTTTTTCAGGTGACGAAAAATGACGACATCCTCCTGTCAACAGGCTTGAGCACAGGAGTGTCGGTCGCTAATGTGAGTGGCCGACATTTAAATACAAAATAGAAATTACACATATTCTTTTTAAACAAACTCCTCAATGTTATACAGGCTACGTCTTCCCAACAGATGTTTTACATAATTTTTTTTTCTGTTTAATAGCTTAAAACGGTCTATTACAAAATGACAGACGACAGTGAATTCTGCCACTTTGACATTTCCATTGAGATTAAACCACGTAACCCAGGTTCCACTGGTAGGTCTTATAGTCCTTTCTGTCTTTATGTTCCTCTGAAAATGTACTTAAGGCTAATAAATATGCGAACTTCTGTTTGCAGACTATATGGAGCTATTATCGCGCATTATTGCCTGTGTCAGGTAAGTCAATCCTCGCCCGGTCAATGTCTCACAAGCCTTATAAAGCCACATAGCTGATTACCAGATCGGATTTGGTGTGGTTCCCTTGGTTCTGTACCAAATTAGAGATCCACAGATCCACCATGTAGTGTTTGTGAAAGGTTTTTTTTTTTCAGCTGTTTTTTCCCCAACAACTTTTGTTGAATGATATCATATACTTAGACTACACCAATCGCTACATGATTGTAGTCCCATATGGCTGATACGCAATAGGAGGTTTGTGTCCCTAGGTGGTTGTGTCCTGTCGTGCTAGCGCCCCCCTGAAGTGGGGTAGGCTCAAAGCACTTTTTGGGCAATAGTTCGACAACCATTTCACCAAAGATTATGATTTCATTATGGCAAGTTGGCCTCTATCAGGCGCATGATCCTTGCTCTTTACGACTATTTTGAGAAGAAGGCCCTAGTGAATAATGTTCAACCAAAAAATCCAGCACTTCACTAGCCAATATCTCATGATGTTAAGGTTTAAAGATCACAGAATGTAATACACTGCAAATGTTTTGGATGCACGCCAAATACAATGTGTGTGTGTGTGTGAATGGCCAAACTGTATGTGTGTGTGTGTGTGTGAATGGCCAATCTCTGTGTGTGTGTGTGTGTGTGTGTGTGTGTGCTGTGGACAGGTACAAGCCAGAGGAGAATGAGGTGTACACAGAGGCTAGTCACACTGTCATGGAGATCCAGCTGCCTACAGGGGTAAGCGCCCTACAGGAGGACCTGGACATGGTGAGAGAGACATACCAAACACACACGCACGCACGCACGCACGCACGCACGCACGCACGCACGCACGCACGCACACACACACACAACCTCCAAATGAGCATCCCACCGATTCCCAGTGATCCAACTGAACGTCAGTGTGTGAAAGATAGAGGCCTCTTAGAACATCCCCAAGAGTATCCAATAAAACATCAGTAAGTGAGGGATAGACACCCCATACAAGTGAATGATAAAGACCCCTTAGAACATCTCCAAGAGTATCCGGGAGAACAGCAAAAATAACAATCTTAACGGATACCGTATAGAACATCAGTGTGTGAAAGTTAGAGACCCCACATTACTTCAACACTTGACTGATTCCATAGACAGTTACTCCATGGAGCATATCTGCCTAATATGAGGTATGGCTAATAAATAATAAGACTAATGCTGTAATTGTGGTGAAGAAAACAATAACAGTCTCAATATTTAATAGCCACACCTTGTATACCACATACAAAATATGTTGACATTTTAAAAAACTGGTGTTAGTGCACAGTCCTGGCTCTGTAAATGGGAAACAAACACAGTGGCTCAGACCGAGCCATACACTATTCCAGCCAATCAATAAATGTACATTCATTGGGTATTGAGCTCAAATATCAACCTTTCATCAGAAGGGAGGACCTCACCATTAACTACAAAATAACCCCAAGAACTCATCTGTTAAGTAAAGTTGTCTTAATACTGACAGATGAGTTGAACTGCCCTACACTGTAAAACAACTGCCATCGTTTTTACAGGAAAATTCTGGCAGCTGAGTTGCCAGAGCAATCCTGTAAAGAATACATCCACCTGTTAATCTCTTTACAGAGCAGCATGTACATTTCACATTTTAAACCTGTATATTCAACATTGGATTTGAGCAGTATTTACGTCACTGTTATGTTATATTGGACAAGTCACTGCTATGCTACACTGAAAAACAAATCCTGTTGTTTTTACTGGAAAAAACTGGCAGCTGTGGTTGTCAGAATAATTCAGTAAATAATACTGCCAAACCGTAACCATCTTCACAGAGCAATATGTATCTTTAACAGTTTATAATGTACATCAAATCCCCTTCAATTTCACTGAGAAATACCAAGCAAACAACATTATTTAACTGCTTAAGTCTCATTATAACACTATTATTCAACTATATTTTTCATGCAGATCCCCTAAAAAGTTCTTTATAAAATAAGATATCTTAATGTATTAATAACAGTTGGGGACAGGGCCTTTCCTGAAGGGTGCAGCAGGTGTGGTTAAACCTGGGCCCGCGATTATTGGGGGCCCATTGACATGTTATGTCTAAATTGATGCCATCACCCTCTTATACTGCGTCTGCCAGAAGTCTATGACTCCAGTTTCTGCAGCATAAAGACAGAGAAGAACTGGTAATGCATTCAAGAGAGAGTGTAATGCTAGCTAGAGACTTGAAAAGGTAAACGTATCTCCATCATGGTAGGTATTATTTGTGGTAAAAATAGTAACAATCTATATCAAAATGATATGCTTGTCTTACATACTCTAAAGCAGGGCTGGGCAATTCATTTCCCCAAGGGGCCAAATGAGATAGTGGGACTGTTGTGGAGGGCCAGACCAATAGGCTGAACTCAATTCAGCATGACAAATTAGCATGTTTTTGCAGTATTAAAGTTGTGCCCAGACGATCAATACACATGGCGCACACACGCACACAAGGGCAAGCTTGCAATGCATTGTATACAAATTAATAGTTGTATCAATTTTTATTGTTTAACGTTTGAATCCTAATTTACCATTGACCTCCGCGGGCCGGTCAGGGACAGCCAAGGGCCGCAAATGGCCCTGGGGCCGCACTTTGCCCAGGTCTGCTCTAAAGAAACTATTAAAAAAAGATTCAATGAAATGAACAAGTTCTTATATTCTTTGGTATTTTTGTCATTTAAAGATTTCCAATGATTTCTGGGTAATATGTATGTTGTTGTCCAGTGACGAGACAATACGATATAGCTAGTTTAGGCGCAAACGTCAAGACCGACATGTTGACTGTACATAGCAGGCCTGCAAGCCGAAACGATGCCTTTCAAACATAAAAGTGGTGATGCATGATTGCTTTTTCAATGGACAGGATAGCCAACCATTCAGCCTCTCCTGCTCCTCAGGTAGGTCTTAATGAGTTTCAATTTGGAAAAGGGTCGCTCTGCTGTTGCCACTGTCAGCATCTTGGCAAATTGAGAGACTAGCTATATCGTACCGTCTCGTCACATGAACAAACATACATATTACCCAGCAATCATTGCAAATCTGAAAATGACAAAAATACAAAAAAAAAATACTAAAGAAAATAATTACTTTTTCATTTCATTGAATGTTTTTTTTTTAAGTTTCTATAGTGTATGTAAGTTACGCAAATCATTTATTTTATAGATTGTTACTATTTTTCCCACAAATAATACCCACCATGATCGAGAAAACTTTACCTTTTCAAGGGATTATATAACATTTGCCAGCTTGAAAAAAGTAGCATCAGTTCTTCACTGGACACAACTGTGTCTGAGTCAGGTGTCGGGAACCTTTTTTGTCTGGAGAGCCACTTTTACCATTTTTAAAAAGACAGTGACAAGAAAAAGTTTGGATATTTAACTAACAGTTACTTTTATTCAACAGAGTTTTTTAAATACATTTTCTATTAGTTTTAATAGTTATTGTACTAGTAACTTGAAATGTAAATGGCAATGGGAAATGACAGAAGTTAACAACGTTACAGCGTAACAACGACATTAAGTTAACAACGTTGACAACACAACACTCGAAATTGAACATTAGGCCTACCAGAGATTAATGCGACTTCTGGTGCTGCATAGACTTGCTGATGGCCTTGTAGTCTGGCTCATATTCAGTGAGGTGAAGCTTCATGCAAGCATTGAGGCTCTCGTCGTTTAAACGTGAGCGCAGCTTCGTCTTTATATTTTTCATATGAGAGAAAGATTTCTCGCATGCATAAGTGGAACCGAACATGGAGTAACACAGCAATACTAACATATTGCAATGTGCAATATGTAATGGGCAGTTCATTCCAAGTTTTTAGAAGCAATTCGTCTTGAGATGGAAGCTTTCCCATGTCAGTCCACTTGTGTTCGCTCGCAAGCTGTGCTCGCTGGCGTGCGATTCCTTCCAGCTGATCGTTCAGTGATTTGAACTTGCCCACCCAGATGCCAGACGAGGTCAGGTCGGCAACCTCTATTTCAAAATCACCCATAGAAACACCAGGGATGCACAATAAGTTTTTTTCCTTTTCGATATTTTTCTCTAGCCTATCAACTTGACGGAAATTAAGGGAAATCTGTGATTTTGTTAGATATTGGCATGGCAACCAGCCGCGAATGTAACAATATTTTGCAGGCTGGTTACGGAGTCAAGTGAGGTGGAGAGTTAAATTAAATAATTCAGATAGACCTACGTATTTGCCACGAAGCCTTGTCATTTTAATATAACTAGTATTGATTGTTATTTAAGCCTTCTACTAGGCCTAGGCTGATCCCTTGATTACACTTGATTTTTTTTCTCCGTATTTTTCTCCAACCCAATTCGTCCAAGATCCCCGGCCGTCAGCAAAAGAGCCAGTGGTGGCTCGCGAGCCATAGGTTCCCGACCCATTATCTGAGTGGTGGAAATTGGAGTCAGAGACTTCTGACAGACACAGTTTAAGGGGGGAAGGTTACGGGCCCCCAAGTGCAACTGCTGCACCCCCTTCAATCAAGGCCCTGGTCCAAACTGTTATTAATGCATTTGAATACATTATATTATAAAGAACTTTATAGGGGAATCTACATTGAAAATCAGTTGAATAACAGTGTTATAATGAGACTTAAGCATTTCTCAGTGAAATTGAATGGGTTTTCATGTACTTTATAGACAACAACTGGATTTACATTTTACTGAAATAATTGGTTTTATAGCATAACGGTTATGCAAAATCAGCATAAATCCAATGTTAAATTTACCGGTTTACAATGTTCTGTGAAGATGGTTACGGTTTGGCCGTATTTTTTACAGAATTATTCTGGCAACTCAGCTGCCAGATTTTTCCTGTAAAAACAACAACAAAGAAATACTTTAAAATTAACAGTTGTATTTCGTTTAGTATTTTGACACCACCATCTTGTAATTCAAACTGCAATGCATTGCTTCTTGTAATTCAGTTTTTCATCCTGAAAATTACAGCCATATGTCGTTTCTAAAAAGTAATATGCATAATCTTACTTTAAAATTAACATTGATATTTCGTTAAGTATTTTAACACCACCAAGTTGTAATTGCATTGCTTCTTGTATTACAGTTATTCTTCGTGTAAATTACACCCATATAAAGAAATATGCATATTCTTACTTCAAAATGTACAGTTATATTCCGTTTAGTATTGTACCAAAAAATGTTGTGTAATAAGCAATACTACAGTTTTTTGATGTCACGATTTTACGCCATTTCACTGTTAATTTTAAGCAATTTTTTTACAGTGTAGCAGTAATTAGTTGTGAATGCTGACATGCACTTTGGCTGTTGTGATTAACTGTATCTGGTGATGTGTTGAACGGTGATGGTTGTGATTAACTGTGTCTGATGAGTCCAACTGTGATTAATGTGATGTGCTTGGAACTGACTCTCTTCCACAGATGCAGGATGGCTTTGAATCTCTCATCTCCAATTATGAAATGGACAGGGACAAAATCATCATCCAGCTGGACTCAGTATGTGTGATTTAATGTGATTTCCACAAAGATTTAACTACACAGCCCATTATGTGTAACATGCTGCCCATTGGTTTCAGTATACATTACTTCTTATTGTAGTTGCTGTTTCTAAAATCTCACATTTTCACCTATTAATTGGCTTGAGTATAAACACAAACTGCATAATTGCTTGACAGATAGAGCACCGAGGTCATGGGTTTGGGCGTGATAATATATATAAATAAACTTGCCTTGCCTTACCTTACCTAAATGAATAAATGCAATGTGAAGGTGATGACTCATAGCTGTCTGATGATGGCTGATTGGTCTAATTATGACCTTTCACAGGTGCCCTCAGCCCAGCCATTCTGTGTGGGATTCCGTATTCAGGAACTCTTCTCCACAGGCATGGCCAGCGGCTCCCTGTTCAAAGTTTATGAATATCGCGACCCAGGTATGCTAGCCGGGCTTATCCATTGTGTATGGGTTAGTATACACCAGGTATGCTAGCCAGGCTAATCCAGTGTGTATAGGGTGTGGAGGGTTAGCCTCAGTCAGTTCACATCAGCTGTTTTGGTGCCAGTAGATGTCCAGGAAGTATGTTTTCCAAAGGCTGGTTTCAATCATGTGCCTGTGTGGCCAATTAGTCAAGGGCAGAGGTTTCCAACTGGTTTTGTCCCAGGGACCACCATTCTAGACACTGATGTGCCTGCACGCGTGTGCATGTTTTGTAACCATCGCCGCCGCCACGCCCCCTCCCCCGCACAGAAATTCTGCCTATAACACTTAAATATGTGAAATTATCAGGGTAGATCACTAACCGCCGTCGACACGCCCCCTCCCCGCGCACATATTCCGCCTGTTGCACTTGTCAGTGTAATTTCTTCAAAATGTTAACGATATTCAAGAGTAATCTGGAAATGTGTTGAAATATCAAAGCAAATATATAAAAATAAAAAAATTCAATGGTGAACTGATCACTTGGCTCATGTCACGGACCCCCTGCAATGCCGGACCACCAGGTTGAAACCCCCAGTTGAAAACCCCTGGTTTAGGATTTTTGGTCATTGTGGTCATTGGTGATGTACCGTTTGCAGGTCAGGCGATTGGCTTTTTGTAGTTTTGGTCTGAAAACTGAGTACCATATAACCGTAAAAGATGTCGACAGTTGATTTTCTTTTTCCTAGGCTGAAGTAGCTACCATAGCATTGGCCATTGAAATAAATCGGAGTGGTGATCCATCACTCTCTTCATTTGTAAAAAATGTGCTTAAAATTAACAGTGAAATGGCGTAAAATCGTGACATCAAAAAACTGCAAATAGAAATACAATAGAGTATTGCTTATTTCACAACATTTTTTGGTACAATACTAAACGGAATATAACTGTTAATTTTAAAGTAAGAATATGCATATTTCTTTACAGAAATGTAATTTACACGAAGAAAAACTGTAATACAAGAAGCAATGCAATGCAGTTTAAATTACAACATGGTGGTGTTAAAATACTTAACGAAATGTAAATGTTAATTTTAAAGTAAGATTATGCATATTTCTTTTTAGAAACGCCATATGGCTGTAATTTTCGGGATGAAAAACTATATTACAAGAAGCAATGCAATGCAGTTTGAATTACAACATGGTGGTGTTAAAATACTAAACGAAATACAACTGTTCATTTTAAAGTATTTCTTTGTTGTTGTTTTTACAGGAAAAATCTGGCAGCTGAGTTGCCAGAATAATTCTGTAAAAAATACGGCCAAACTGTAACCATCTTCACAGAACATAACATTGTAAACCAGTAAATTTAACATTGGATTTATGCTGATTTTGCCAATTATTTCAGTAAAATGTACATCCAGTTGTTGTCTATATAGTACATGAAATTCCATTCAATTTCACTGAGAAATGCTTAAGTTTCATTATAACACTGTTATTCAACTGATCTTCAATGTAGATTCCCATATAAAGTTCTTTATAATATAATGTATTCAAATGCATTAATAACAGTTTGGACCAGGGCCTTAATTGAAGGGGGTGCCGCAGTTTCCACCACTCAGACACAGTTGTGTCCAGTGAAGAACTAATATTCCCTTTAACATGGTGGCAAATGTTATATAATCCCTTGAAAAGGTAAAGTTTTCTCGATCGTGGTGGGTATTATTTGTGGGAAAAATAGTATCAATCTATAAAATAAATGATATGCGTAACTTACATACACTATAGAAACTTAAAAAAAAAACATTCAATGAAATGAAAAAGTTATTATTTTCTTTGGTATTTTTGTCATTTTCAGATTTGCAATGATTGCTGGGTAATATGTATGTTTGTTCATGTGACGAGACGGTACGATATAGCTAGTCTCTCAATTTGCCAAGATGCTGACAGTGGCAACAGCAGAGCGACCCTTTTCCAAATTGAAACTCATTAAGACCTACCTGAGGAGCAGGAGAGGCTGAATGGTCTGGCTATCCTGTCCATTGAAAAAGCAATCATGCATCACCACTTTTATGTTTCTAAGGCATCGTTGCGGCTTGCAGGCCTGCTGTGTAAAGTCAACAGATTTTGCGCCTAAACGAGCTATATCGTATTGTCTCGTCACTGGACAACAACATACATATTACCCAGAAATCATTGCAAATCTTTAAATGACAAAAACACCAAAGAATATAAGAACTTGTTCATTTTGTTATAGATTGTTCCTATTTTTACCAAAAATAATACCTACCATGATGGAGATACGTTTACCTTTTCAAGTCTCTAGCTAGCATTACACACTATTTTATAAGCATTACCAGTTCTTCTCTGTATTTATGCTGCAGAAACTGGAGTCATAGACTGGCAGACGCAGCATGAGATGGTGATGGCATCAATTTAGACATAACATGTCTACGGGCCCCCAAGAACCGAGGGCCCAGGTTTGACCACCCTTCAGTTAAGGCCCTGTTCCCAACTGTTATTAATACATTAAAGTATCTTATTTTATAAAGAACTTTGTAGGGGATCTGCATGAAAAAACAGTTGAATAATAGTGTTATAATGAGACTCAAGCAGTTCAATAATGTTGTTTGCTTGGTATTTCTCAGTGAAATTTAAGGAGATTTTGATGTACAATAGACATCATGTACATTTTACTGAAATAACTGGTTTTATAGCATAATGGTCATGCAAAAATCAACATAAATCCAATGTTAAATGTACTGGTTTACAATGTTATATTATACACTATAAACTGTTAAAGATAAATATTGCTCTGTGAAGATGGTTACGGTTTGGCAGTATTATTTACTGAATTATTCTGGCAACCACAGCTGCCAGTTTTTTCCAGTGAAAACAACAGGATTTGTTTTACAGTGTAGCATAGCAGTGATGTAAATATAGCTTAAGTTCAATGTTGAATGAACATGCTTAAAATGTTACATTTACTGAACAAACTTCCAATATAACATAGCAGTGACGTAAATACTGCTCAAATCCAATGTTGAATATACAGGTTTAAAATGTTAAATGTACATGCTGCTCTGTAAAGAGATTTACAGGTGGATGTATTCTTTACAGGATTGCTCTGGCAACTCAGCTGCCAGAATTTTCCTGTAAAAACGATGCCAGTTTTTTTTACAGTGTATATTATGCCTCCGTGCTATACACCCGAGTAAAATCATATCTCAGAATCTCTGTACTGTAGATATGATGTCAATCTACTGGTTTGGGGGTTAGTTTTGCACAGCCAATGCTGAATGCTTTCTCTGGCTGTCTCCTATAGACAGCACCTGCTCTCAGGTTTACTACCCGCAGGAGCGCAAGCTACTGAGGCTGTGTGAAAACGACCAGTGCCACTGCATGGCAGGTATACACACACACACACACAGAACACACACAAACACACACACTTCCTCTCAGGCGCACACACACACACAGAACACACACAAACACACACACTTCCTCTCATGCGCACACACACACTTGCAAAACACACACAAACACACACACTTCCTCTCATGCACACACACACACGTGCAAAACACACACAAACACACACACTTCCTCTCATGCGCACACACACACACACAGAACACACACAAACACACACACTTCCTCTCATGCACACACACACGTGCAAAACACACACAAACACACACACTTCCTCTCATGCACACACACACACATGCAAAACACACACAAACACACACACTTCCTCTCATGCACACACACACGTGCAAAACACACACAAACACACACACTTCCTCTCATGCACACACACACACATGCAAAACACACACAAACACACATACTTCCTCTCATGTACACACACACACATGCAAAACACACACAAACACACACACTTCCACTCATGCACACACACACACACATGCAAAACACACACAAACACGGACACTTCCACTCATGCCCACACAGACACATACTCATCTCACACACAGATTGTCTAAAACACAGTTAATGGCTGAGTTTAGGGTCCTTAGATTGAAATTGTCATCCAATCTTCTATGTACATTTAGCGGAATGCTGCATCTTCAGATCCACTATGGACCCCAGCATCACCGCTGACTCACTACAGAAAGACATGTGCAAGGACAGTGTCAAATATGGTAAGCTATAATATTAAACTTATGTATGAATGAATGCTGTTATTACATGTACTGTTGATGTTGTTGCTGCTGTTGTTGTAGTAATAGTAGAATCATGCTGGAGAGTCTAAAATCTATATTCTGGTCTAATTTTCTCGAGTCTAATGTTCTGGTCCATATGTCAAGAGAGGTGAGGGGTCCGTAGCAGTAGAATGGACATACTGTATTGCACTGTCTATTCTCTTTCAGCATTTAAGGTCATCGTTGAGTTGAGTGAAGTCGAGGGAGATTTTGTGACGTACAAAGCTAAAGTACAGGATGTCTTCAAAAAAGGTAAGACTCTGGTTACAGCTTGAAAACAGTCTCACATGATTGGTCATCTCCAGTTGTCGTGACCTAGCTTGACTGTATCTGGACCAGCCACTGATTCAGACGTGATCAAGAAGGCTCGTATCTGCTCTTCCCTTCCCACAGGGGCGGAGGACATAAAGATCGACTCGGAGGTGGAGTTAGTGAAGAAGGCCACGTGCAGCTCCACACAGTTGGAGGCAGGCCAGCAGTTCCTGGTGATGGGGACTGAGGTCATGCAGATACGACAGCATCGCTCCTTCAGGTGGGGAGAGGAACTTTAGTGACACACAATAAGTTTAAAAGAGTGCGTCCGCACATCCAGCAGCACACATTTTTACAGGAGTTGACCATTCAAAAGTAAACTACGAAATTAAAATCTTAGGGTCCAAACCTAACACACTGACCGCACAGAAACCAGGAAATCACCTAACCTTGACCCTAACCCTAACACACTGACCATACAAACACCAAGAAATCACCTAACCCTGACCCTGACTTACACATAACCCCTAACACTGACCACACAGACACCAAGAAATCACCTAACCCTAACACACTGACCACACAGAAACCAGGAAATCACCTAACCCTGACCCTAACCCTAACACACTGTCCACACAAACACCAAGCCATCACCTGGCCAGTGTAGTAGTTTTCTGCTCTATATTTGATTTGTATTTAATAGTCGTACTATTACAAAGCAGCCTGTTAAAATGCAGCTGTTAACGTCTGTAGATTTTAGCTTTGATCAACCCACAGATTGAAGATCTAACAAACGTACAACTCAAACACTTAGAGAGTGTCTCAGGAAAATGGCAGTTGTTCTTGACCATAGAGGTGTAACAGGTTCACGTGTCTGGCTGCACTCTTTTTCAGGTATAAGTTCCCACTGGACTCCCAGGCACAGGTGGACGTATGGCCAAACAGACCAGCCTGTGCGGAGAGCGCCTGCACCAACTACCTCAGAGTGCTTGATGACTTCACTTACAAAATTCTCATTGATGGATGCTGAGGGAACCAGTCATGTGAACACAGACCCTATAGGACCTGTGGATAAACATAGTACTCACAAAAGCTCACAGATGTTTACCTATGATATGATATGAAATGGAATGATTGTTTCCCTGTAAAAAGAAATTAATACATTCATTTACAGACAAAATATTGTGTGTGTTTGTGTGTGTGTGTGTGTGTGTGTGAGTGTATGTGTGTTCAGGGCCGGCTCTAGCCCTTTGGTTGCCCTTGGGGAGATTGAGTTTTGTGCCCCCCTACACACACTAGGGTTGGGCACCGAGAACCAGTTCCAATATGGCACCGGTTCCTATACAACCGGTACCTACCCGGACCGAAATGTCACGCAGATTTCGGTGCTTCCTTTCGGTCTCTGAGCCGATTGGAGAAAAAAAACAGCAACAAATCATGCAGCTAAATTAATGAAACTTACGTAAAATGGTGTAGAAAACTAGCGATGGCTAACTAGCAGTAAAGTTAGTGGCGTAAGTATAATCTGTATGAATTATTTAGTATTTTGTTGCTGGGCAGAGAAATACCGAAAGGTAAACGGTCAAAAGTGTGGCTGTATTTCTCACCAAAAGATTCAAACATCGCGACTTTCAGCAAATACAACAAAACAATTTCGTGTAAAGAGGGGAGAGAAGGCAAGAGTCAATGGCAGATCAGCAACCTCAGACTGAAAAATAGACGGAGATGACAGGCAGCTAAATTTTACCTAATCTATTAAAGGGGCAGTACATTTTCTCGTACTCAGTGTGCTCAAGTAACAAGATTAACTACAAACAAGATAGAAAATATAGGTATAAACAAACCAGAAAATGGTGAAATTTCATGAAATAAATGCAAACTAAATAATACATTTTTGACTCCAAAGGCAAATACGCTCATAATTTTGCAAAATAATTTTGAAGCTGTAGTGTGTACAGAGTGTGTGTGTGTTTTTTTATTTATTTATAATTATTTAAGTATACTATAAACTGTTGTTTACAGTTACTATAATGTTCATAGTTTGAAGTTAAAAAGTTTGAAGCTGTAGTTTGAAGCCAAGTGTTTTGTATGTATTTATATTTATAGTATACTTTTAAACAGTTAATATATTGAAAATAAATGCCTTGGCAATAAAAAAAGCCTTTCTTATGTCATCAATCGTCGTTTTGTGTTTTTAAAAAAAGGCACCATTTAGGCACTGCTTTCGTTTTAGGATGAAATTAACTCCATAAACTGTGCAAATCCATAAACTGTTTAAAACAAGCACCTGTAAGGACATTTAAGCAAATGATGACCCTCTATACCCTATCCTCTACAAACAAAAGTGCTTTTATGGATACTATGTACCCCTACAAAATTAAAAGATTGAAGTTCTTAGTAGTTAAATCCCCATCTCAAATAATAGAAGATGAACAGTTGTTTCTGGGTATTGGTTTTCATTGAATATACCAGCTTCTCTTGATTTTCTCCCCATTTACTAATTTCCTATAGAAGTGGTGATGGTGGCAGCTTCTCCCATCATCTCTTTTTGGAAATGTAAAGTCTGGACTGGTCTGGTATGGCCCTCGCAAACTAACTCTGTCCTTACCGCATCACAGAGGGCTGGCCAGTCAGCAGGATCTATTGGTTCTCCCTGGATATCAGGAATTGCGAAGGGTGAGGTGTCCCTTCACCTGTATTCAAGCATAATGTATAGCCAGACAAGCGGTGTTTAATATAATAAGTAAAATGATCATGAATGTGGTTGAACTTCTTTAAGAAAACAAGCTATTATGGAAATTGCATTAAAACACCAAAGGCAATTTCTCGAGTTGAGCACACAAGTGAAGTGTGTGTCTCGTTTAATTTTACATATCATAAAACCGATAAACAAGATGGCGTTGAACCGTGACCAAACAAGCAACGACATCATCATCATTGTATATTTAAAGGGACCACGATCCCGGAACAGTCAGTCATACTTATTCATAACACATTAATTAAATAACGGTGTGTAGAACCACAGTAAAACAAAGGTGAATTATGTAGGTCACATTCAAAATATAATACTAGGCTACTGATTACAATTAGTAGTAATAATGTGATGTGATTATGAAAGTAATAATTGCTAATAATAATAACAATAACAAAAACAGCAACAATAGTAGGCCTACTAGTTGTGTAGGTTACTTACAAAGTTCAAAGTTCAGGCGTCCTTTCGCAAGCAGGTGCCTGCCTCTGCAAAAATTGGCTTAGTCCATCTGGCCAATTTAAAATTAAAATAAAAACAAAACAAAAAACACATTTTAGTATACTTCTGGGGAGGAACTGTACAGAAGGGTGAACACCACCACTATCCCCAAAATGGTTACTGTGTGTGTATACACCTGCTAGTTGTGAATACATGGGGGGCAATACATGGTAACATTTCAGAGAGTAATTCCGGGGGGGGGGAGAGACATGAAGAAATATCTTTCACGCGAGCTAGCATAAACTAAATACCGAATTCTCTTATCACATTTACAAACAGAATTCAAAGTGATTTTTGAATTATCTAAACGGCATGAAAGTAACACAATGTAACAATTATACTTCAGGATTAGGGTTAGGATAAGCAGTTTAACCTTAAAATAACAGCTTCGAAAAAATTGGGGCGCTACAATGACTTTTTAATATGGAGAATCGCCTCCGTGCCATTGCCATACCAGGGTCAATAGGCATAAAACTTCGTTCTGTAGTTTTGCCTGCCGCAGCCCGACATGTTTACTGTCTGTCGAAGTAGTAAGTAGCTTATTTCCCGTCTTGCTTTGTCTTGTGTCGCACTTGCTTGATGTATGTGAAAGGACAGTCGTTGAGTAACTGGTTTGTCATAATCTCAAAGTCAGCACATTTTAAGAGATTTTGTTAGTTTTAGCTGCTAGCATACCGTTAGCGAATAACTATTAATCCGCTGTGCTGCTTTAAATGCACTAACACGAAATATCTACTCACAGACAAATAATGTCCAATGTTTAAGAGAACTTGATGCTCAAAACTATTTATAAAACAGCTAAACGACACATCAACAGGGGCTCGAACTAGCAACCTTCTGGGCCTCGTTTCCCGAACGAGCACTTAGCCTAAAAAGCACTTGAAATCGTTCGTAAGAGGAATCCTACGTTGCAGACGGGTTTCCCGACGCGGCACTTAGCTTAAGTGTATCTTTCGTTGAGAAGAATTCTACGTGTGGTCAGGACCAGTAGTAACTTCACACTTAGTGATGCAATCCACCAGGGGCGTTGTTCGGCCTATTATAGAAGAAATCCAAAGGATGTTTCTGTGTATAGCACATCATGAGAATGTCATTGTTTCACCTGCCTATTCCCATCAAAATAGAAATAATTAAGCAATATAGCACGAGTGGGAGTGGGGTAGGTAAGGGATAATCCCATGTTGTTGCCTACGCCACTCGGCCGCACTCCCACGAGTGCTATATTGCTTTTATAAAACAATTCTACCGTCAACAAATTAACATTCAACACGAAGTTATTGATTAAAAATGGTTTATTTCGCCATTGTTTCTCCGCAACAAAAAATTGTTCCATTGTCAACGTCTTGGTTTGGAATTTTAAAAACTTTGAATTAATGATGACTGGAGATGGCGTTACTATCCCCGCCCCCGAATTCAGTGCACAGTGCACAGTGCACGTTCTATGCACGCATAGGCTAGCTAATTTCACAGCAATTAACGTAAACAGGTTAACGTGACGTAAACAGCTCCTAAGAGATACTTAAGAACTTGTGCACGTTGCACTCGTGCACCTGACTTTAAGTTGATGGTTGGGAAACGCACGTAAATAGAAAGTGTTACTTAGTCTACGATGTCGCGAAAATCCACGTAGGCCGTTAAAATACGTCGTTATCAGGAAACGAGGCCCAGATCCCTATACGGTTCCATGTCAATGTTCCGAAAGCCCATTATTCCGACAGCCTGCTGTTCCGAGATTGTGAGCACAGCAACGTGATCCACATGCACATCCCAATGAATTGAACACACAATCATAAACATATAAATGCATTCATTTCACTAGCATGAACTTTATTTCAGAATATTGTTATACACACATGGCATTTGCATCGCGATGATAAAAATACTTGTATGACAACCAACGACAATCTGCCGGTGATTTTCTTTGCACGAATGGTTCCCCATATTCAAAACCAGAGTAGGCTAAATTAACAAATATTGCCTAACAAAAGTGATAGCCCGGTGAGCGACTCAGCTCTACTGCGCAAATTAAATGCTGTGTGTGTTTTGTGCAATTTAAACTAGTTTTAAAGTATGCCAGGGGGACTTTTTTTCCGGAATATTGAGATTTCGGAATATTGGGCTTTCGGAACACTGAACCCCCCATACAACCTCTCTACTTGCTGTACCACTGATGGCCCACTTATACAATACCAGTATTGTTCATCTACAGTAGGAAAACGTGACATTTATTAACCTTCAGTTAATTTAACTAATCTGTAAAGCAAGGGCGAAGGTTTGGTCTCAGCATAGGGACACTGCCCGGCAGACCCCCCGCCCCCCCCCCCCCACTTGGATCTGATTTAAACATAATAAGAATAATAAAACCTTAGTTTAAATAAAAAACTAAACGTTCTCCACATTTTTACATCACTTCATTTTGGATATCCCAAACATGAGTAAGACCTCATCTGAAGCCCTGATGGTCCAGCTGCTGCTTCCTCAACCTGCACTATATCTGCACTGGATTTCTAAGTTTCCTGAATGCATTTCAAAATATTGCCTTAATGAACAAAATTACATAACTGAGAAGTACATGAAATCCATTTGTTTGTTCTGAAATTAATTTGTAATATGTAGGTAATTGGTTCAGGTTTTATGGAGCTGTACTAAGCCTACATCATCTGTACCGGATTGCAGTGCAATGAAATATTGTATTGATTAATTCTATGCTGCATACATTTGGGCATTCCAATTTATTGCACCATTTTACTACCTACAATGTATAACATGTATTCTCAAAATAGCCAGTGTGAATAATAACATTCATGGGTAACATTGTCTAAACATCCCTTAAAAAACAGTATTTGAATGCAATCTTGACCAAAATGGACAATTCAACGTCTCATCTAGTAAGTAAGTAAGTAAGTAAAATGTATTTATAAAGCACATTTAACACAGCTTTCACTGACCAAAGTGCTGTACATAAAAAATAGTGATATAAATAAAATAAAGTAAAAATAAGTAAACAAATAATTACAATATGAGACGAGCAACAGTAGACAGACAGAACAACAGACACAATGACAACAGGAACAGAGACGGCAATGACAACAAGAGACATATACAGAGTTACAGATGGGGCAGCAGACGGAGGGTTAGGAAGCTGGGAAGGATAAAGTGAAAAGGTGAGTTTTGAGCCTAGACTTAAAAACAAAGATTGACGGAGCATTTTTAATGTCCAGGGGCAATTGGTTCCACAGCCGTGGCGCTGCAACTGTAAAGGCTCTGTCACCTTTTCGCTTGAGCCTTGACCGAGGCACATGGAGGAGAGCATTGCCAGATGATCTGAGAGACCTGGGGGCTTGGTGTGGATGGATAAGGTCAGAAATGTAACTGGGGGCCTGCCCATTAAGAGCTTTAAAAACAATCAGTAAAACCTTGAACTGAACTCTAAAATTAACAGGAAGCCAATGCAAGGAGGCAAGAACTGGTGTGATGTGGTCGGGTTTTTTAGTGCCTGTCAGCAGTCTTGCAGCTGCGTTTTGGGCCATCTGAAGGCGGTTTAGTAGGGACTGGGGTAGGCCTATGTATAGGGAATTACAATAGTCCAGCCGTGATGTAATGAAGGCATGGATGATTTTTTCAAGGTCTTAAGGAGACAGGAAAGGTTTGATTTTGGCAATTACTCGTAACTGGTAAAAACTGTTTTTGACAACAGCACAAATTTGCTTGTCAAGACAAAGCTCTGAATCAAGGATAACACCAAGGTTTCTAGCATGGGACTTAACAAAAGGTTCAAGGTGATCTAGGTTGCTGATAAGAGTGTGTTTTGATTTGGGAGGGCCAAAGATCATGACTTCTGTCTTATTGCTGTTTAACTGAAGGAAGTTAGTTGCCATCCAGCCTTTAATATCCTCCAGACAGTCCAGGAGAGGTTGTAAAGAGTCCTTAGACTTCAGTGGAAGATACAGCTGAGAGTCGTCTGCATAGAGGTGGAATGAGATGTCATGTTTCCTGATAATGTTCCCTAGCGGGAGCATGTACAGGCCGAAGAGGACTGGTCCAAGGATGGACCCTTGTGGGACCCCATAGGAGACAGGAGCAGTGGATGAAAAGAACTGACTGATGGATACTGAGAAAGTCCTATGTTTCAGATAGGAGCTGAACCATTCGAGGGCTGTGCCTTTAATGCCAACCCACTATTCAAGGCGGGTCAGAAGAGTGTTATGATCCACAGTATCAAAGGCAGCACTAAGGTCTAATAAAACCAGGATAGCATTTTCACCAGAATCTAATGTGAGTAACAGATCATTTGTCACCTTTAACAAAGCTGTTTCAGTGCTATGGAGAGTTTTAAAGCCTGACTGAAGAGGTTCTAATATTTCATTTAAATCTAAAAAAGGTTGCAGTTGTGACAGGACAACTTTTTCCATCACTTTAGAAATAAAAGGAAGCTTAGAAATGGGGCGATCATTTTTTAGACACTTAGCATCCAGGTTGTGTTTTTTAAGCAGAGGCTGGACGACCGCATGCTTAAAACATAAAGGGACTGTGCCTGAAGCTAGGCAGGAGTTAATGATGTTTTGAATACTCGGGCCAACTGTATCAAAAGTGTCCTTAATGATATGGGAGGGGACAACATCATGAGGGGAAGATGTGGGTTTCATATGTAAGACTATCTCCCTAAGCTCCTCTAAAGAAACTTGTTTGAATGTGTTAAAAATGACTGTAGCACCTGAACAGCCAGGCGTAATGTCAGATGGGGAGGGGCTAAACTGGGATCTGATGTTTTCAATTTTCTCAGTGAAAAATTTTAAGAATTTTTCACGGATGTCAGTGGATGCATCAGCATCTGGGGATACATGGGGGTTGATAATGGAGTTTATGGTACCAAACAGAATTTGGGGTCAATGGGAATGTTTATTTATAATATCAGAGAAATGTTTGGCTCTGGCTTTTTTGGCTGCTGCCTGATAAGTCACCAATGCATTTTTAAAAATGTCAAAAGAAACAGTAAGATGGTCTTTCTTCCACCTTTGTTCAGCTTGTCGACAGGCCAGTCTAAAAGAGCGGGTGGGTTCATCCAACCACTGTTGGGATGTCAGTTTGGGCCGCCTGTATTTAAGGGGGGCTACAGAGTTTAAGATGTCTGAGCAAGAGGAATGAAAGAGGGAAATCAATTCATCTGGGTTGGAGGGAAGCCTATCAGCAGTTGAGAATGCAGTTTTTTTGAACATTTCAGAGAACTGGATTGCAGTGTGGGAGTTAATATAACGGGAAAAACGGCCTGGGGTTCTAACTGTACACATGGGGTTAGATAGAGTGACATCAAACACAATAGGCATGTGATCAGAGAACGATGCGTCCTCGATGTTTAATTTGTCAATAGAAAACCCATAGGAGAGAATAAGATCAAGAGTATGTCCGAGTACATGAGTAGCCTTGTTTGTGTGCTGGAGAAGACTGAAGGAATACAGGACGTGGCAGAATTCGCTGACCATGGGTCTGCCTGGACAACAGACATGGATATTGAAATCACCCAATATCAGCAGACGGTCATGTAATGGTACAAATTGCGACAGAAAGTCAGAAAAATCGCTAATAAAGTCTTTATCTGGTTTGGGAGGCCTGTAAACCAATGCGCAGACCAACGTAGTTGTAGTGGATTCTATTTTGACGCACTCCCAGCTAACAAGGGACGTCCTGGGGACGTTCGGGGACATCCCTGTTTGGTCCCCTATAGGTTATACCGTGACGTTATCCTTAGGACGTTGTTTAGACGTTATTTAAGTTCCTAAAATGTCACAATTAGTAATTTAATTTTAAACTTTCAGGGGACGTTCCAGGAACGTCCCTAGTTGGTTATGATATGACATCATTTTAAAAACTTTCGGGGGACATTCGGGACGTTCCAGCAACGTCCCTGGTTGGTTATGAAAATTACATTATATTAAAAACTTTCGGGGGACATTCGGGACGTTCCAGCAACGTCCCTGGTTGGTTATGAAATGACAATATGTTAGAAGTTTTCAAGGGACACTCGGACGTTCCAGAAACTACCCTGGCTGCTGATCTGACATGACATCTCGTGGACCTGCCTGGTTACTTGGTTGGGTCCCTATCAACGCTCGTGAACCCTGTTGTAGAGTGAGACGTCGAGAGAGAGAGAGAGAGCAATTTTTTGATCCCACATCCATAGCTAGTAAAAGTACCGTTTTATAATCATTTTGTGTAAATATATATTTAACTTAATTTTTAGTATTGATAGTTTAGTTATTTAGTTGTTATTGTGTTATGTTATAGTGTAGTTTAGTGTATAGTGTTATTAGTATAGTGTATAGTCTTATAGTTGAATAGTTTAGATTAGTTTTTTGTGAAGGTGGGAAGGACAGACACCCGAAGGACATCATTTGAGGTAAATACATTTTAATACAAACTTACGTTCTACCTGTATCTATGTATTTGTATGTTTATCTAACGTGAAAATGCCATAGCTATGAATATCGATATTAATAACTGTACAACTAGCTCAAACTGTGAAGGCGAAGTCGGCTAAATTGAGATGTCGCGACATACGCGTATATCGTGTTATTTGTATAACAAATTAACAATGATATCGATAGCACTAAGTAGGAATATGCCTACACGCCAGTTGTGTTGCCCCATTAAGGATATATAAAATACAAAAACAGCTGAATTGGCTACTTTTCGACAGGTGAAGACTACTGCTATAGTCTAGTAGCTCAAAAGCTAGTTACTTTTTGACAAGAGCCACAAGACGTTAAAGGGATAGTTCTGTTTTTAAGACATGAATCTGTATACCTTCCCCGTCACCAGTGTCATACAATCATGCATCACTTACCCCCGACAGCGTCCTGTGAGCAGAGTTCTCGTCCAGTTTTGGTCAAACCGAAAGTAGTTCGGCAGGTTTCTAGACCCAGCAAAATAAAACGTTTCTCTTCCCAAAACATTATGTGTTCAACAGAGTGATATATTTGCATCCCAAAAACATGGTAGTGGAAAAAGTCACACCTCGTTATCACTTGGCCCTATTTTCAGTACGCGCGATACTGCAAACTCACACCTAGAGTCTACCTGTTTGATTCGCGAAAGTTGATTCGCGAAAGTTTGATTCACCAAAGTTGCCTGAGAGAAATGTCCGTCACATGAAAACGATGAAAACTGAGACAACATTTGATAAAATTGACATAAAGCATCGTTTTCCTGTGACGGGCGTTTCTCTCAGGCAACTTTGGTGAATCAAACTTTCGCGAATCGAGAATCAAACAGAATCAAACAGGTAGACTCTAGCTGTGAGTTTGCAGTATCGAGCGTACTGAAAATAGGGCCAGGTGATAACGAGGTGTGACTTTTTCCACTACCATGTTTTTGTTTATTAGTTATTTAGCCTACCGTTCCCTATTCTGTTGCCATGAATGCTTGCACACACCCTCAACATATTCCCAAACGTACCTTGTACATTGTTGAGCCTTTTTCTATATTTGATTTGATATTTTATTTTTCCTGGCAAACGGATGCTTCCTCCTAGGTATACTGAACATCTTACCAACTCTGTTAGAGCAGTTCACCACACAACAACTCCCTGTCATGTTGCCTTCCTCCACAGCTTTCTCATCCACTTCAACGTTATCTTGCTTCTTTCTGCCGCGAGATTGCGCACGCAACCAGTGATGACGTAGCCGAGAAACCCATGTATACACAAGTGAGAAAATCGACTCGTCTGACATCGTTGAACAGGCGACCTCCACCCTAAGAGATACTTAAGAACTTGTGCACGTGGCACTCGTGCACCTGACTTTAAGATGATGTTCGGGAAACGCTCGTAAATAGAAAGTGTTACTGAGTCTACTATGTCGCCAAAATCCACGTAGGCCATTAAAATACGTCGTTATCGGGAAACGAGGCCATGCCTAATAGTCTTATTATTTCCATTTGATGACAATTGTTCATATACTTTAAAGTAACACTATGCAACAATTTAACACTTTTTGAGGTATGGTTTTATAGGCAACTAGTTTTGGTACCATCCTCTAATTCATTTTGATCGCATATGGTCATGTGAAGGACAGATCCTGTGTCTTTCCCACTAGCCATCCAAGATATGCCCTATGTAGTTCTGTGTAACGGGCTGGAACACCCTGCAAAAATGGAAGAAAAGCTTTCACATGCATGACATGCCAGGTACTGCAAAAATACACCAGTTAGTGTGTTGGCAAGCTTCTATCAGTGGCAGCTGGGCTGTTGGTGGTGGTTACAAGGTTTTTGCATGCCTTTTAGGTAGTTAGCGTACTAGTTCTGGAACAGAATTCCGTATTGCTGCTTTAAGCCTAAATAAGTGTGTTTATTATTTTGAACAAAGGTTAAATGTTTTTCGCAAGTATCTAAAAGTGCCCCCAATTTTTTGTGAAATGCCCCTGGATTTTGAAAAAAAAATTGCCCCCTAAAAAATATGTAAATTTCCCACCCTGGTTTGTTTGCTAAGTTGTGAAGCTTGCCTAGGGCACCAAACGTGCTAGGTCTGACCCTGCCAACCCTGTATATGTGTACCTTTGTTTGTGCGTAAGCAAGGGCTGATTAGAATAATTTGTAGTTCTTCTTTTCTGCCTTGCTGATGCATTAGGTTGCACAAAGCATAGTAAGATGACCTTGGACGTGAGACACACCACGTGGTTATCCCTGCTGACAACACGGTTCGGCATCAGAGAACGCTAACTTCTTTGTATTTAAACCTTGTGGGATGTTTGTGAAATTGCTTCTCTCTTGTCTGCTGCAGTCTTGGAGTGAGCCCAGGCTCTCTCCCTCTATCTCTCTCTGAGAGTGGGCCCGTCGCTCTTGTCTGCCAGGACGTGAGCCCGACGAGCTGGTAGTTGTTGAATAAATATACTTATATGCAACCGAGTCCTGAGGTTACTTGAGTGAATTTCCACCTAACAATAATGCATGCATATAACTTAAATTAACAACGTGGGCTTCCTGAACTATCAGAGGTATGTTTAGAGAAGTACCCTAACCGAAGGGCATTCACCACAGACTTTGGTGTTTTTTTGTGCCTCTGTCACTGTTTGTATGGGTGTTCTGATAGCCATAAAAATAAGAGAAAAAGAGATATAGAAATTCCCTGAGTCTCTGCTTAAGTTGTACCTCACTTGTCAGTTACTGGAAGAAGAATAATTGTAATTATCCGTGTAAACACAGACGTTCTATGCGTGTCACAGTTTGATGTTATGTGTTTACTGACACAACAGTGTGTCGAGTGCTGTACTTGTGAGACCAAGGGCATGTTACTGAGCTAGCATTCCTGATAATACTGTGAGAGACGACGATACACACATACCCACAACGATACACACAAAGGGCCCTAAATGCTCAGATAACTTTATCCTCCAATGAATTATAATAAATTGTACACAGTTTCCCTGGACAATGTGAATAAAAACAGTGTTTTACCAATAATAACACATTTTCAGGAATGTCACTGAGATAATACATTTGATACTGGTGATAACATTTCTATATACAACAATGGCTGTATTAAGATCCCAGCGATCTAAGACATTTTTATTGATATCGCTGCTTGTGTTCTGTTTTGCTACGTGTTTTCCTATGTTTGTTTTGTTCCTGTGATCAGGCCATGTGCGTTTATTATTGGTTGCTGACTCCGCCCTCTGCCTTTCCCTGACCTTTCAGTAACTCACCGGTTTCCCATTTTACCTGTGATTTGTTTCTAATTGTTTCTCCCATGCCTTGTTAATTCCCCGTATTGTTTTCACCCGTGTATTGCTCTGTTCCCATTCATTTCGCTGACAGTTTGTGCTTGAATTAGTTTCACCTGTGTTAATTATCTTTGCCCCAATTTATCGTTTATTGCTTTACCTGAAATGTTTCACCTGTGTAATTCTGTTCCCCCTGCTATATATTGTTCTGTCCCTCTTTAGTTCACTGTCGGATTGTAATTCTTTTCAATGCGGATCTATGCCCGAATTCGGTCTTTTCCCGAGTGGTATTGTATGCGATTTTCTGTTTTGTGATCTTCTGTGTTTTGCCCTTGGAATTCTGTTTGCCTGTTATCTTGTTTTCCTCTTCTGTGTTTGCCGTTTTGGAATTGTGTTTTTGCCCTTTTTGGATATTTTGCGTGTTCTGTTTTTGGAAGAAAATAAATCCTGAGTTTTTTGCAATCTGGTTTGCGATTGGTAGCCTGGTGACACCAGCCTACGTATTTCCGCCTGAATTGATTCCAAGCTCATACCCAGTCTGGCCCAACCCCGTTGACAATCGTTTCCCGGCCTTAAAATCCAACCGCACCAATCAGCGAACAGTTCAGAGCTGTGACGCAAAACTCGCCTTGGAGGAAGAGACACGAAAAGCTATCAGGAAAGTTGTCTCAACTCTCGAGAACATCAGAAAATTAAAAGGAGAACAAAAGTATTGTCTTGTAAGTTTTATGATTGGAAAGGACGTCATAGCTCTTCTACCAACTGGCTTTGGGAAGAGTTTAATCTACCGAATGCTTACCAAACATTGCTGATTGGTTAAGGGAACTCCAATGATTTTAAACCTCAAGCTAAGCACCCGCCCATCTCTGAAACGAAAATGCACGGGGTTGGGCCAGACTGACTGACGGAATGAAATGGAGTCACAGGCTGGTAATGGCCAGGCTATGTGATTGGGTCCTTGCCGTGAGAAAGCCTTACAGGCTGTACTTGAGAGAGGAACTGAATAGGAATCATTTTGCTTATGTTGGTCAGCTCTCAGCTGTTCTAGATTGGGTTTTGCAGGTATCAAACATGTCAGTGCTGGTGTGAGATGAGCCTTATGTAACACTATGCCCAGTGCAGAAGTGAAGTGTTGGGTTCTCATTCTGCATTGGTTCCTGTCTGGTCAAATCAAGTCACCAATCTGCTTTTCATGTCTCTCCAATTACAGCAACAAGTGCAGTTTTTAAATGGGTTTAGAGCCAGTTAGTAAACATTGAAGAGGGTCTGAGGGAAAGTCTCTTTTGAAACCACAAAAATCAAAAGGTTCAGTGTGAGTCATACATTGCCTCCTGGCTTGACTGTGTAAGAGCAGCATTTTGCTTTTTTTATTTAAAAGGTCAAGCATTTTAAGGCCCTGGACAGATTTCTGCCATTTTGTAGAAATGAATTGCCTAATGGATACACACAAAAGTCAGGAAAATGAAAGAATAGTGGCAGGAAAAGGTAGAGACAGTAAATATGGCATGAAGACAGTGGCACTGGGCAAAAAAAAATGAAATAGATTGGTCAGATAAAGTTGCTTCTATTTTGGGGGTTGTTTTTAGCTGAAAGTGCTTTGCACTGAGTGTGTCGATAAACAGCATTTGGACGGCATGGCGTGTCACATCCACAAGCCTGACGCCATTTTGAGAAGCTTTGCTGTTGCTGAGTGAAACACGTTCCCGCTGGGTGGGCAGCCAAACAGTGGAAGACTTGCTGACATAACACTCATGACAAAGTAAAAAGAGACCAGGAGAGATGTTTTTACTTTTAAAAGATCTGAATTACATGATAATGAGTGCAGTCACAAATACCAGAACAGTGGTGCAGAACTAAGGATGATTTTGTTTTACCTGTTTGTGTGGTAGAGATACAGGTACAGTTGGAGAGAAAGGTCCTTTTGTGTGTTCAGCCACACAAGCTGAACTTGAAGCCCTGACATTCAGCTCATAGCGAAGTTCCTGTATTTCAGATAACAGCCAAACTGAAAACACAACCTGTCAAGCAAGTTAATTAACAGGATATGCTGAATGTATATGTGGACACATATACAGTGGCTCTGGTACTCTCTTTGACTGAGGAGAGGACAACGTGGCCTAATACTCCTGCCACTCCCTTGACCACAGAGAGGATATCAGGGCCTAGTACTCCTGCCTCTCCCTCATCCACAGCACAGACAGGATAACGAGACCTAATACTACTGCCACTCTTTCAACCTCAGAGAGGATAACGAGGCCGAATACTACTGCCACTCTCTCAATCAAAAAAGTAACAAGGTCTTCTACTAAAAGCACTCAGAATCAGCTGCAACACAAGAACCGCCATAACCAACCAAACGATGTCATATCGACATATAAGTCATATCAAAGAACAGGCTAATGTGACGCCCCTATCGTGGGAAAGTGTTTGTATCCCATGAAAAGAGATGCATCAAAATGACACGGTACTGTAAGTGGATATTCCATGTGAACTTATGCTACACAGGGTGTGGCGCAACTAAGCATTGTGGGTATTTTGTGGGAGCAAGATGTTGCCAGCAGCAAGTTAGTGTTAAAGATCCTGAATGAAGTGGATGACTGCTTGTCTTACAAAACAACAAACATGCATGCCGAGTAGGACAACAATTTTAGAAATGTTGTTGTCATAATAGCATGCCCTATTATTCGATAGAAAAACAAGTGAAGTCTCCTTCGGTTTCAGTGTCACTTATCATAATGTTTTCATTTGTCTTTGTTTTTTTGTAAATTGCAAAGTCGCAGAATTAAGCTTACAAACCGCCAGTTTACTTATACTATCAAAAGCTACATACATTCTGTCAATAATATAGAATATATTGTACATTGACATAAATGCACTAACAATGCCATGGTTTTTGCCTTTGTATATTGTCTTTTTGGCCCTGTTACAGAGTGACTTAAGTCCCATATAACGCATTAAGTAGCATACCTTACGTACTAAAAAAAGTATACAAAATATATAAAGTCTGATTTAAAGTATTATTGAATATTGACTGCTGAGATTTGAAACTCTGCACATAATGTTTACTGTACTCATCAGTTCCACTTCCCATGTTGGATTGCATAATGAATTTAGAGATGACCTGTACAAGAAGAAACTTGAAAACTTTGAATAACTATAGATTGATTGATCAGTCCATACATTGTCCGTTCAGTATGCATTCTAATGAGGTGGTTTACTGTGTAATTGCACTTTAAATGAAACAATTTCATGTATTCATCTATATTGTTGTTATGAAAAACATCTCATCCATGTAGAGCGGAAAGGGGAGGCAAAAAGAGATATAGTAAGAAGGGTAGAGAGAGAGAGAGAGAGAGAGAGTGGGAGAAAGGTGCCTTGGAACCTGGTGATATGGTTTTAGTGTTGGTAGAAATCAACAACAATCCTGGTCATCTAATCTGAAGTGTTTGTATTCAGAAAGATCTCCTTTTCCCCAGTCATTTCCCCCTTCTCATTGTTACCTCATTCTAACGGATGCTATGTTTTGTTTTGTGAGGCACGTACATTAGATAAAGTGAGTGGGTGTGAAATGTCCATTCCTGGCAGGTCACCTCTTTCTCCTTCTCCCTTCGGTACACCTCAAAATCTACCCAGCAGCAACAGACTGAGAGTCCGTTGTGACTATTCATGATAAAAACAATGAAACATAAATAGTCATAGTCTCTTGAAACAAACATTCTCTCTATATAATGGGAATATATGTGAAATTAATTAATAACAGAAGTTATCTCCCTTGTATGTCGCTTTGGACAAAAGCGTCTGCTAAATGACTGAATGTAAATGTAAGTTTGTTAATTCAATTACAGACAAATACAGAGCAAAAAACAAAACAACCAACTCTCTGTTTCTTCTAGGGTTTAGTACTCCATGTTGTTGTTGCTGTTCTTCATGATAGCATTGGGAGGGCTGCTCTGTTGCTTTCTCAGGTCCCTGGAGAGGAAGCAGTTAGGGAATGGTACGGTTTAGCTGCCAAGGGATGAGGGCCTCCTCTCTCCCCCTCTACCCAAGCTCTGTCCAAGGGTTAGGGCTTGATGTCCACTTCCTGTAAGACTCCCCTCTGGCTGGAGATGCATGCACCCCCACCCCTCCACGCCTCCCCACAGAAGCACTCTCCGTTCTCTGCGGCGGCCACACAATCTTATCTGTCAGAGCAATCTCAGCCAGTGCAGCTCCACGGCCCAGCACAAAGAGAGGAAATTCTTTAACCGCGTGTTGTTGTGTAACATCATGAAATCTACACTCACAAAGATTCACATTGCTCCATAGTGAGTGCTTTGCAATCAGCGATCATTCACATTGACTCTCACATTTATTTGAGTTTACAGTATATTGCTGGACTCCAATTCCTTTTGTGGCTCTTTGTTGGGTGGAGTTACAGCCTACTGTCCTCTAGTCATTGCTTAATTTTTTCCCCTTTAACACGTTCCCAAGTTTTATACTAATCTGATGAAGTGAGTAAAGTGAATAAATGTGTGATGGGTAGTCTTAAACCTTACTACTGTTCCTCTGACAGACCCAGAGCCACCCACAGATGTGGTCGAGCCTGACAGCAATGCAATGTCTGGGCTGTGTGTGCACTGGTCTCAGCCGCGTGGCAGAGAGGAAGACGCAGGCACGGGGGACCGCCGGACCCCCAGGGTGATGGGCTCAGCAGCCCCTCAGTTAGGCTTCACAGCCCTCACACCTGGGACCCTCTACACCCTGCATCTGCAGGCCACCGCAGGGAATAGAGTCTCTGCTCCAGCACTCAGCACTGCAGCCACAGGAACAGACACTCAGAACTCCTGTTAGCAGGTTTCAGCCAGTAGATTTTAACCTGTCACCGGACATAAGTTTGTTTTGACTGATTCAGAATTTAAAGCCATACACGCTCAGAATAAGCCTTGTCTTTAAAAACCCAGTTAACGTTTATTATTTGTAATGACTGTACACATGTACATTCACACTGTCTACTCAGGCACCTATAAAGAGGCCAGAGCAGTGCTTTTACTATTTAACCTATACCTAACAACTATATGTAAATTCTACGCAAAGTTTTCAATGATTCCTTATAAAATCAGACATGGTGTTAAGAACTTCTCTTTCTTGACATTATTTACATTCCTTTATGTTGACTCCTGTTTTCATTTATATCCCTTTGTTCTCCTCTTCAGCTCCATCTGGTATTAGGGGCCTGAAGCTCTCTTCGGCCTCCAGAAACCTCAGTGTGTCCTGGCAGCCCGGTCCTGGCCGGACAGAGCATTTCTGGGTGCTGCTGATGGAGCAGGAGAACCTGATGCAGACCTCACATAAATTCACTGGTGTGACTCCAGGAACTCTGTATACAGTAGCGGTGGTGACGGAGTCTATGGGTATCCAAAGTGATTCAGTGGCTAAAGAAGTTCTTCTTCTTTCAGGTTTGTCAAATGAAAGGGTTCTGTTTAGCCTAAATTAATCATCTTCTCAAAGTTTAGATACACTACCTCTCCAGAGTCTCCTCAGCATCTCAGACAGACCTTATATAGACCTACAAAACTTCTTCAGCATTTGGCTCTGTGTTGAAAGCAATAGTACAAGCAATAGAACATAGTTCCTTGGAATTGCCATTTGAATGACACATTTTTCATGATTGGTATGAAAATTGAACTGCAAAAAAGTTGATTAGGAACTTTCGAATTTCAGAGACAATGTCGAAGAAAATGTCAAAGAACTTCAAACTTCTGCATCTTGATGGTCAAAGTTGATTAGGAACTTTTCGAATTTCAGAGACAATGTCGAAGAAAATGTCAAAGAACTTCAAACTTCTGCATCTTGATGGTCAAGGACCATCAACTTCTCGCGCAGCAAAGACTGACAGGAAGTTCTGTATCATATGCCATGAAGACAAGGCAGAGGCATTGACATGTCCTTTGAAGTCCAAGTGAACAGACAAGGGAAGTGGATACTGTTCACTTGCAAAACATTTGATTCAGTTTAATGTACTTGGCCAGCTCCATTCAACACTCCCACTTCAAAGACAGCTGTGGGCCATGGTATTGAAGCAGCCATGATTGCGAACAAATCTCAAAACCATACAAAAATGCAGGATGAAGTACAATATAACTTAGCTACAAAGAGAGCAAAGCACTGGGAACAGGCAGTGAAAGTCATGACCAAACAGACAGAATACAAGCACACAAGGTCCAAGTCACTTAGTACTTCTGAAATTAAACAAGACACCTGCTTCTTCTGCAGACAACCCGCTGGCCATGATGGCCTTAGTGAGGCTGCAACATTTCAATTGGACCAATGGGTGCGCACTTGTGCAACCTTACTCAAAGACACAGAACAACTGCAGCAAGTGATGGGGACATGCTGGCCATCGAAGCAAAATCACATCAAGTGCCTAGTAGGGCTCTATAATTGTGCCAGAAAGGCCAACCTAGAAGGTCTTGATGATAATGGCCAGGGAAATGCAGCATCAGTCTCAGTCATTGTGTTTGCTGAGCTGGTCCTTAGAAGAGACCAGGCAAGATGAGGAGACAGCACCAATCTTCAAACTAGCTGAACTTGCCCAGGTCAAGTCACGAATGGAACAGCATAACTTAAGGAGTAAAGTTTGATACGAGAATCAACTCTACTCAACAGAGGGAGAGGATTCTTGCTGAATTCCCTGATTTGCAATCATACAAGAAGGGACCTGGCATCAAAGACCAGATGGCAGAAGAAACATTACCAGCAGCACTTGCAGTTGCTAAAATTCAACAGCGTTAAACACAAGCGGGCTCCAGGCACAGCAGCTTTTGTCAGACATTGGACTTCACAGGAGACACCAGTTCCTACATAGGACTGTTGCTGCATGCCCACACACGCAAAAGGGAACTTGTGGAGAGAGTGGCACATATGGGGTTAGGGATATCATATGAACATGTTCTTCTTCAGCTCACCACACAGATGGGGAACTGCCAGCAGTTTCAAAGAGAACAAGTGGCATGCCCTCCACATTGCGCAATTCAAGTTTCAAGTTCATACAACACTTGCAAATAGTTATTTTACTAGAAAAAATATAGCAAGTAGCAACTTTTGGTCAACCCATACCAATTTCAGGCTTAAAATACCAACTTCCAACTCAATCAATCCATTTTCTATGTTTCAAATGAACTTGCAAAAATAAAACTACTGTTTTTTTTCACACCCACTTCTGCTTTAAGACCCGCCCTCTGAGTGTATGGTGCACAAATGAAACTAATTAGGTCCTCAATATCATTAAATATCCATCCCTGATAAGAAAATTGATAAGAAAACAGTTTGAAAAAAAGGCTGTGTCAGGTTTGGAATGAAGAGCACAGTCGCAGATGCAGTTTAGAGCTTTTATTGGGCTGAGTAACTTAGGACGTGGTCAACCGAGGAATAAGGCAAAGCAGGATATTAAAATCACGACCACACACTGGATCAAGTCACACTTGTGAAACAAAGGCAAACTTAAAGTTCATCAAAACAGTTTGTTCAAGGGTATTCCAAAATCAAGATCAAGGCACAGTCCAAGGTCAAAGTACACAGAGTAGCCAGCAAAGTTGAGGTATCCAGATAGGGCAAGACAAAGGGGAGTTTAAAGACAAGTGGGGTTCAATACCGTGAATCAAAGAGTCCAAGCAAACAGTCCAAAGCGTAATCCAAATTCCAAAGTCAAGGCAAGCAGGGTCAGCACAGACAAAGAGTATCCAAAAGAGCTTCCAAGAAATTCCACGAGAAGTTTGCCAGCGAAGTAGTGCCTGTAACATGCAAACCATGAATGAGCACTGACAAACAAATCAGGGTTCCTTTTAAGCATGGCCGCTCACTTCCTCACCAACTTGGCTGAGCCGGCCTTGCTCCGACTCCTTAGTGCCCTCTGCTGTCCTGGAGGGCACGCTGTGTGTTGAGTAGTGACGGGACCCCCCCTCGAGGACCGGCACCCGACGGTCCAGGGAGGTTCGGGTGTGTGTCGAATAACTCCTGGATTAAGGAGTTGTCATAAATGTCCCTCCGAGAGACCCAGGACCGCTCCTCCGGTCCATAGCCTTCCCAGTCTACAAAGAACTCCAATCCACGACCTCGTCGTCGAACGTCGAGGAGTTTTTTGACTGTGTAGGTCAGAGTGCCCTTAATCCTTCGAGGTGGAGGAGGGTTCTGGGATGCTGGAGATAGAGGGGAAGAGAAGGCCTTGCGTAGCAGAGAGACATGAAAAACAGGGCTGACCCTCATTGACCGA
Source organism: Sprattus sprattus (assembly GCF_963457725.1). NCBI lineage: Eukaryota > Metazoa > Chordata > Actinopteri > Clupeiformes > Clupeidae > Sprattus > Sprattus sprattus. The sequence goes on from NC_137913.1 coordinate 29,867,036, forward strand.
GGGATGGACAACATGTAAGACACCGGATTAATTCTGCGTGACACTCTGGTCCCACATACCTGGGTGAGAGTTTTTTGGATTCTGCAGGCATAGGCAATCCCTTTGTGGACACCCAGACCCGATCACCAGGGTTGTAGAGCACTGCCGCCCTTCTTTTTCGATCTGCCTGGCGTTTGTGTTGGGTTGTGGCCCTGATGAGGTTCTGGCGAACCCTTTTCCAGAGACGTCGAAGGCATTAGCTGCAGGCACCGGGCCCTCTGTTGGCGGTATCCTGTAAGCACTTCAAAAGGAGACATTCCTAAGGATGAAGATTCTAACTGGTTGTGAGCCAATTCTGCCCACATCAGGTAACTTGCCCAGGTGGTAGGGTTAGAAGAACAATATGATTGGAGATATTTCTCCATCTCTTGGTTGACTCGCTCGGTCTGCTCATTAGTCTGGGGGTGATACCCAGAGGTGAGCCGAACAGTTACCCCCATTAGCTGCCAAAAGGCCCTCCAAAATCTTGCAATGAACTGTGGACCCCTGTCAGACAAGATTTCCTCAGGCGTGCCATGGTAGCGAATCACCTCTTTAACTAGGGTTTCTGCTGTCTGCCGGGCCGTTGGGAGCTTCTGTAGGGGTACAAAATGAGAGATTTTTGAAAAACGGTCAACAATGACAAGTACAACTGTAAAACCATTGGAGAGGGGCAACCCCGTAACAAAGTCAAGAGAGACATGTGACCAGGGGCGACGGGGTATGGGCAGGGGGTGCAAGAGCCCTTGGGGGCGCTGGTTGTCAACTTTGTGGGCAGCACATATGGAACAGGCTGCGACATAACCCGCAACATCCTCCCTCATAGAAGGCCACCAGAATGTACGGCTAATTAGTTCCATGGTTCGGTGTCGCCCGGGGTGGCCCACCAGGCGAGAATCATGACCCCACTCCAGCACCAGTGGACGTTGTGCCGTTGGAACGAAAGTCTTGGAGGGTGGTGTGTTAGGTGGTGGTTGTTCTGGGCGTTGGCCATCTTGAACTTGCTCCATTAGTATCCAACGGACCGGGGCAACAACACAGGCATCGGGGACAATTGGTTCTGGTGTTTCTAAGAGGTTATCTGGGGCAAACTGGCGAGAGAGGGCGTCGGCCTTGCCGTTCTTGGACCCTGGCCGAAAAGAGAGTGTGTAATTGAAGCGTGTGAAGAAGAGGGCCCACCGGGCTTGACGAGGATTGAGTCTGCGGGCCTCACGGATATACTCAAGGTTTTTATGGTCTGTCCACACCATGAACGGATGCTGGGCCCCTTCTAGCCAGTGGCGCCACTCTTCTAAGGCAAGTTTGACCGCCAGCAACTCACGATTCCCTACATCATAGCGACTTTCAGCTGGGGTGAGCCGTCGGGAAAAGAAAGCACAAGGATGCATCTTCTGGTCATGGGAAGATCTCTGGGAGAGGACTGCTCCTACTCCCACCTCAGAGGCATCCACCTCTACTATGAAGGGTAACTCGGGGTCTGGGTGAGCTACAAACACAAAGTGATCCAGAAAATCCCTCAGCACATCATTAACAAAGGCTTGGAACACCGCAGGACAATTTGAAAGACCAAATGGCATTACCAAATATTCATAGTGGCCTCGAGGGGTTATGAAACCTGTTTTCCATTCGTCGCCCTCTCGAATTCGGATGAGGTGGTAGGCATTCCGGAGGTCCAACTTGGTGAAGATGGTGGCTCCTCTGAGACGATCGAAGGCTGTGTTCAACAGTGGCAGAGGATATTTATTCTTCACAGTTATTTTATTCAGCCCCCTGTAATCAATGCATGGACGGAGCCCACCATCTTTTTTGCCCACGAAAAAGAATCCAGCCGCAGCAGGAGAAGCGGAAGGCCGGATAAGTCCATTTTGGAGAGCTTCCTGAGTGTAACTATCCATTGCTTTTGTTTCAGGGATGGACAGGGAGTAAAGCCTACCTCGTGGGAGCGCTGTGCCAGGAAGGAAGTCAATTGCAATATCATAACTACGATGTGGAGGGAGCAAGGCTGCACTTTCCTTACAGAAAACCGCACCGAGGTCACGATACATGATGGGCACCTTTGGGGTATCAACTAGTGGGATCATGGCAGTGGCTGCGGCAATACTTGAGATTGTGGGTTGTTCTGGTGGTCGATGGGCTGTGCAGGCAGGTCCCCACTGAGTAAGAGTGCTAGTGGCCCAATCGAAGGATGGGTTATGAGCCAGGGGTACCCTAAGAAAAGTGGATCTTGAGGAGTGTCAATCAAAAAGAAAACACAGCGTTCCAAGTGTGTGTCAAGTGTAAGCATTTGCAGGGGCCGGGTGCAGAACTCTAGTAGTCCAGACCCCAGGGGACGTCCGTCTAGGGCCTGTACTGCTCTTGGCGACTCACAACGAGTGATCGGCACCTGTAACTGGCGTGCTAGTGTTTGGTCCATCAAATTAACTGCTGCCCCTGAATCCACCAAGGCTTGCAGACTTACTTGAGACCCCTAGCTGGAACCCCAGGTTAGACGCACAGGCAGGGAACAGCGAGACGTGGGAGCAGAGGCGACAACTCCGCTCACCAGGAGGCCCCCGACTCCTGGTGGGCGTGGCCTTTTCCCTGGAGGTTTGGACAGTTAGTGCACATGTGACCCTGGCCTCCACAATACATGCGAAGGCCCTGTCGAATCCGGTGCTGTCTCTCCTCTTGGCTTAGCCGGGAACGGCCTAGCTGCATAGGCTCCTCCCCCTTATAGTCTACGGAGGAATCAGCCCAAGGTGGTGGCATTAATGGCAATGGAGAACCTTGGAACCGGGTTGGCGGAAAAGAACGAAACCCTCGGCGTTCTCTTTGTCTTTCCTGCATTCGTTTGTCTAACGCTGAGGCCAGAGTGATGATGTCCTTCAAATCTTCGCCCCAGTCTCGATTCACCATCATGTCTTTCAGTGACTCACTCAACCCTTGGTAAAAAACAGTCACTAGAGCATCACCCTCCCATCCGGTTTCTGCTGCCAGGGTTCGGAACTCGATTGCGTACTCTGTGACCGATCGCGGGCCCTGGGAGAGTGAACACAGACGTGAACCCGCCAGTCGTTGTGTGAGACCGTCATCGAAGACTCGCTGAAGGGCATCCATGAACCTCTCACTGGATGTGCAGTCTCGATGGCGGCGAGTCCATAAAGCGGTAGCCCAGTCCAATGCCTTTCCGATTAGCCGTGTGATGATGTATGCTACTTTAGAGCTTTCAGTGGGGAAATTCGCTGGTTGCAATTCAAAGATCAGCGAACACTGAGACAAAAAGCCTTTGCAGGCAGCTGGCTCACCAGAGAAGGGTGGTGGAGGAGACAGCTTGATGGTAGGCACCGGAACATGGGAAGCAGTGGTAGGAGAACCCTGAGGGTCAGGCGAAGTACTCATTCGATGTCCAATCTGGTTGAGGGCTTCCTCCATCCTTTACAGACCAGCTTGTTGATTGTGAACTGTAACTCCGAGTCTCTGAACAAGAGATCGAAGCTCCTCTACATCCGCTGCGCTACTTTGATCTGGCTCATTCATGATGTCAGGTTTGGAATGAAGAGCACAATCGCAGATGCAGTTTAGAGCTTTTATTGGGCTGAGTAACTTAGGACGTGGTCAACAGAGGAATAAGGCAAAGCAGGATATTAAAATCACGACCACACACTGGATCAAGTCACACTTGTGAAACAAAGGCAAACTTAAAGTTCATCAAAACAGTTTGTTCAAGGGTATTCCAAAATCAAGATCAAGGCACAGTCCAAGGTCAAAGTACACAGAGTAGCCAGCAAAGTCGAGGTATCCAGATAGGGCAAGACAAAGGGGAGTTTATAGACAAGTGTGGTTCAATACCGTGAATCAAAGAGAGTCCAAGCAAACAGTCCAAAGCGTAATCCAAAATCCAAAGTCGAGGCAAGCAGGGTCAGCACAGACGAAGAGTATCCAAAAGAGCTTCCAAGAAATTCCACGAGAAGTTTGCCAGCGAAGTAGTGCCTGTAGCATGCAAACCATGAATGCACTGACAAACAATTCAGGGTTCCTTTTAAGCATGGCCGCTCACTTCCTCACCAACTTGGCTGAGCCGGCCTTGCTCCGACTCCTTAGTGCCCTCTGCTGTCCTGGAGGGCACGCTGTGTGTTGAGTCGTGACAGGCTGCCATGGGCGCAATATTGAAAATGTATGATAGCACCATATCCACATCTATTTTGAGTACCTTTGGCCATAACTTTTCCAAATGTCATGCTTGTGTCACAAAATGAACAATTGCTGTGGAATTTCAAGCTAAGCTGCCCCACTAGTAGGAAGGTGTTTGTTTTGATCATTTAATCCTAACTTCGACAAAACTCATCAATCATGCGTTGCAGACACGGTCCTTCTGGGTAAAGTTCATCACGGGTCTGTGAACAGGAAGTCAGGCCTTTGGATGAGTCCCATACTATGGCGAGTATAAACAATAAACACGTCATTTTAGTTTTTTAAGGAGTCCATTTCAAAACCAGTACCCACTGATGAAATTAAGGGATGTTGCATTCCCTACAAATAACTAATCTAGAATATTTTCAAGAATTTGAGGAGTAGCTCTGAATGGACTATGTGTTTGATTTAGTGCTTATTACCTCCAGCAAGGAGGTTATGCGATCGGGTCCGTTTATTTATTTATTTATGTATTTATTTATTTATTTATTTATTTGTCCGTTTGTCTGTCTGTGGACAAGATTTCTCAGAAACTACTGGGCGGATCTTTCTGAAATTATCACAAGAGGTGCATATCGGTCCTGGGACAGCCCCATTAAAATTTCAGGATGATCCGGATTTGTGTACCGCCTTGCTGGAGGTCAGAAATCTCTGATTGCTCTTGTTAAAGGGTGTGTATTGTAGATCTGTGTGTAGATCCAGGTATGCTGAACGTGTGATGGATTGTAACAATTAAGTAAGTAAGTAAGAAGAAATATAACATCATTTAATTAGTTCAAGGGGTTTTTAGTCACACACACACAGCAAACGTGTAAAGATGAGTTAGAAGGGGAGGGTCATTAGACAGCCTTCTGATTGGTTGGAGTTAGATTACAGGGGGTCATTTTATTGGGTGAGGAGTTCGACCACTCCTGAGGAAGATGGGAGTGTCTGTTTATGTTTTTAAATATGAGCCCGCGAACGCAGCTCTGCAGAATTGCTGCCGGTGGTATTTCTCTAATTGTGGCTTAAAGATCTGCAATTAAATCGCACTGAAACCAGCATTTGTAATCCATCTTCTTATTGTGAATTAGTTTATAATACTAAGAATTGGCCACAAAATATTGGTGACGGCCCGATGTGATAGCAAAAAGATTGAAAACTGTGAGTTTCAGCCTTGATTCAACTTTGTCCGAGAGGCCTCGTATAAAAAAGTAAGTGAATTCTGCTTATTAATGGATGTAAGTTGAGTCGGAACTGAACTCTCTTCTGTTAGTCTTTGCTAAAACGAACACAGATTGGATTGTAGATGGGAAGTTTCAGTGGGGTTGTAGTTTTTTTATTCTTGGGTTTCTATTGTTTGACGGTAAAAAAGGGAAAGTAATAGGCCTACAGCCACGGAGGCTGGTAGTAAGTCCTGAGCCAGGAAGGCTAAATCTCACGGGAGATAGGATTTTTTTATTATCTAAGCGTTGTGTGAGTGTGTGACTGCGAGGGTTGAGAAAGGAACGTTTGTTTGGGATTTGTGTGATAGGGATATTTCACTGTTATGAGATAACTAAAGATCTCTGTAAAAAGCAGTGCTTAAAACTCAGCATATAGGAATTGCTGCAATAGTGTGCACGTGGGTGAATGAATGTATGTAGGCTATGTATTCCTAAACAGCAGTTAAATCGAACAAAGATTGGTTGAATGATAAATCTTTGGGAAAGTTTATCTGGTAATTATATTAATATCACATCGCCATATTTTGCATTCAGCTTGATAAACTTACTGATGTGATTCAGGAGCCAAGTCATTTTGAATTGTTATTAGAATATCTGACCACATACGAACGCAGTGCGATTCTCTGTCCACTTTGACTATAGTGGTTGTGATACTTACTGGTTAAAGGGATTTTAAATTGTGCTGTTATCCTTATTGAAAGTATAGTATACAATTCGGATGAATTTGTTTCATTGTAATAAGAGGAATTGTGGGTTCCGTTGTTTCATGAGATAGAGGAGTTTGAATTTGTGGTATTAAAACACGAGAGACGTACTGTTTAACGTGTTTATTATTCTAATACATTGATATTAGTACCGGCGACGCATATTGACACTTTGTAGACACGAAGGAGATTTGTGTGTTGTTGGAAATAACAATACTAGGCTGGCTGTTATTTGTCTGTGAGGAGGTAAGCATTTTGTATACACGTGGGTTTTAAAAACGGAGACTATAGACTTGTATCGTTGGCTGAAGGCTTGATTTAGATTGGAATACTGTGAATAGTGTGGTTGGATTATTATTAGGAGACGTGGTAACTATATGTACTTTAAAAACGAAAGTTCATAGTTATATAAACTTTGTAGTTGGAGAATATATATTATTGCGAAGTGGGGTGTATTTGCATTTCTTTGTTGTCCACGTGGAGGTGTGTTGTATACTCCTTTGTTTAGGAAAGGTGGGATTTTAGATCCAAGGAAGTATTTCTTTGTGAGCCTGTGTTTCTGTAAGGGGGGAAGGTGGTTCCTCAGATCTCACGTGCAGTTGTTAAAAGTTCAATTGATAGTTTTATTTTGAGATGGCTTCAGTGGAAGTAAAACATACGCCTTTAGAGGTAGTAATTGAATTATATCCATTAGATGGAAAGTTGGTAAGGCATCACTGTAAAAAATGGTCAAAGAGAACTGAAACCCACAGCATTTCATGGCCTGATCAGGGTTCATTTGATATAAAGCTTTTAACTCAGATGGAGGGTAAAATCTTGGATTACAAAATTAAGGATAAAAGTAGAAAGAGGAAAATGAAAAGACAGAAGGAGTTATATACTTTAACATTGTTTATGACAGTTGCTAAAGAAAAGGAAATTAAGCACAGGCAAGATTTATCACAATCTACAGAAGGGACTGAAAGAGCTGAAGGTGATATGGGGGCTGGAGAAGAGTGGATGACCCGGGAATTGTTTGATCTGGAGGAATGCGTGAGCAAGACAGAGAACAGTTTGCCAGGCCACATGTCTGAGAGGAGTGAAAATGTTAATTTAGAAGTGGGGGTAGTTCCTCTGTTATCAGAAGATGTGGAGGGAGATGAGGATGATGGTCAGTTAACAGCAGGGGCACAGGAGATGCTTAGAATGGAATTGCATTTGGAGAAACAAAGAGCCGAAATGAGGAAGATCAAACACAAGGTTAAACAGTTAGAACATTTGGTGATGGAGAAGGAGAAGGAAGAGAGGGAGAGAGATTGTATGAAGTCACCAGTCAGGAAAGTGGATTTGATTATGCCTTTAATTACAAAGGGAACTGGTTCTCAGTACCAGCCATTCGGGCACACAGATTTGGACGGTTTACTATTACGGCTTCCTACTTTACAAGAGGGAGCGGGGATGTGGATAAGAAAGTTTGAAGCGGAGATGATTGGGAAGCGTTTAGCTATAGGAGACATTAAGATGTTACTAAATCAGATTCTCAATAAAAAGACGGCTACCGAGGTGTTGGATAGAGTGGGACTAGGAAGCATTATGGGGGACTCACTGGTGAATGAGGCATCATTCGATAATTACAGAAACAATGTGTGGAGAGCTCTGAGAGTGGCGTACCCGAATAAGTTGTCTCTGTCAAGTTTGTCTATTAACAGGTTAAGATCAGATGAAACTCCCGCTGCATTTTTGGAAGGGGCTGAGGCGTACTGGCGTGTGCAAATGGAGACAGACGTACATATTGATAAGGGGATGCAGCAATTAATGAGGAAGGCCATTATTGAAGCACTTCCAGTGTTGGTGAGAGAAAAACTGGAGAAAAACGATCGGATTGCAATTATGTCAAAGGCTGAATTTAGAGATACTGTTACTCATTTTGTTAATGCACAGAGGAAGATTGATGCTGAGTTGAAAAAACAAGCTGGTGAAAGACAGAGGAAGTGGGTTCAGAACCAGTTGAAAGAGGAGGAAAGGATAAAAAAGGGTCAAGTACAGGCACTGCGAATAGGCATATTTGCCCAGGCACAGCGGACAACACCATTTTCACAAATAGTACATGATCCATCACCGCAAATACATAGGCAGCCATATTGGGAACGGCCACCTCAGCCTCATCTTAAGAATCAGGCCAAAGAGTGGGGAGATAGTCAGGTAAGACACAGAGGGGGTGGAGCAGGCAGCAGCAGCAGGCCAGGCATTGGAATGGGACAGAGAAAAAGAGATGAGCCCCGGAAGTGTTGGGTTTGTGGCCAAATGGGACATATTTCTAGACATTGTGTTAACAGACAGGAGGTGGGAGAACATAGAGACATTAAGCCACAGGTGGGTAAACCCGGTGGTTTTGGCTCCATGTATTAAGGGTCATTGTTAAATTCAGGTTTAATTCAGTTTGATGGGAGAGAGAAACAACACCGGGTTATTGATTTAAAAGAACCCATTTCATCTGAAGTTAAACAGATTTATTGGATAGGTTTATTTGGCTTAGAATGGGAAGAAAGGATTTGGAATGAGTGGGGACCTGTTATTCATAAGTGGCATGGGAGTCTCAGAAATCATTGTGTTCAAATACATTGTGCTGTTATGGTAAAAGATGTTATTGGTACAGGAGGGAATGATGAGTGCGATGAGAAATGGAGAGAGGCATTATATGGAAGGACGGTGGTTTGGCTAAAGGTTAAGTGTATAGTTGTGGGACCTGAAGGCGTGGCAGCATTGGTAAGATTGGACCCATCGTTGTACATTTTAGCCCGTGATGTTGGAAACATAACACCACATGTTACACTTAAAGTGGGTCTTGGGTTTAAGGAGAGCGATGTTGGTAAAATGATGAAGAGAGCCATTGCCAGCATGTGGCTGCCTTTGAATGGATTAGGAAAAGGTGACGTGAAAGTGTCACAGGATAACACCTTAATGCAAATCAGACATTCAGGTTGCTTATCGGGGGAGCCTCAAGAAGTCAGAGTGATTGAGTGAGAGAGTCTGGGGACGAATATACAGTGAGTGAACTTTGCAGGAATCTATACTGTTTATAGGATGGTTATGAAGGAATAGTTTTAGTTATTAAAATGTTTATTACATGGGTGTTGATTGAGGATTGTAGATTGGTAGAATGAAAGTAGGGGTTTATCTTAAGGTAGAGTGATTAGAATTGGATTATGAATAGGACTTAGTGGGAATAAAAAAATAAATAATTGAATAATTGGATAAAGTATGGCTATATGAATATTGGATAATGAACTATAAGGGTTGGTGATTGCTCCTTGCTAGTGGTATGTTTTGAGTTTCACACATGGGATTATTAACAGTTTAAGAATATGAAATTAGGTTTACTGGGGAAATACATGTTAATGGGGAAATGCATACTGGGTTGAAAAATGGATTTTATATTGGATAAATGCTGGAAGTTGGATAGTTGCAGCTAGAATACAAGAATGTGATTCTAATTACAATATAAAGATTGTGTTATATAGTTAGTTAGGTTAGGGGTTCTGGTTTAAAACTGTTTGATAATGATCTGTGTTGAAATCTCTTTGTTGCAGGCCAAACAGCAGGAGAGAGAGTGTGAGGAGATTAGAATATGCAAGGGCATCGGGGGTTGTAGAAGAATGCTGTGGAAATGATTGATGAGACAGAAGGGTTTATTTATCAGCAAGGATAGGAATTATATGAATTATGCTATGGTGTAAGAAGTTGATGTTAGAATATGAACTAGGAATAAAAGATGTAATAAATAAGGGGGTAACACATAAGATAAATCCTGAAATAACATTAAGAACAGGGAAATTAGATGTGCATTTAAAGATAGAAGAAAGTGGACAATGGGTAGACAAAGAAAGTAAGAATGAGAGGGTAATGTAAAGTAAGAATGGGAAGGTAAATGGAAAGTTAAAAGAGATATAGAGAAAGAGGAATAGGAGATGTAATGTTTCGCTTAGTTTTTACATACAGATGAGAGGAGTTACAGAGAGAGAAGCTGTGCGCAAGCACGGTGGAACCTGGAACCAGGTTGTGGGATGTTCTGGAAATATCTAAGGTTGTTTTGTGAAACTATGTATGTGAAAATAACAGTGATTTTAAGTGTCTTACAGGATTGGTGAAAAGAATCTCAAGAAAGTGGAGAGACATGGTTTGTGTTTTCGTTGGTTGATGGGAAGTAGGGAAGAAATGGTTTGATTATTGATCCAGGTGTGAGTGGGGTACTTTAGTATTCGAGCCTACCAACGTCAGCCTTTGTAATTATAATGTAACTAAGGGGGGTGTGCCTTCATGCTTTGAAAGGCCATGTGTGCATGATGTCTTGCTAAAACAGTGTCCTCAACAATTCAGTTAAAGCCAAGCTTAGTAGTAAAATGATATTCTGTACATATGTGATGACATTAGGTCAGGGGAATAGACCAAACATATTTCAAAAGGGTTAAAATGCAGGCGTGTTAAAATATGGAGTTGCTATTGTGGCCACATGGCAACTTCATACATGTTATCTGCCTTGTCTATTTACACACACTTTTAGTTTTAAGTGTGTAAGGGGGGAGGATACAGAAAATTAGATTTATGGGTTTTTGGTCATTCATATATGGGAAGTAAAATTTTGCATAATGCTACGGTTGTAGCATCTATATTGATGAATAAAGGAGTAAAGATCGACCTTGGGGCATGTTATGGGGTGTGAGTACAGGCATTACTCACTGATATGCTTCTTTATTCTTTTTATGGTTCAGGAAAACTTGATTACCTGAGCTCAGCGGTAAAATAAAGGTGAAAGCCCTGGATTGGGCCGCTGAATTTCATTGTTTCCTGGATGTATTATACTGAAAGGTATAAGTGTACAGGTAGTGTACTATATATGATAAGGTATAACTAACATAGACATTACAGAAGAGTGCTGGATATATTTATATGATGGGTAAAGGTATGTCTGATGACAGAACTGAAGCCAAGAGATGGTAAGTGTCATGAGCTGTGGGAGAGATGCTGTAGCTGAACTGATGGTAGTTTATTTGAGGAACTGAAGTTATGGTAAGTAGAGAATAATTATGGATAAGATGAAATGGTTTATATTTATATGTAAGGTAACTAGGTAAACTACTGGGAAGTTTTTAAGTCTACACGGAGCAGTCATGGTGGGACACGAGAGTTAATTGAAGGAGCATGTGAGTGGATGAACTGAATGTTTGTCAGCTGCATATAACAGAGGTGTGAATGGAGAGGAAATGCAGCTGGAAGTGTGAATGTCAAGGAAGGAATGGGTGTGTGAGTGTGCCGAAGGGGGATACTGAGGAATGGTTCAGCACACTTGCAGGTAAGTATATGTTTTATGTGAAACTTTGTTTGTGGAATCTTTGTTTAAATCAAGCAGTTCGGGAATAGTATAGTATAGCAATAATACATTTATGGGAAATATGCAGTAAAGTAATGCAAGCTCTGGATATTGTACAACACACTTTTGAAGTATGTCTAGGAAATATGTGAAAATAATGTGAATAGATTGTTTTTAATCTTTGAAATTATGTATACACAGGTGGACGCATATGGACTGGTCCAGGCGGGAGACTGTTTATGGGTTAGGGTTCTTAAAACCGTGGAGCCTCCAGCCAATAGGGCTGGGAGGTAGAAGGATTAATTGTGTTGTACTGTGTCAACTGTTTTGCAGAGCGTAGGTTCACTAGGCGGTTGGACGACCACGATTTAAAGGAGCTGATGCTCTATTGGGGACCATTTGGATGCAACTCGACCTGGCTGAGAGGTTGCCAAGGTCATGGATATGCTGCAGAGGATGGATGGGTCTCATCCTTGAGGGAAGGAGCCTGATGGGACATCTTCAGAGAATGCTCTCTGGCGGAATCAGATGGAAGGCCTCATCAGTGGAACTTGAAGGAGATGCTTGTTGTGGGACATCTACAACAATTCTACAACGGCGCAGAACATTCATACATATTAGGACGGATCATCTGCATAACATTGCATTCACAACTGGAGCTGAATTGTTTATTCCTATATGTTTTTAAGTTTTGTTTGTATTGGTTTAATGAAGGATATTCTATAGACTTCGTGATACTGGTGTAGTTTTTTTCTGTTTGGTTTTCAGAAAAGTAGCAGAGAGAGGACAAGGAACGCAAGGGAGCCAGTGACCTGATGCAAGGACCAGGCCATCATCATCATCGCCGTTGAGATTCATCTTACCGGTTGGACGGAAGTGACAGCAAGACATGAATGGGACTTTCATGTTATACACAACTGTATCAGAAATGAGAATAAGAGATGCATGATGTCACTCACAGCTCGCGAAAAGGGGTGTCGTCGTACGAATACGAGGCAGCAAGAGAATTTCCCCAAGATATAAATTGAAGATTGAAGAAAAAGGGGTTTTCGCTCTTGCCTGTGAGGTCAAGGAAATGCCATCTAGGATGTCAAGAATACCAGAAAGGACATTCATACACATAAGGACTGTTTCAAAGGCACAACACTGCATACATGACTGGATGTTTATTGTTTTGTATTGTATGTTTTTATGTGAACGTATATTGCCCACCTGAGACTGTAAACATTACTGTGTGCTCATTTAGGACTGCCCTAATGAGACTGTGGTATAGTATAGGGGGTTTTAGTTAAATTTTGTTTAGAGGGAGTGAATGGACTGTTTAAAATAATGCTAAAAATGGGTTTTGATTTATAGGAGTTCAAAGGTAATTGTTTCATCATATAGGGGATTGATAGTGTGTATTTGATAGAGTAATGAAGATTATGTTTAGTGTGTCTGGTCAGACACAAAGGGGGGAATCATGATGGATTGTAACAATTAAGTAAGTAAGTAAGAAGAAATATAACATCATTTAATTAGTTCAAGGGGTTTTTAGTCACACACACACAGCAAACGTGTAAAGATGAGTTAGAAGGGGAGGGTCATTAGACAGCCTTCTGATTGGTTGGAGTTAGATTACAGGGGGTCATTTTATTGGGTGAGGAGTTCGACCACTCCTGAGGAAGATGGGAGTGTCTGTTTATGTTTTTAAATATGAGCCCGCGAACGCAGCTCTGCAGAATTGCTGCCGGTGGTATTTCTCTAATTGTGGCTTAAAGATCTGCAATTAAATCGCACTGAAACCAGCATTTGTAATCCATCTTCTTATTGTGAATTAGTTTATAATACTAAGAATTGGCCACAAAACGTGTCAACCACCACATTCCAGCAACATTTTCTCAACTGAGTCCGCAATCAACTTAAATATTAGGATGTCAGGAAATTAACACTCAAACAACAGAAGTTCAGTGATTATGCATGCTTTTACCAAGATGTTTTTGAAAATGTATGAAGAATGTAACAGATTTGAACATCGGATGGAAATAAAATACACAAGGAAGACACATGAGACCTTGGTAACAGTAAGATCAGTGTTTACTCAACCTACCACTCCAGAGTTGGTATGCATGGAAGAAACTGAATTAGATTTTCACTTGTCATAATGTCTGATTGGCCATGATGGCGCCAATGATGGAAGCACTGGAGGATGAGGAGGAACATGAATTATGCCGTCAATAAGTAGGGGTTGTTCTAACCTGCGCAGGAGAACATATTGTAATAAACCTAGAATTACAGAATTAAATTGTCAGATGATTGCGGCTAGAGGAATGCAATATCAGCACAAAGAACGAGGCTGCATGACAGACTTAGAAACAATCAGTCTTTATTGATACAATGTAATAAATTCCTGCGTCTACCAATCATGCCGGATTAGGTTAGGTTACAAAGAGTCCTGGTGAGCTTCAATGCTACCTGCCTCAACGAATACTCACTAGGGTATTGTAAAAGCATATGGCAAATCACACAGCAATGCACACTAACGATACGGAAAAAACCCTAGCTTAGAAGCAGCCAACGCACTCAGAGATAATATTCCCCGGCCTTAGCTTCAGGTAACCCTGCTAAGCTATCTTCAACGCCGGCAGCCCGCGAATGGCACCCCCCCCCCCCCCCCCACACATTGAGTGCAGCTTGGCGGGAGCAATAAAGCGCCGCTTCCCAGAACACTCAGCCTTCACTGTCGTCTTCTTTTATCAATGTTCCCTCTCAACAATATGACTATGTTCCACATGTTCACTCTCCTCCACTCTCATCAATGACCAGGTGTAGTTTGTCTAGGATGTGTTTATAATGAAACACTGTTACATACTCATACATATTCCATATAACTGTACTGCTAAAGTAATCCAATGTGTCATGTTTGTTCTAACTCTCAACTGCTAGCCTCTTGATGTCTTCCTGTAGTAGAGCAGTCCAGCAGCACAGACCACCAGTCCCAGCAGCAGGCCAGCAGTGCCAATGGCAATCTTATTCCTCTCAGCCCTGGGCATGGAGGAGTCTGTCAGTATAGAGGGTAGACACACAGTTGCAATGCTGAAGAGAAGGATTTCAGATACAGCTTTAACATTAGAAGATAAGAAATCGAACACCACATATTTTGACATCCTCCTCGTCTTTGGTTAATTTTGTTTTCTGTAATTTGCTAATCTCATGCACAGAGAAGTAGTCAGCACGATTTAAGTGTGTATCGATTATGATACAACTGGCTATTGGATTATTTTTTTTCAAAACTAAACACAGAAAGGACAAAACAGCATGTACAAAACTAAGCAGAGCAGCGTGAGGAAGCAGCTGAAACAGACATAACTGCAAGCCAGGCCTCACCCCAGAAAAACTCCCTGGGCTCCTTGAGGCTGGTGTGCTCCACCACACAGGAGATCTTCTCTCCAGCTTTGGGGGTGAACTCCAGGTGGGAGTGGATCTGGTAGTACCAGTCTCCATCCGCCAGCTCCTCCGTGGCTGAGACATCACTGGTCACCTTCTGGCCATCTCTGTACCAGGTCACACGGATCATCTTTGGGTAGAAGTTGTAGGCACTGCACATCAGCATGGCGAGCTGATTGCTACTGGCTGGCCTTACCAAATTCAGATTCACGCTGGGCTCAACTGTAAAACAGTTTTTTTTTTCAGTCTGATGATTTTATATAATTTCCTGCATTGGAAGATATCAGTACTTTATCATCAATTTAAATCAAAGGAGGAATACAGACTTTCACATATTTGTTTCTGCTTACACAGGTTTTCTGAAAACTCAGGGAAACTGTGAATTGGACTCATTGGCGAGAGCTGAACCCTCTGTGCCTCAGAACAAGCATTAACACATGTGCAGAGACAGACTCAGAGGCGAGGATCAAGGTAGGGGAAGTTTACTGAAGGACTGGCTCTGGCAAGCTAAGCAGGTAGGAAGAAAAAAACATCAAATCCAATATGTTCTATATGGGAATACTAATTTATAAGTATTTAAGCAATATAGTACTCATGCGAGTGGGGTAGGGAAGGGATATTCCCACGCAGGGGCGGCCCTAGCACATTTGGCGCTCTAGGCGAGCTTCACTCCTGGCACACTCCTGGCACTGCATTTCTTTCACCTAAACACAACAATGATCGCAACGATAAACAAACATTAATTGAAGAACAAAATCACTGAGAAAATACAGGCCTGTGCTGAACTACGCTCCGGCCATGCCCCCCTGTTCAACTGTTTATGGACACACACACACACCTTCACGTCATCTTCCCAATCGCTTGCAAATAATGTTTTCTTAGTCTTCTAAAAGTGAATCTAAGATGATATAACAAAACGCATCACGGAAGTGCGAAGTATTTGTTATGGCTTTTTATTATATGGCAACGTCAGTACAAGCATTCTGATTGGCTAATGGTCATTGCCGGTCTGTGGTCTTATTGCTCTTATCTTAGTATTCTTATTGCCCTCCAGTGACGTCATCTTAAAAATGAGCGATACCATGTACCAAGTACTAAACATTACATCCTTAAAAATTAGCGATATATCAACAGCCATGAGCATGTAATTATAAGTAGTGATATAATCTAGCCTGGATACCAGCCTGAACTCCGCCCACAAAATTTTTCGTCTGGGAGATTCAGTCTGGAGTCGAGTTAGTTGGGAGGGTTTAAACGGCCCCGAAAAGTGATCTGACCATTCAAATTGTAAGGGCGGGCTTTATACGTTGATGGACAGATATAGATAGAATACCGGTATACATCGAACAAAGATGGCGCCGTCTCGGAAGCTTAGTGGGACATATTTTATATGATTTAAGCTATCTACACGACTTTTATATGTCTACATTGACTCGGTTAGTTGTGTATACGCAAAACGAGTGTTGCCCAGGATTATAGGTCTTAACTGAAGCACTCTAGAGCATTATTGATAGGTTATGCTAACGCGTAGAAAAAAAAAACATTCAAACGAATGGTAGCTTCTAGCCTTGAGTGCTAATTAAGTAACGTGAGCAGGCATATCTCAACAGATATGACAGCGCATTCATTTTGAAAGAGGAACAGAGAAACGCGATCAAGGCATTTGTCGATTGAAAAGATGTTTTTGCCGTCCTTCCTACGGGATCAGGTAAAAGTTTAATCTATCAGATGGAAATACTACGTTGCTCTGATTGGTTCTAGGTATCCAATTCAGCGAAGAGGAATTTTCTTTCCTGGTTCGTTGAAACACGCCCCATAATCACAGCCCAATAGTCCGGTCTCAGACTCATATTCTGACTAGAATTATGAGTATGACATCGTCAGGCTAGATATAATCAGGACTCCTATTATGACATTATCTGAGAACAGGAAACCAGTTGAATGTCATGGTACCATGACAGTTGATGACAGTTGAAGAATAAAGTCTCAAGAATTCGCGAACATTTTGATATCGGGTAATACTTAGCCTAGTTCAGGTCAGTACAATTCAGAAGCAGCGAAAATGTGTTATTGAAAGTGATGATGAAGACTTTACTACTATAGTTTGAAAACCTTGTGTTTAACTGTAAATTAAAGCCATTTATGCTGAGCCCTGTTGTCCGTTTTCTATTGATCATTGTAACTTGAAGTTAGCAAGTCATTGTTTGCTAGGCAACACCTGAAACACAATGTGTCGTGGGAAGACTTGAGAGCTGAACAAAACAACATGTTTTCTATTTACAAATACCATTTATTCTCAAAATAAAAAGAGCTAAAAATGCCATATAATAAACAACTTACTAACCTCGACCGTTCGGTCATGCAGGGACATATCAGACTTTGGCTTTGCCGTATCAACCTCGCTATCGCTCGGTAGATAAGTTACAGCCTCAGTCTGATATGTCCCTGCATGACCTCACTCTCGGTTAGTAAGTAGTTATTATTACTAAATACTAAACACAACACAATGTCAAAATGGCACGGGCTTTATGCCCTGCCACAGGTTATCTTGAACAGACTGTGTTACCGTCACACACCTGTATAAACTCAGTCCCAACACAGAACAATGACATGCAATAAGAACAGTAAGGAGCATTGTTAGGAAACATCGTTGAGCGCTAGTGCATCACACAATGAAAAGTATGCGCCCGCCGCACGGCATTATGGGGCGACTATGCCGGCACGTTACAGTGTGTATGTCAATATTATTCCAAGACGCATAGCTCTTGATTAGTTAAATCATGTCTAATTAAACTGGCTAGCTCACTCGCACTATATTTGTAGTGTTATTGCACTGGCTATTGGCTTTATATGCTTGCCTATTTTAATCATGTTTTTTTTTGTATAATGTAGAATAAATGGACATATCATTTTTGATATTGCCTACCCGCCTCTGTAGAATGCTCAAAGAACTATGTGACAGGGAGTAGGAAAACTTTTAATGATAAGGTAGGCTACATCTTTTCTTTTTAACTCTACTAAAGTACCCGGGGCAATTCACGCATTCATTAACAATTTCTTATCTGGAATTCATTCTAGGCTAGGAACAGGATTTAAGGATTTACGTTTGTCATTGGCAGGTTTTTTCTTCTTCTTCCTTTCTTTATCTTCTTAAATTGCGCCCCAGATGGCTTTAGCCTCTTCATTATTTCGTTCTTCAAAGTTTATTGAACACACACACACACTCTCACCAAACGCCTCACTGTGCTAGCATGTTCTGACAACACCAAGGAAGAAAGTACCCCTTCCGTTTTCGATTTTTGAATTATTTTACCCTAATGTCAGTTTTATTTTTTTAATGTAAAAATATTGGTTGGGGATATAGAAGGGGGCGCAAAAAAAACTCTGCCCAGCAAAAAAAAAACTATTCTTGTTTTTCTTTTTTGCTGGGCGCAGTTTTTGGCGCCCCCCTCTGAGTGGCGCCCTAGGCGACCGCCTATACCGCCTCTAGGAAAGGCCGCCCCTGTTCCCACGGGTGGTGTTTGGCCGTAGCCACCGAGGCCGGAGGTCTATAGTCAACCAATTAACATTTCAACATGAAGTTATTGATTAATGATGTTTATTTCGCCATTGTTTCTCCGCAACAAAAAATAGTTCCATTGCCAACATCTTGAATGGGAATTATAAGAATTTTGTGCTGTAGAATGTTTCATCGCGGAGTGATTTATTATTAGCTGTGAAAAGTCCGAGTTGGGTTGTTCTGGGATAATCCAACGCATGGATCGTCTCTCGTCCAATCAGAACAGCTAAATAACGCGATAGCACCCAATTGTTTTATAACATATAAATATTTTATAATATTAACTAAACTAATAGTAAAAAGAGTTCTCAGAACATAGAAGCTACAGAGCAGGCTTAGTCGAGAAACTAAAATCAGCACTTACATCTCAGTACTGAGCAGTGAACAAGGGTAGAGAGGTTGTTAAATTGGAAAAAAAGGGTTGCAGACCCGTTGAAATAAAAGACATACAGTATACAACTAAATTAACCCCTTGTACATTTAGGCTGAATCCCATTTCTCCCGCTACCCCTTCGTCTTTCCCCTTCCCCTCCGTTTTGCGCGTTCATGTGGAGGGGTAGTGCTGTCCCAATTCACGTTAAGACAGAGGGGTAGGGGAAGGGGAAGCGCTTTCTACCGCTCCAAACGGAGATTTTCCGAGGGCATACTTCAAACGGAGGGGTAGACTGATTTCCCTCAATGCATTGCGAACCCGTGAGCATTAAAGAAGAAACATCGCGGGAGTCAATTTAAAAATGTCGGAAACAGCAGGGAAAGCATCACACAAATGAAAGTATTTTCTTTGTAATTCATGATTTTAAAACTTGTTTGATGAAATGTTGCATTGTGTAAATAAGAGCTGCAGGCACCATGTTTGTTTATGTCTGGTGAGTGACAGCTGTCGCTCTCCGGTAACGTAACAGCTGACGCAGCGTACTGATGACGTACGTAAGTGTTGAAGTGCTATCCCAATTCGAAGGGCTAGCGTTTCAACCCCTTCCGCTACCGCTCCGTTTGAAAAAGCGAAGGCGAAGGGGTAGGGGTAAGGGTAGCGGTAGAGATGAGAAATGGGATTGGGCCTTAGTCTTTTGCATAAAACAAGACAGTGTGCAATGGTGCAAGAATGCAACTCATCATCATTACAACCAATACCCTCCTTTCATACTGGCAACCTCTGTATGCGTATCATTTAAAAGGGCACTCAGATGATCCATCTCTGAATGTTGTGTCTTCAATTGGGGATTATGTTTTTGCAAAAAGTGTTAAAAGCAGAGTATGGCAGAGAATTAGTTTTTGCAGAGGTTTCAAAAACCGTCCCACATGTAAACATCTTGTGTGTACGAAACTGGAAGAAGACTTATGATATATTATTTAATAAACTTTCTATACTCACCTTTTTTGTCCATTCCATGGCTTTTATAGACAAGAGCATTGACTTTGCAGAGTCTGTCCACAGAGCCTCGTTCATAAGGCAGAAGGTGTTCATCTTCATTCTTTTCACGTGCTTGAGCCATTCCATAACTTGAATGGCCGACATACCTACCAACGGTGCTATTAAATACTAAGAATTCCATTTTATTATAAAAGTACGACTCTACATACACCATGTCTGTCAAACTCATAGATTTGGAGTAGCATCGCATCCATCTGTACTGGCAATATCCATCTAAAAAAAAAAAAAAATCAAAAAAATCAAACACAATACAGCCTATAGGGTTGCCACATTCCAGGAACATTTAAAGTTGGAAACTTCCCATGGGAGTTAACGTGAATATACGGGAATTAACTGGACCTTTTGGGGTAATTTATACTAACTGTATTTACCTTGTCATGTCTTTGACAATACATAATAATTCCAAGCATCCCGTAGTGCGCAGGTCCAGGATGGTGGGAATTATGTGTGCATGGGATGGAGAAATGCACAGTACAGGGTTGAAATTCTGAACTGAATTTGCATTAAATCGGGTTGTTTTAACCAAGATCATGCTGCAAGATCTACAATTGCTAACGTTAGTCACTTGCCAGCTAGACAGTTTGGCTCATGTGTAGGCTACTATACAGTCACCTGTTTGCGATGTCAATCGATAATGTAATTGAGGTGATGGTGTACTTTGGTGTACAACAGAAAGTCATAGGTTCACGTTTCTGGTAGGCAATTTCCCCCACCAGCTGCATAGGGTCCATCTGAACTAGGCTTGCCTAGTCTTGTTTTCAACTTCATTTAAGTTCGCTGTTATAGACTAACTTTTGCAAAGAAAATTGTAAAAATGTCCAAAATCCCGAGACAAATCCCGACATTTTTCGCCTCTTTGCAACCCTATTGCAGCCTATTAATATTAGGATATTAAGCTATAGCTTGATGTGTCCTAAGATAAGACTTCTGTTAACTGCATAACTACTCTCTCTTTCTGTTCATGTATTATATATACAAGTTTTTCACCTACCTACTCCAAGGAGAAAATATACTAACGCCAGGACAAAAGCACAAATCAGTCTTGACCTGGACATGGTTTCTCTCAGTGAGGAGAACGCCGTGTGTGAAGGTCGTTATCGCTCAGTGCAACAGACCAATCAAGAAATTAAGAAGGTACAGTGTCATATATTTCGAGGCAAACTGCTGTATCAAATAGGTTAAACAGCAGAGCAATGTAACGATCACACGATTAACAAAGACAAGGCAGAACTAGAAAACAGAGTAGGGGAGACCAGGGACAGTTGTAACACTTTTTGCATTTTTTAGCAATAAATCAAAAACAATTTACACTGGAATAACCAATTTGTTATATTATAAACTTCAATCTGTCATCTACTGAAACATGGTATTTAAGTGGTTTTATGAAATATGTAAAGGTTGCAAAATTGATTTGAATACAGTCTCACCCACTGTTACAACCGTCCCAGTGTATAGGGACGGTTGTAACACATGTCAGGGACGGTTGTAACATGTCCAAAATATATATAATTAAAAATTATATAAATTGTTATATTTATTGTAGGCCTATAGTTATATGTATTGTAGGTATAGATATTGTTATTTATATTGTAAACAGTTTAGTTAGTTCAATTCGTTCTAGACTACCTCCTTTGGGCTCAACCCATAATATAAATCAGCTGCCTGCTTCAAATAATCTGATATGAGGGAGAGAAAACCCTTTTTGAAATCGATACAGGGTCACATGGCAAATGTCATATGATTTGGCCACTGCCCTTACTGACTTTCCCTGTGTAATGTCATCGGAAGCCCTCTCCAGCAAAGGAAATGGGACTCCCCTGTTCGTCTTCCTCTTTCTGATGTTTGGCATGCTTTAATGTAAACTCAGGACTCAGATTCAAAAGCTGTGATGCAAATGAAACATTTAAGACTTGGCTACCACGCAACAATGATCGACAAGGAACATATGGCAGGAACAAGGGCGTACAAAAGACTAAACAGGAAGTAAACAATGGGAAACAGGATATGTATTATTGTATGTATGTATTAATTATTATTATTATTATTATTATTATTTGCAATGCACAGTGTACATTTTACTTTTAACTTGCACATTAATACCAACATCTGCATCTCTATACCTAACCCTAGCTAGTTTTTAAAATATAAATGAAACTTGGTTCGTCATACTGGGACGGTTGTAACAGGGCGTTACAACTGTCCCAGTATGACGAACCATGTTTTGATCTCATGTCAACTGGCTTGACTGCTAGTTTGACACTTGATAGACATGTCTATTTTTAGCTTACAAAACAGGGATTCTAATAATACTTGTTTGAATTCATAGACATTTTATCTTTGGACGGCATCCAAAAAAGAACATCGGGAAGAAAAGTGTTTTTTTGACCTCAAAAACAGACTTTGCTTTATAGCGCCCCCTGTAGGTTTCAAATGCGACTCCCGTTTTCGCAAGTAAGGAGGGAAACTAAATGTGCACAAGCACAGTGAGTTTCGTCATCATAGCTGGTTTCTGATGGGAGGAATTCACAGTGTTACAACCGTCCCCTGTTACAACTGTCCCCGGTCTCCCCTATCTTTACAAATTCTTGAAATCAAATTCATAAAATATATTCAAATCCAAACGTATGGCCCTAGACGTGCCTCTGGATCTTACCCAGATACTGATGACTTTTAATTAACCTGGCCTTCCTATTGGATATTTCTGTTCAACCATAACTTATTTAAAGAGGTGAAACGATTTCTCTGCTGCAGTTGGTTTCCTGACTGAGTAAATGTTGTCAGCGCACATCGGTATATCAGCACATTTGAAATATGAAGCTCGCTGTCATCTTTCTCTGGATTGCATGTGTCCAATGCGCAGGAAGTCAATGTAAGTAGTGACACTTTTAAAACCTTATCCTAACAGTACTTGTTGACTGATTGGTCTATACCGGGGGTCGGCAATAGGCGGACCGCGGTCCGGGTCCGGACCCAACTGACGTCCTCTCCGGACCGAGACACAATTGCGACAATAAAATTAATAATGCGATTTTTTTTTTATATATATATAATTTTGACCAAGCGATTTTAACAACTGATGCTTTTGAGTGACTTTTATAAACCCGTTAAATACATTAAATTAACTATGACTTTATGGTAGGCTATGGTTTTGTTTAAACCTTATAATGCCAGTAGCCAATCAGATGATAGCCTATACGCAGCACGTGCTCGCTGTCAAAGCTGCGAGCTGTGGGACTGGTGCACGCAAGCGCTGCAAAATTGACATTGCCTTCAGTTGAGAGAGAAAGCTTCATTGCAGTTCAAGAGAAAGATGGCGTGCTCTAAGAAGAGAAAGGTAGATAGTGAGAACAGAGCTTTTAAAGCGGAGTGGACAGACTTATTTATGTTCATTCTGCCTGCGTGCAGCTCTAAGCCTGTTTGACTGATATGCTCCGAGACGGTGGCGCTCGTCAAAAGCAGCAATGTAAAACGCCACTACGTAATGAAGCACAAAGATTTCGATATAAATTACCCTCTCAAATCCGTGCGTGCGCAAAAAATAAACGATCTTAAAGCCCAGTATGCCCGATCTACAAACATGTTGACTTATTTATTCACTGCCCAACAACGAACAAACGAGTGTTCATTCCGAGTAGCCTAGCATGGATTTTGGGTCAGAATAAAAAAGCTTGAAATGAAGACCTTCATTTGATCTGATAGTCAGTTGTTGACCAAACATACACATACTACTAGCGCCTAAAGTACTTATATGGGCTAAATATGCCTCTGAATCATAATGCACACCTTGACTGTTGGTACATAAAACACATGCAGTCCTATATCAGTGAAAACAACGGTCATAAAAAATGTGTGATAGACCCCTGGACCCAAACTTGGGGATTTTTTAAAAAACTGGACCCATTAGGATTTTATTTGCCTACCCCTGGTCTATACACTTCCATTTCATGAGCTGGCAGAAGCTAAGGCATTGTGATGGGAATAATGTATACATTTTTGTCGAAAAATGCATTAAAGGTGCATTAAGGATTAATAGCTATTCGCTAAAGGTATGCTAGCAGCTAAAACTAACGAAATCTCATGAAATGTGCTGACTTTGACATTATGACAAACTAATTACTCAACGACTGTCCTTACACAGTCAAACATCAATCATGTGCAACACAAGACTAAGCAAGACGGCAAATAAGCTACTTGCTAGATCGGCAGAAGGTAATCAAAGTCAGGTCGGCGGGCATGGCAGGCAAAACTACAGAACGCAGTTATATGCCTATCGACCCTGCTATGCCATTGGCACGGACGCAATTGACCCTTCCGCAAACTCCCCCTTAGCAACGTTTGGTATATCAGTCAAGCATTCACGTTTCCCAGGTTCTCAGCATTGGTATGAATGGGGTGGCAACATGTTTTCAACCGTGTCAATTTCAGCTCTACCCAAAGAAATCATAAGCATTTTTTGGAAAAACAGCAAGATCTCAGATCGAAGCAGGCAAAAGGGTCTGCAATATGCTTATATAGGCTACAACCACGACATTACATGTCGTGTTTGTAGACAGACAAATGCTAAGGCTAACAGGTTCATTCCAGCTATGTTTATTTGTTCTATTATCTACACAGTCGCCGCTACGCAAACATGTAAGGTGGTAAAACTGAATCGTATTTTAAGCAAGGGTTTTCTCACGTTTTCGATGCAGTGGGCAGATTTTAGCGACATAGCTTCTTGGAACAAAGTAGGTGCTTCTGAACGTTGCTGACATTCAGCTGATGGGGGGGGGGGGGGGTCGTCTACATTGTTTGATCCACAGCAGGCATTTCTCTCTCTGGGTCTTGGGTTTCGGGAAGGGATAAAATGTTACCCCTCCCTCCAGCCTTTTTGGATATCGACTGTCAGAATTACACACTCCATAAGCACAACGTTTAATTTTCTCTTCTCGAGCAGACGTCACTCTCATTGACTATTCATCAAAATGTCTCGCTTGACTGAGGTCCCGAGCTTAGTAACCGTTGCTATGCTATGATTGATCAGTTACCGTTTTGGGGAGTGGTCGCGGAAGGGTCAATTGACCTGTCGCTAAGCGCCGCCCTTAGAACGCAGATGAACCAATGACATTCCAGCCTGAACTGGACTCGGACATCAGCTCCGATAACTCCATTGAAAACAACAGGGAGGAGACATGTTACAATAATTTAATGATCGATTGATGTTGCTTATGAAAAAAAAAAAAAACATGGTCAAACGATGTGCTTGGGGTACATGTAACACCAACAGTAGGTATCCCGATAGGCTGCAGAATGGGGTATATTTCATCCCTTTCCCCAAGCCACAACGGGACAAAAACAAGTGTGTAATTGTGGTAATGTAGTTTCAACATAAATGGCCAAACAATGTGCATGGGGTAGATACAACACTGATACGAGTTATCGTGAGAAGATAGGCAATGGGGTATATTGTATCTTTATTCCTAAACGAAAACAAGACCGGTCCTCCAAATATCTCCGGTGGATTAAGCTGTGTGACAGACCACACAGTGAACGCTATGTTCATTAGCTTTCTGCCATACTCTTGTTAGAATTTCCCTTTGCTAAAGCAATCAACTAAGCCTACATGATAAAAGGCATAGGCCTACTCATTATTCACAGTAGCCTACCTGCTTACTTTCACCACTGATGTTATGCTAGGCTTAGGCAATTATCTCTGGTTCAAATTAGCTAACGTTAATGATTCAATAGCTGCGCTAGCGTAACTTTTGTCAGTTATGGGACAGTTTATTAAAAATCGGCCATTCTATTAAACAAACGATAGGTTTAATAATGGATTAACATGACAACGTGAACGAAACACACGCATGCCGGTAATTAACAAGCTAGACAGTTAGGACCATAGCCTATGGTTAGGACACTGTCCTGTCAGGGGCAGGTTCCTGCTAGTTAATACACGTAGATGTACATCTCGGTGCCTTCCAGATTAGGTAAATCAACTGACTGTGAATTCATTGTATCTTTCCCATGTGGTGCATGAACAATGCTGGTATTGGATGTATTTATCTGCAATTGCGATGACCGTGAGTTGAGGCTTCTCCCTCCTCTCCTGCATTGAGCTCTGTAAATTCTCTCCTCAAATTTAAGCTTGTTATCCACAATATCGAGTTTTAAATTGTATACATATCCCTCCTTTGCATAATTAAGTCCCTTTTGAAGGCTTCTAGGCGAAATCAGGTCCTTTTGTCTCCAAAAGTTGTCTAAAGCCTCTTGGGATATAGTTTTGTCACTGATAGCTGCCATTGTAAACTCTAGTCAGCTCTGATAAAGTGTCCGATTTAGCAACTGTCACAATGGGGGGCGGGGCTTAGCGATAGGTCAATTCTCCATATTAAAAGTCATTGTAGCGCCCCAATTTTTTTTAAGCTGTTATTTTAAGGTTAAACTGCTTATCCTAACCCTAATCCTGAAGCATAATTGTTGCATATTGTGCCTTTAAAAGTGCGACAAACTGTCCGGAAGTGATTTATTTGTCCCTAAGAAAAAACATGATTCATTTTAAAATTTTAAAATCAACTGACCTTGTTGGAACATTCTGAGGAGGAACACAATTAGACGGCTCCTCAGAACCCATTTTTCGATAATGTCCGCCGGACTAAACATTATCCCTTAATTGTCATATACAGTACATCAACACCTTTTCTGATGTTCAAGTACAATGAGGATCTGAAGAGAGAAGTTGTTTTTCATTCTGTTTGATTGTTTTTGGAAACCATTATTCTGGGTAGTTCGGGTAAAATCTGAACTATCCACCAAACTGGGTCCTACTAGAGGTCGAGCAGATTGTTTGACCATGAATCAAGTGGAGAAGATGGTGCCCTCTGTTGCCCAAGTCAAATCTAGTAATAGATGTATTTTTAGTTTGTAATCCATTTCTGAAGGTAAATGTAGACCTAATGAAAACAGTAAGCGTACACTTCCACAAGTGGGAGTCCCACTGCTATATTTCAACCACAACCCAATACTAATGGGTTTAAAGGCTCAGCATTATAATGAGTTGTTATCAAACCACACCAAACAACCTGTCCTGTATGGGCCATTCTACCGAATTGGTGCAAAGACAGGTCAGAAATATTTTGATTTTTTGTATGTTTTATTCCCAAAACTTTGTCCGTATGTATAATGTACCATATCTAAAGTACACTTATCTAGTAAAAGAACAGTCAATTTTTATATTGTATTTTCAGAATGTGTTGGAATGTTTTTCCTCTTCCAAAAATTGTCACTACCGAAACATCACATTTACTATAGTAAAAAAAGTATTATTATTGACCTGTTCAGATTGTGTTTCCTTCCCTTCTCTGAAGAGTATTTTTACAAATATTTCTTGAAGGTTTTCAAAATGAAATCCATAAAAATGATTTTTTTTACCAAATGTTCAAGTTCAATTTATACAATTCATCAAAATCTAAGTGCAATATTTCTTTGTAAAATGCAAAATACTGATCATATTGATTCCAGAGTTGTTGATTGATGAAATTGAACATACATTAATCCAATCAGTATCATAACATTTTAGTTGATTACTCAATATGCTTAATTTTTTACAAAACATCCTGTGTTTCGGTAGTGCTGCACTGTTTCGGTAGTGACATCCAGTGTTTCGGTAGTGACTGCACTGTTGGATGGATGTTCATTTCTCTCCCAAAATCTTCCAAAAAGTGCTCTGGGCCGCCCTTTAGTCCACACAACACATTTATTTAAAAATTATGGGATTGAACTACTTACCATTTCATTTTGTCACTACTGAAATCATCAGGTCACTACCATGTGTTTCGGTAGTGACTGTTTCGGTAGTGACAATTCTAGCTAACTTTAAGCATAAATAAAGAATTCTAACAAGCACACGGCATGCAAACACATCTTTGAAGAGGTGAACACACATACAAACATAAGATTTTCCATGAAACCCAAAAAGGTTTACTTAATTGAAGAAAACATGCGTTTCGGTAGTGACAATTCTTAAGGTTACACGTCGATTTTCAGACTTTGGAACACATTTATATAAAAACTATGGGATTTAGCTACTTACCATTCAACCATGAGGGTCAGAGATGCAGTGTCACTGCATGGTCAAAAATGCAGAGTCGTGGCTAAAACACATGCTCAGCCAATGGACTAAAACTCTTGTGTTTCGGTAGTGACATGAAAACTAGGGACATGATTTTTTGAGTATAGAAAATTGATTTAAAAATTAAACCCACAATAAATCTAAATATTCCAAGTTCTGTTTCAACCCAATCATAAAGATCTTTGGAATTAAATCATTGAAAAAAATCTAAAAAAATTGAAAAGTGTTATTTAAAGGCATTGAAATTTAGATGTCAGGGTTGGGGACAGCTACTTCCCAATAGAAAGTACCCTATAAATGATGATTTTGTATATATTTAGCTTATCACTATCTCATGTAATGCATTGGGTTTATATAGACCATAACATTTTCTAATTAAATATCTATGCCTAAATACCTAATTGTTTTGTAAATAGTTTTTATTGTTGAGGGACTGCATATTACACGAATTCGGTAGAATGGCCCGTATAGGTCTATAGCACTATAGCCTGCCTGCACATAGATAATGTGTTTGTTTGTTTTTATGCTCCAGTTGTGTATCAAGATGCCATCAATGACATATACTGTGACCAAAACAAGGAATACTTTTCAGCAAATATTGATGGGAATCAGATACTGTATGTGGACTTTGAGGCCAAGACAGTAGTCAGCACATTACCAAACTTTGTAGACCACATATCCTGGGACACATTCTATGGACTGGTTTATTCATACGCTTACAATGAAATGAAGGAATTTAAGGATGCCATGGAACATATTGCAGAACAACTTGGTTATCCTCCAGAGGCAAAAGGTAAAGTGCAGCTTTTTATACTTTTTACCTTTATTTAAAAGGTTTGCATTTTAACCTTGCAGTGAGTATCATACATTTTTGTCATATTTTGTCATATTATGCTGATTGATATTGTATTTTTTTTTTTACAAAGCTAAAGTGAATGTTGTGTTATTTTTTAAGAATAAAGTAAAAAATAAATGTTAAATTGCAGAGCCCCCTGTAAGTGTCATGTATGTCCATGACGAGGTGCGTTTGGGTTCTGAAAACACCCTCATCTGCTACGTCACTGGGTTCTACCCTCCTCGACTCACGGTGAAGTGGACCAGGAACAACAACAACGTGACACAGGAAGTGAGCTCAAGCCAAATCCACATAAACAACGACGGCACCTTCAACCAGTTCTTCACCCTGAAGTTCACCCCTCAGGAGGGGGACATGTACACCTGCACTGTGGAGCACTCGGCACTGGAGGGGCCCTTGACAAGATACTGGGGTGAGACGCTACAGCAAATCAACTGTGTTACCCATTCCCCATTAACCTGGATCTGGATATATAATATATACAACACAAGGCTTTGCAATCAGTTATGAGCATCTCAGGCCTAATAGGATGTGTTGTGTGTGTGTGTGTGTGTGTGTGTGTGTGCGTGTGTGCGTGTCTTCCTCAGATGTTGAGGTGTCAGAGCCCAGTCTTGGTCCCTCAGTGTTCTGTGGAGTGGGTCTGACTCTGGGAATGCTGGGAGTGGCTACCGGAATGTTCTTCTTCGTCAAGGGAAAAGAGAGTGCAGGTATGAGAACAGAGCAGACATTACATGACAGTTAATTTTTTTGTTGTTGTGTTAATTAAACCAGCGATTTTGTAATGAGTCCCAGAAATGTGTTTTGTTGAACCTGGCATACTTTAAACAAACTCACACACAGAGAAACTCTGACCTTGGAATTACATTTTAATAAATATATACATTTATATTAAATTCATATTTTTAAACCAGAGCTTTTCAACTGGATGCACGTGTTAGGCACTGTGCATGATTGTGCATGATTGTTTTTTTTACTATGTTATGCGTTTGTGTTTAGTGTTAATGGTCAGCTAACCATGATGAACATGATGTTTTTTTTAGCCTGCTTCAAAGGTACAGTGTGTAGTTTTTAGTTGTGTCTAGTAGGAGAATAATTATGTTTTTTTAAATAAGGGCATAACTTCCTGTCACTATACATTTTTGTGTTTTCGTTAGAACGAGCCCTTCAGTCTACATAGGGAGTGGGTCCTCTTCCACGGAGTCCGCCGTGTTGCACCGCCATCTTTCTACAGTAGCCCAGAACAGAAAAAACGAAATACTGGCTTGACACAGGGCTTTTTTCGCATTTTTATGGCATTTCACAGCCGCTGTAGATACACGCTTGTGAAGGGAAGGGTATTCAGCTAGTTGCAATTCAGCAACCACTAGATGCCACACAAGAAATATTGTACAAAGATTAAGGGAAGACTACCAGATCAATTGAAGTGATATCTGTGTAAATCAAAGTGTACATATTACAACTTAAAGAATTAAATTAAAGTTTCCTTTTTAAAGTTGAGTTTCCCCATTACTATTTTCTTGTTCTGTGTTCTCTTTTTCACTAGTTTCCAAATTGTACACTATCATTGGTATCAATATTTACAGCATTAATGGACACTGTTCCCTTTGTACCTGTGCCCTATTTTATAGCAACTCTTCTGAGTGAAGCAACAATAGCAGGTGAAGTTGTTTGGAAAGACAAAAAAAGCTACTGAGCGTCATCCATCAGAGTAGAAGCAGAGACAGCTGCCCTCACTTGAGTCTTTAGTTTACGTGTTTTAGTTTTCCTCTACCAAAATACACCATAATATCATCGCAGTTAATAATAAGATGAAAGTCAAAGTCAAGAGGACTGATAATGACTCTGCCCGAACAGCAAAACCCTCAAATGACGAAGGAAGACACTATAGTAGGATATACAAATGTCACTGACTGAAACTGAAAGTTGACCTTTGAATAACTATAAATTAAGTTTAAAAATGAAGGCATCATAGTCACTTCCTGCCCCTGTCAGATATCCAACACTAGAAACAAAACAGAGAAACTCTTACAAGAAAACAAGTCCCACATTCAAGGCTTTAATATAGAAAACCATTGATCTCAGATCAGCTCAAAGCCAAGCACTCAGTTGATGTGGAGGCAGATGCAGGAGTTTTTACCTGAAGTTATACAATGAAAGTTTTTTGTCAGTTTGTGTTTCTTATTACTCTGGAATTGGAACTCACAGGGGATAAAGGGCTAAAGCAAATCTCTTCCTTCCATGTAGCCTACCTGTTTTTTGGCTGTGAAGATGACACTTTAGGCTGAGAGGGATCCAGAAGCTCGAAGGGTGGCATTTGCTGTAGGAGAGTGTTGTTACTTGGCCTGACCTCAAATAACAGTATTATGAATTGTAAAGTGTATGATATATTAAAATGAGAAAGGAATCTATCCTTACCCAATACAGAAATATCCACATTACAGTTTTACTCCATTGCTTTGGGTAATTTCACGAAACAGAAATGTAATTCTCAAAAATCTTAGTGCATTTGGCAAAATAGCCTATATAGTTCAGCACAACAACATAGATCACCTTCAAAAGGTCATATCTCACCCAAAACAGTTTACCCAAGCTTCAAAACCAAATCATTTTCTCATATAAATAGTCATTGCCCCAAAAATGAAAGGTTCCTTCTCGATTGCTGTGGCTCATCTCTCTCTCGAAAAAAGAGCACATTTTCAGGGCTTTAAATACATTTGCCAAAATGACCTAGATGGTTTAGCAAAACACTAAGGGCCTGATTTACTAATATGCGAGCGCTGCTTAATCTGCGTTCGCAAATTAACGCACGGTGTTTTTGCGCATTTTCCGTGGTATTTATCAAACCACATCTGCGCTGGGCACTGTTTGCTTACTCCACCCTTTAAAGGACCTGATTTACTAACATTGATTTGCGAACGCAGCTTGATCTGCGCCTTTGTCAGGCGCACATTAACGCACGCATTTTCCGTGATATTTATCAAGCCAGATCCTGGGCAATCATTATTTAGCGCACCGTTAAAAGACGGGAGAAATTGCCTGCAAGTTACTGCCCACCATGGAGATTCGAGGAAGAAAAAACTAAGGTTCAGCGGAGAGGAGATCGATATATTGGTTCACGTTTGCTCAATCATTGAACCTGATTCAATGGGTTATATTGTTGTTTTGCCCGCCATCACCTACAGCGAGATGTTTAAAAGAACACGATTATAAATAATATGCTATTGGTGGCATTAATGCATAAACTGTCTATTATAACAATATAGGTGTGTACATGGCGAGATTAATACGTTCTGGGACATGGGTTCACTACAATATATCCCCACTGAAACAAATACATTTACCGAGTAGTCAGGCCTCTCCAAAATCACCGTTGCTCAATCATGAATAGATGGCACTATTCCGGAAGATAAAACTGTCATGGACAGACCACTACCACGTAAGTAATGGTCATGTTGGCATCACATATGACCTGGACATTCATTGAATATGTGTGCTTTCTGTTTCGGTAAACGTGTTCGTTGATTGAAGGTGGGACTGTTTGCATGTGGGTGCAAGCAATGGTTCAAATTACGTTCGGAAAGTTTGCGATTTCAAAAAAAGTCCTGTTTGATGTCTCTAATTTATGGTATGGCAGTGGGGAAATGTATTGACCAGCGCACCGTAGCAATGCGTCGAGTACCTGGGTGAATATTTGGCTGAGTGAAGGCTGAGATATGACAACTGCTGATGCTATAACTGTTTGAAATGATCCGATGCCAAAATTTGTAATGTTGTCCTGAGTTTAACAACTGATGGAATGGAATGTGATCTCCGGTTGGAGGCTTCGATGTCTCTGATCTGGTTCAGAAGTATTGCGTGGCTGGTTAACCTGTACCGTCTAATGATTTGTGGATCGCTTAACTGAAAAAGTGTTATACCAGTTGAAAAAATTATTTCTGTGCGCTGTCTCTGTATATATCTTCGCCTTGCTCTTATAACTGGTGCAATATCAACGTTTTCAGACTCAATGGAAAATGCGCTTCCTGGTTAAGACGTGCTTTTAGGAGGCAGAGAATTATCCCGCAAATTGAGACGTGCGCTCGACAGGCAGTTTTAGTAAATACCACGCAATACATCATTAGGCGCACTTACCTTCTCTCCTCCCATTAAATTGCGCTCCATGCCCACGTTCCACCCAGGTTTCCACCCACGTTTCTGTGCCCAACCCTGTTCACACCCACAGGCGTTACAGTTTTTATCGATTGCTTTGGGCAATTTCTCGAAACCGAAATTACATTCTCAAAGCTCTTAGTGCATTTGGCAAAATAGCCTATATGGTTCAGCACAACTACATAGATCACCTTCAAAAGATCATATCTCACCCAAAACAGTTCAGTCAAGCTTCAAAACCAAATCATTTTCTCATAAAAATAGTCAGTGCCCCCAAAATGAAAAGTTCCTTCCCAAAAAGAAAAGGACATACTCCAAGCTTTAAATATATTTGCCAAAATAACCTAGACGGTTTATCAAAACACTATGGCACAGCTGCAAAAGGTCATTTCTCTCCCAAAACAGACAACTCATCAATTAAAACCAATTCCTTTTCTCATACTAATAGTCTTTGCCCCCAAAATGAAAAGTCCCTTTGGCATTGTTTAAGCACTGCAGGTCAAAACTTTTAGATGTTTTTTCAGTATGGCAGTGGACCATAGAAATATCCCTCATGTGCACATTTCAATCTTGGCTTAGTCCTTTGACACTGAATGGTTACTGTAGTAGATGTTTTCTTCCCAGAATACTATGTGTATCAAACAGAAACAAATT
Organism: Sprattus sprattus; assembly: GCF_963457725.1. NCBI lineage: Eukaryota > Metazoa > Chordata > Actinopteri > Clupeiformes > Clupeidae > Sprattus > Sprattus sprattus. The sequence continues at coordinate 29,900,663 of NC_137913.1, forward strand.
CAAGAAGAGCCAACAAGGTTTCACATGACGAACTGTATTGGAGTCATGCCATGGACATTTTTACAGTATGTAATTGCAAAACTGAAACAGAAAATGTGTACAGCAAAAAACACTGTCAAACAAAAAGAACATCAAAACGAAAATTAAGTAGAGCCTACATACTGTTACAAAACATACAAAAGAAAATGAAGTCTTCAGTCTTCTTCCTCACTTTCCTGCTCAGCCTCACGCTCACGTCTGTCTGGCCACAGATTCTCATCTACATCACACCTGATGTTCTCCCTCGCAATGCAACGTGGGAAGAATCGCAGTGCATGCCGCAACCATCCCCTGCAATTATCAGCCGTTACATTCCACAAGCAGCATCCATTGCTTGGAGGAGGGACCTCTGATTGAGAGCCCGATGCTCATAGACTCTCCACCTCCAAGCTGAAAAAAACTCCTCAATTGGATTCAGAAATGGGGAGTAAGGGGCTAGGAGCACCATCACCATCCTTTGATGGGCAGCGAACCACGCCCTGATGAGCGGGCCACGGTGAAAATTTACATTGTCCCACACAATTACATACGTCGGCAAGTTAGGCCCTACCAAACCCCCCTCATGTACAGGGATAAGATCTGTATAAAGGCGGTCTAAGAACACCAGGAGCTTCTGGGTGTTGTATGGGCCGATACTTGGGATGTGTGTGACTACCCCGTTTTCAGATATCGCAGCACACATTGTAATGTTGCCCCCGCGCTGTCCTGGGACATCCGTCGTTGCCCGGTGGCCGATGGCGTCGTCCCTTGGCGAGGTTGAACCCAGCTTCGTCAACAAAAACCAGGGTGTGAGGGTTCTCGTTCGCCTCCAGCTCCATTATTCTCTACAATACAGTAAACACAATATTACTGTATATTGGTTGTGCAGTAGAATCTGACAACAAATTACATGGAAATGTTCTGTTCTCTGCAAGTTCAATAAACTGGGCTCTATGCTCCATTTCTAATAGGTCATAATGATATTCAACTCATAACACTGTACAATATACTATGCGTAGTGCACACCAATGCTTTACCTGTACATACTGAAAGCGCAGCTCCTTCGTTCTCTCAGAGTTCCTTTCGAATGGAACTCTGTATAATTGCTTCATTGTCATCTGATGCTTAATCAGGACCCTGTTAATTGTGGAGATGCTGACAGCATTTACATTTTCAAAGATGCCAGCATTGTCCTCCAGGATTGTGGTCCGGATTTGTCGCAGGGTAATGGCATTGTTGGCCACGACAATATTGACAATTTCCAGTTCCTGCTGTTCACTAAAAATTGTTACTCTGCCACCTGCAGCAGGTTGTCTTCCAATCCTAGACATTAGAGTTCACAAATAGACACTATTACTATTTGTATTTAGATGTTTTACTTTTACTTTACTTCAATACATTTAGAAAAAACTGTTAGTAACTCCACCACCAATAATTCAATAGTTGACTGAGCACATACCTGTTTTCCCTGCGGAATGTTTGAATTATTGACGACACTGTAGAGCGTGGCACATTGGGCTGAACTCTTCGACCTGCCTCTGCCATGGTGAGGCCATGGTTGACCACATGGTCGACAAGAGTAGCCCGAATTTCATCTGGTACCGGTTGTCTTCGTCCTCTTCGGCCTCTTCCCCCTACTCCACCACCACGCACCCTTCCTCCTCTTCCCCCTACTCCACCACCACGCACCCTTCCTCCTCTTCCCCCTACTCCACCACCACGCACCCTTGCTCCTCTTCCTCTTCCTCCTCTTCCGCGAACAGGCAGTTGCCCTTGCTCATTTTGTTCTTCCATGTTCATGCTTGTCAAGCCCTAGATGTTTGATGGAAGCATTTATACTCCTGGATAGGACCTATCAGGTACCTAAAATTACTGAGTGATTGGTGACTGGATGTGAGAAACTCCCCCTTGATTAGTAAAGTTCTAGTTGCACCTGAAAAAATGAAGCCGATGATCCATATTACAGTATATACCATGATGTTTTTCATGGTATTATGTGCCTGAACGATTGTGACAACGGAGTGAACTATTCTGCAGGTGATGATGTACAGAAGGAAATTATGCCAACATGTTTTGCAGCGAACAACCACTTGACTGAGAAGCAACAGTCAGTTTAGACCAGCAAGATGTTTTCAATTGGTAATTGGGCTAACTGAAGGCAATTGTACCTAACCATTTGCATAGATGTGCTAAATCATTTGAAATGTGTGCAAGCTGTAGGCAATTGTACTTGTCATTTGCAAGGAGTTTCTAAAACAATTGCAATTTGATTAAAGGAATGAGAAATGCCAATCGGTTTTGAACAAGTGCCCAGTGGATTTGAGGTTTGCACGTGTTGTTTTGAGAATGTAATTTCTGTTTTGTGAATCTGCCCAAAGCAATGGATAAAAACTGTAATATGCGCTGCGGCCCCTTAGTAAATACCGTTTTATGTTTACGACCGCTATTTTACGCCAGAAATGGGCGCAATCCTGTTAGTAAATCAGGCCCTAAGGCACACCTGCAAAAGTCATATCTCTCCCAAAACAGACAACTCATCAGTCAAAACTAATTCCTTTTCTCATACAAATATTCAGTGCCCCCCAAAATGAAAAGTCCCTTTGGCATTGTTTAAGCTCTGCATGTCAAAAGGTTTAGATGTTTTGTCAGTATGGCAGTGGACTATAGGAATATCCCTCAAGTGCACATTTCAATCTTGGCTCAGTCCTTTGACACTGAATGTTTACTACAGTAGATGTTTTCTTTCCAGAATACTTTGTGTATCAAACAGAAAAAAGAATAATTCAAGCGTAGCCTCCAAGGTAGCACTCATACTGCACTCATACTGCCATGGAAATTGTTACTACATGTATTGCCATACATCATGGTTACAGTAACAGAAAATGTGTGCAGCACAATATACTGTCATACAATAAGCACATCAAAACTAAAATTATGTATAGCCTACACTGACAACACAACCTGGAGCTTCTGGGTATTGTATGGGCCGAGACTGGGAATGTGGGTGACTACACCATTCTCTAAAATGGCATCAAACATGGTGATGTTGCCCCAGCGCTGGCCTGGGACATCCACCGTTGCTCCTCTTCTTCTTCCTCCTCTTCCTCGAACAGGCAGTTGCCCTTGGTTGTTTCCCTGGCCAGGTGCTTCCATGTTCATAAATTGTACTAAACTAGGTGAAGCTCTAGATATTTGATGGAAGCATTTATACTCCTGGATAGGACCTGTCAGCTAACTAAACTTACTGTGTGATTGGTGATCGGATGTGTGAATCTCCCCCTTGATTAGTAAAGTTCTAGTTGCACCTGAAAATCACTGTAAACTGATGATCCAAGAGATCCATATTACAGTATATAGCTTGATGTTTTTCATGGTATTATGTGCCTGAAAGATGTTGACAGTGGAGTGAACTATTTTGCAGGTGATGATGTTGATAGGTGAAAAATCACCCTAGTTAGTTCAGGACTCCGGAGCTGCATGAAAGTATATTTATTAGACACACTGTAAAAAAAAAATCTGTAAAAAAACAGTAAATTACTGGCAGCTACGGCTGCCAAACAAAAACCGCAAAATTAAAGTAAAACATCCTAATTCAAATAAAGTGCAAAAACCCTATATTTACAGATATTTCCATTTAAGGATTTGCAGAGAAAAACAGTTTTTTTTATAGATTTTTCCTCAATTAATACAATCAAACACCATTAATAAAGTTACATCCCTAACAGTTTAGCAGAGAAAAACTGTTATTGTACAGATTCTTCCTAATTTATTACGAGCAAACACCTTTTATTAAGTTAGGGTACTAAAAGTATAGCAGAGAAACACTGTTATTTTACAATGTTTTCCTCGATATTTAAGATTAAAAACCTTCAATAAAGTGGCAGCCCTAACAGTTCAGCAGAGAAAAACTGTTATTTTACAGATTTTTGTATCTATTATTAATATCGAACACTTTCAATAAGGTGACAGTACTACAAGTTTAGCAAAAAATGCTGTTATTTTACAGATTCTTCCTAATTTATTACGAACAAACACCATTCATTAAGTCAGGCTTCTTTAATTAAGATTAAAAATCTTCAATAAAGTGGCAGCCCTAACAGTTCAGCAGAGAAAAACTGTTATTTTACAGATTTTTTTATTATTAATATAGAACACTTTCAATAAAGTGACAGTACTACAAGTTCAGCAAAAAATACTGTTATTTTACAGATTCTTCCTAATTTATAACGAGCAAACACCATTCATTAAGTCAGGCTTCTTTAATTAAGATTAAACACCTTCAATAAAGTGGCAGCCCTAACAGTTTTGCAGAGAAACACTGGTATTTTACAGATTTTCCCTCATTTATTACAATGAAACACCTTCAATTAAGTGACGGCAATTCACATTTAGCAGAGAAACTGTCATTTTCCAGATTGCTCCTACATTTTTATGATCAAACACATTCAATAAAGTGCTGACACATGCTCAAGATTGTAAAATGATGGTTTTATTTTGGAAGACAATTATTTCAAACGTTGACTTGCAGGGTTTGTGATTGAAGAGTTTCAGGTGATGCAGAGTTTATTGATGGAGTACAGACGGGGAACAGGACACAAACAGAGTATACAAATCAACGAAAGGGTTAACAGACAGAGTTCTAACACAAAGATCTAGGAACATGAACTAAAGATCGCACAGAGTCTCACTCTGGCTACTGTGCGCAAGGGCAAAGAACAGAGGTACACGGCTAGAGGCCGGACAAGACAGTCACATGACTCCCGGTGCCGTATGCACGGCACTCTGGATAATGCAGTCCTAAAAGTCTGCCGGCACCGAAATGGCTGACTCGGAAGCCAGCAGACAGGGAGCTTGCGGGGCTGGACGCCCACGGACAGAGAGCTTGCTGGGCTGGAAGCCAGCTGACAATGGGGTTGTAGTTGCCGGTGGCCGGAAGGCGGAATCCCAGGGACGTAGAGTGGGCCACAGATTTAGAAGACTTGGGCAAAGGTTTCATCCTTGTAGCGACGAGACCAAACACGGAGTGAGGGGAGTGCAGGTTATATATAGGAGTGAATCAGGTGTGTGTGATCATGTGATTTGGGACCTGAATGCAGTGCAGCTGGGATGGTGAATGATACTGATGACATGCAGCTGAGAGCATGAGTGAGAGTGAAACAGGTGTATGTGCTTGTGTGATTGAAGGGGGCGTGGCCGGAGCGGAGCTCAGCAGGAACATCACAATAGCCTCTACCCACAAAAGTTAAAACATTTGACTTCAGACTCATATTAAACTACATGGAGTGAGTCAGTCCATTGCAAAGTAATTTCCCCCTTGTCTCGTCTTTATTGTTCTGCATTGCTCTGGGCCAGCCAGATCCAAGGTTAGGTCAGGTCAAAAGTATTGGGACACCTGATCATCACACATATATGAGTTTCACGCACATCTCATTCCAAAACTACTCTATAACAGTTGCCTCTCTTATAGGAAGTCTTTCCACAAGATTTTGGAGTGGGTCTGTTGGATTTAGTGCCCATTCAGCATTAGGGAATTTGGACAATGCTCTTGTGTGACTAGACCAGGCTTGCCGATGCCGTTAGAATGGGTCCCAAATATGTATAGTGGTGTTTAGTTCAGGGGTGGCTTGATTTTAACCGAATGAACAAAGTGAGTCTGTGACGGGGCACCTGTGTGACCCACCACTGCAGCCTGTAGGCTGCTGCTTTTGTGGACTGAAGGTGTTTTGGTGTGTGTGTGTGTTACATGTTTGATGTTCATGTCTTTGTTCAGTTAAAATCAGCACACATTTAATGTCTTGTCTCTGAAATTTTCTGTTTATTTAGTTTAACAATAATCATATTGTCATATTTCATACCGTTTGTCAACCGGTGTTTAGTGTCTAAGTTTGTGTTGTGAAGATGGCGCGATATATGGAGTTTATGTTTAATGAGATTTGGCTGCTTTATTATGTGTCGGCTATGCCGGCACCAAGCCTAATTACTACCATGTGTAGTCTGTGTTTCCTAGTTGATTGGGAGTTTGATTGTTTAGGTATGGCTGCTGTGAGCCACAGGTGTTGGTGCCTTGCTGATTGACACACCTGAAATCAATGATTGGTATGAGCCAATTCAAGGTGCTTGTCAAGGCTACTTAAACTTACCTTTGTTCTTTGTTCAGGAAAGTTGCCAGTTTAATAGGACGTAAGTCCTTGGAGCTCTCACGATGGGCTAGTTACCTTGGTCCTTTTATTTGCTTTTGTTTTGTTTCGTAGTGAGAGTGATCGTGTTTAATAAGGACTCTCACTGACCAGTTAATGGTCCTTTTTATACATGTGGTCTTATGTGAATTGCTTATTTGTTGGTGGCTTCATGCATTTGTCCTTAGTGAAAACTGTATTTTTTATATTGATTTAGTATTGTCAGTGTTTTAACTGCCTTTGTGCCTTATTTGGGTTAATAAAAATACCCATCTTTCTAACATCTTCAACCTCCTGAGTCCTCTTATGAGTAACATCTTGCTCTAAGCGTGAAGGCTATCCCGACCTTTTACAGAGTCTTATCTTATCAGGATAACCCAATCAGCCAGCAAGATACGGGAACCTGTAACTAATATCATAGGTTGACTGACCTGTCAGTCTGACACAATGCGCGCACCCAAGACTATTTTGTTGCTATCATATGTCCATGGTTGCTATGGTAAACTCTGCTAAGTCTGTGCGTGAAAAACATAAACTAATACTTTCCTTGACTGGTCCACACATGTGTCAATCATGACTGTAGACCAATGAGATGCAAAGATATCCGAGTGCACAACAGAGAAGGTGGGATGTAATCAGTAATTCACGTGCATTTGTTTTGCCGTTTAGCCACGCAAGTTTTGACAGTTCTATAACGTAATGCAGGTGCACAACAAAACACATTTATTCTACATCATCATGGCTTCTAAAAATAAAACAGAGAGCCAGCCCCCAAAAAGATTGTTTTTATGGGGTAACAGTAGTATTGGAAGAGCTTCAACGGTTGGATGACGAGAAGATTGAAATAGAGTCTGGTATAATCAAAAAGCAGCAAAAGTCACGGAAGTGTATGGAGGGCTCACCGATTATTTATATTCTAACTTTTGATTGGGATGAGATATCAGTTCCAAATTTGTTCAAGTGATGGCATACCCTTGGGGGCACACAATTATATGACAAAACTGGGCATTTCTATTCATTTTCCTACTTACATCCACAGTAATCTAGATGTAAATGAAAAAAAATAGGGAGCGCCTACATTTTGGGAAGGTTATCGACATCTTTCTAAAATTTCAGATATCATATATGGTACTCATAGCTTGACGGGTACTCTGTAACATCAAATTGAAATTTTCCACCATACTGTGCCTAAAACTCAAAAGTAAGCCTTTACATTTGGGCATGGAATTTTTAGGTCATTTAGGAAAAAACATCAAGGTTCTAACAGGTTAAATGAAAATGGGTTTGCAAAAATGTTTATGCTGAATTAGTGAAGAATTCACTGTAAATTTACATAGAATCATGCTAAATTGTTAGTATGTACATAAACCATAATATAATGAGCTACATATTAAATTACAGATTATCAGTGTAATTTTATTTACATTTGCATGTATTTCAGAAAAATGGAAAATGTATGTATAAATAATACAGTTATTTTCTGTAAAAAAAATTGAAATCCATGTAATTTGTCATTATTGGCATTATCCTTAAAATAGGAGTCGTGTTTTTAATTTATAGTTAACCTCCATTATTATATGTAGTTTTGTATACAATTTCAAAAAACAGAAAACCACTGTAAAAATGTAGAGTTATTAACTGTAAAATTAGGTTGTTTTTTTACAGTGCAGACAAACAACAACAATTGCAATTGGGCTCCCCTCCCAGCCGAGGCTGACAGTGAAGGCCCTGATAAACTCTTTGCACTAAGTTTATATAGTCAGAAGTTTAGCTTTGAGCAGGGATGATCACGTGGTGGATTTCTCACGTTTGAGGCTCCCTGTCTTGCAAGGATGGCAGTTTTGCACAAGGTCGGAAGAAGCACAGTTCCTTTCTTATCTCCTCTGGTCTAAACATGCTCTTGTTCATATGCAGACTTAGTGGCACCTAATATTCTAGTTACACACACAGAGAGAAAAGCCATGCTCCTGCTTTCATAAGCACATAATTCATACAAGGAATATATTAATACAAGTCACTTGATTATTATATTCTTAAATCATTAACAGTGTTTGGAAATAATCTCTATCAGATGTACACAAGGAAATTATGCCAACATGTTTCGCAGAGAACAGCGACTTGACTGAGAAACAACAGTCAGTTTGGACCAGCAAGATATATTCAATTGGTAATTGGGCTAACGAAAGGCAATTGAACCTAACCATTTTCAAAGATGTACTACATCATTTGAAATTTGTGCAAACTGTAGGCAAATGTACTTGTCATTTACAAGGACGTGCAAAAACAATTGCAATGTGATTAAAGGAATGAGAAATACCAATCTGTTGTGAACAAGTGCCCAGTGGTTTGGAGGTTTGCACGTGTTGTTTCGAGAATGTAATTTCTGTTTCGTGAAATTACCCAAAGCAATGGAGAAAAACTGTAATATAGGCCATAGTGTGCTGAATCAGCTTGCTGTATGCTGTGGTCAGTGCACTTTACATACGCTGTGGGCACAGGGTTACTATTGAACAAATAAGAGTCAGCTGCAGTTGACTCAGAGAACGGAATACATGTTTTCATTACAATGCATCCTCCTCTGCAATGCCAATAAAAAGCGCAATCAAACAAATACACAGACTGACACGTACACACAAACACACACATACCAGATGTATTTTTAACTGGGCATCTCTTTTCGAGACCTAAAAAATGCGTCCGGCCGGGATTCTAAAAACGTCCTGGATTTGCCTTAATAACAATTTAGTTATTACGTCCTTACAAGTTTTGGAAAGGGTATCTCCCTTCTTCCGCGAGCTCTGACTGTAGAGAACTGTCATTGGTGGACCGCTTTCCCAGTGTTGTCAGATAGGATAATCATCCTCCAAATACGATCATTTTGAGTCTCTGATAAGAGACGCCATTTCCAATCTGGCAAAACTAAGCACCGTGCAGCATCCACTTGTTGCATCGTTTACAATAGTACATGACATCCAAAAATTCCGTTGCGGGAGAGGAGTCAAAGTGTCCTCTTTTTCACAAACTCCAATCTGGTCACCCTTAAAACTGGTAGGCCTATATGATCCCTAGGATAGTAATAAAACTATATCCGTTCCCTGTAATGTCTTGACCAATGTCAGCAGTCAACTAAGCATGGTTAGTGTCTCTTGAATTAATGAATTGTTGTGCAGGAAAACCAACAGCCTGAAGCTACAGATGTAGAGCAGGGTGATGATTAATCAGCATAAGGGGTTCAGATGAGATGTTGAATTGTCCATTTTGGTAAAGATTGCATTCAAATGCTGTTTTTTAAAGGGATGTTTAGACTATTTTACCCATGAATGTAATCAATCACTATGGCTATTTTGAGAATACATGTTATACTTGAAGGTAGTAAAAAGGTGCAATAAATTGGGATTCCCAAATGTATGCAGCATATAATTCATGAATACATCATTGCACTGCAATCCAGGGGCCGTATTCACAAAGCTTTTTATCTTACCACTAAGAGTGCTCCTAACTCGCGCTAAAACATTTTACGTAGGAGTAATTTCTTAAAAGTGATTCACAACGCCTCTGAGACCTACTCATACTAAGGATAATACAAACTCCTAAGCTTAAGATAAAAGCACCGTTGCTATGGATGACGTCGATTCTCATGCACGAGTTTAGAAGGGGTGAGGACGGTGATTGGTTGTTGACAGGCTCTCTCATTAAAAACTCATTCGTGACGTCCCTCTAACAATCCCACTATATCAACTGAAAATAAGAGAATAAGCTAGGCTTCAAATTAAGTCATATTAAATAGTTATGGACAGTGCAGTTAGCAGAATGCACACGCATGATGACAAGTTTGTGCATCCAACGGGAATGACACTTTGCACGTTAAGAGAAAAAGAAAGCGATCAATATAAAATATGGCAATTGCATGTAATCAAGGCAGTAATAATTTAAGCACCCAGCAAACTGTTAGGCTATTATATTTCCAGCCCTTGACCACTTCAAATATCAGCACATACGGCCCTTCAAGCGAAACGAAACGTAGCCTAAGCGAAAGCCTACTGGTCCCAGGACCAATAGCCACTGTCACCCCAGCGGCATCCAGCTGGTAAGTTCTCAAAAACCTGCTGCAGACCGCTCTCCGTTGAAATGCACGAGTCATCGGTACATCCAGGCCACGGTGGTAGAAAACGTCCTCATCTTTTGATGGGGCAATTATTGTAATGTGTGTCCCGTCACTGGACATTCCTGCGATCGCCATGGAATTTATTTTGATCTTGTGTAACTGGCGATTGTCCAAAGGCAACTGGATAAACTGTTGGATGATGTGGGGTCTACAGTGCGTTGATAGTTTGATGAATTAAACGGCTGACTGATGATTCCCAGTGTCGTCATTTGCGTTTTCCGCGAAGCCAAATAGGCTATCTTTATGTTTCCAAACATTTCACTTCGGGACACATCGTTGTTTAAAGGCGTCATTGCATCCCGTGCTAATTCTACGACAATATTAATACCTTCACGGTTTAAGCAATGTCTTTTATCAATTCCAAGTCGGTTGCAGCCATCTTACGATTTTTTGTGAATAAGTCTTAGTGACTTAGGAGTCCTCATGAGGAGTTTTAAGCTGTCTTAGACTTAGGTGCTACTTTTAGGGATAAAATACTTTGTGAATTGCTCTTAGTAAAATAAAATAGGAGTCCTAAATTTAAGACTGACACGCCCATTATTTTTAGGAGTTTCTCCTAAATTCGCCACTTATGAGCTACTTTTAGCCCTAAGATTCTTTGTGAATACGGCCCCAGATGATGTAGGCTTAGTACAGCTCCATAAAACCTGAACCAATTACCAACATATTACAAATGAATTTCAGATCAAACAAATGCACTGCATGTACTTCTCATTAGGTAATTTTGTTCATTAAGGCAATATTTTGAAATGCATTCAGGAAACTAAGAAATCCAGTGCAGATGTAGTGCAGGTTGAGGAAGAAGCAGCTGGACCATCAGGGCTTCAGATGAGGTCTTACTCATGTTTGGGATATCCAAAAAGGACAACAAAAACATGTGATGTCAATAAATGTGGAGAACGTTTAGTTTTGTATTTAAACTAAGGGTTTATTATTCTTATTATGTTTAAATCAGTTCCAAGTTCCACAAGTTAGTACACAAATGTTAATATATTCTAATAATGTTTGCTTGTTAACTATAACATCAACTACATTTTTTAATTGATGGTGGGGGTGGGCGGGGGTCTGCCGGGCAGTGTCCCTACCAATGCTGAGACCAAACCTACGCCCTTGGTTACAGTGCAGTCCTTCTGGCCTTCCTCACTGACAATCAATGACATAATTGTATAAAAATCTGACCACCAACCTCACGGTTAATACTGATCACAGCCAGACCACTGAGGCGTTCTTAAGCTATGGTTGACTTCAGGTACGTCTTCAACAGTTTTTATTTAGAAAAACTCTAGCTGAAGCTACTGTGAGCTGCTTTGCTCGTGTGAATTTCAACAACTCTGTGTCTATCAGATTAGGAGGGAATGGGAATGACTGAGAGGTGAGACTCCCCAGACTCTCTGATTCAAAGTGTGTGTGTGTGTGTGTGTGTGTGTGTGTGTGTGTGTGTGTGTGTGTGTGTTTGTGTGAGGCAGAGAGAGACCAAAGGCGACTATGCTCACCAATGATCCATGGATCTGTTCTGCTACCTTGTGGAGAGAGAGTACCAGCACAGCTGCTGCCCCCTGTAGGCCACTGGTGGAAGTGATGCACCTCCTCTCCACGCTCAGGTACCTCCGTCTCAGACTGGACTGGAGGGGAGCCTGTTCTGCTCGTTAAAGGAAAAATTTAGTTATTGAATGACTTTTAAGGTTTGATCTGTGATTCTGGATGTTTTGGTTTGGATATATTATTGAAAAAAAAAAAAAAAAAAAACGTGTCTATGTGGGCCGTGAATCTGATGAAACATTGTGATGTCTCTTTTGGAACAATTTCATAAAATAATGTGATTGTACACATCCAGTGGACTAAGTGCTCGCCCAGACAGACAAGGGCTACTTTAGGAATACAAGTGTTTGTGATTAATTATGCAGGGTTTTCTCATGTGGAGTGTCATTTTATTCAGCCCTTCCTGTTATCTCATTACAAGTTAAATGAACTGATTTTCAATAATCATGTTTTCAGTTCAGCTGTCTTTAAACAATTGTACAGGATTATTCATGATTACTGTTCTGAATATTAACACGAACTTGTGTTTTTGGAAAAGAGTCCAAAGATTCAAACCAAGACATGGTATTTTATTTGAACTTAATTCAATTACATTCTAGTGGAGGGGGAATTGTTTTAATTTGTCATTTCAATTACAACACACAAAAAGAGAGAAAAAGAGAGCGAAAACGTGGAGGGTTTTGGCATAAGTCACACATGAGCTTCTTTTGACACATGACCCCAGTCACCTGCACTTACTCAGTGTCAATCTCAGCTCTCACCCAGAAGGAAGATTATCTCAAGATTCTGGTCTGGGGTCAGATGGACTCTTCTACCATCCAGTAGACTGTTCTGTTCTCTACAGAGACAGTGCATGCACACAGCCAAATCCGCTGATGGGGAGTAAGAATGTGTTGTTTCTCAAAGACTTACATATAAAAAATCAACTGCTTCTAAGAGTCTTCGTATGATGTTCTCATCATATAATCTTGCCTTTTATCATTTTAACATATTCTATTACATGTATATTAAGTAATAACGTGTACAGTATCAATAGTATTTGGGGCAGCCATGCCTGTCATTTTACAGCAAGAACAGTGCATTTTATTAGAAACCAGCTTATTTTATGGAAAATTTGATGAAAGATTTACTTCTAGTCAACAAAACCTAATGAGCTTCATAGTAGATCTTACATCAGCCATATCTATCTATAAATCCAGAAATGCACCGAAATTACGTCACACTCAAACAATATACGCGTAGCGGTATTAAACTATCCTACCTTCACTCAAAATTCAGAATAGCGTTGGATACGATAAGGAGGTCTGCATTCAAATTCTTCGTGGTGAACAGATACAGACTTTTGCTCAGGTAATCTTAAGACAGTGATTGATTTTATCTATTCATTTATTTTTAAGCTTCTTTATATTAAGTTTAAAGTAATGTCTAGAGTTGTACAGTCATCTAACAGACAGGGAATAGTAATCCATCAAAAATATTCATATTGTTTATTAGTATAGCGTATTTTTACAGTACATTTCTGCACTTATTTGACTTACAACTTGGCAAACTCATTTCATAAGCATGGTTGAAATGTAACTGTGATTACAGCACTTATTCATGGCATATACAAAACGCATGGATTTTACTCTATACAACTCTCTCTCTGAATTCATAGTTCGCGAGATATTTCTATTTTATCGTTTGCGTTAGGCACTATGGGTTATCGTTTGAGTATACACCGCTACAAATGGTAGCTTATTGATAAGCCTCGGAGGCTTTCAGATTGTCCATTGCTTTCCCATCTGTTGCTATGGAGTCCACGAAATACGCGCAAATCTCGCTGTAAGCTATGTTGAGCCACGTTGTCATGTTATCCTCACAAACCTGCACTGAATTCGGGTGGGGGATAGTAACGCCATCTCCAGTCAGCGCAAATCTCGCTGTAAATTATGTTGGGCCACGTTGTCATGTTATCCTCCCAGTCCTGCACTGAATTCGGGTGGGGGATAGTAACGCCATCTCCAGTCAGAGTATTTAAACTGTGTTCACATTGTAAGGACATTTATTAGCTTACGATCTGTCTGAGAGTGGGCTGTCAAAGCAAGCATCATCGAAGTCATACAGTACAGTAGGCTACATACATTCAATAAAATTAACCTACATTTGAGTCCAACTGCATGACCATTCTTACCCTACACTTACCCTTACAATAAAGAAGTGATCCTATTTCAACCATAACTTCATTTTAAATAATTTCTTTCTTTATGACATTTAGTTTATAGTTTAGACAGCAACGTTGACATCTATATTCAACTGCATCCACTACATAATCTCAAACTTTATTTGTTGGTATATCTCCAAAAAGGCTAACATTAAAACATTTCTTAATGAAAAGGAAACATGCATCACAATAATACTTCAGTGTAACCTGTACCTATGTGGAGTGCAAATATGTCTTGCTATTACACTACCCAACAGCTACACCTACGTCTGCTAACACTACAGAATGCATGATTCCTACGGGTACTGCACTAGTTTACAATAAAAGAGGGACTGTAAACCTTCTCAAAAGTGGATTTCGGTAATTACAATTCTATATATTTATGTATGAATTCATTTGACTAACACAGTTACACTGGACTCATCAAGGCATTTCTCACACAATATCTTATGTGTGGTGTGGTTATATGAGTTACAGCAGAAGTCCAGAGGTGCAGTAATGTAATCGCTGTGGTCCAAAGATGTGTGACTGGCTTTGGTCTAATGCACCCCAAGATCAGAGACCCTCAGGCCCAGCTGTCAGATCCTTACATGTGTGTGGTGTGCTATATGTGGGGTGATGAGATGTGCTGTGTTTATGGCTGTGTGTAGAGATGTGGTAACAGCATTGATCTGTATGTCAGTCACAACAGCTTCACTGAAGATCCAGAATCTAGCCAAAATCCAGGGTAGAGTGTGTGAGTGAATGTGGTCTGGACTCTATGCAGGAGGGTCATTGCGTCAGAGATGCTGTAGAAGGCCAGAGTTCCTGCCCTGTGATCCACATACACTCCTATTCGCGAGCTCGTCACTAGAGGGAGGTAAGTCCATTTATTATTGTGCCAGAAAGAGGAGTTGGTGCAATCGAGGTCCAGACTCCAGGACTGATCATTACATCCAAACCTTCACCCATCACCCTCTCCTTTCCTGCTGATGCTTTTCTATGAGACTGCTATAATAACCCCACTCTGCCCACTCCACTCAACCTCCCAGTAGCAGTGTCCAGACACACCCTCTCTACACAGCACCTGATACCACACATCAAATCTCTCTGTATGATCAGGATATGACTGGACCTTATTATTGTCTTCCACCCTCCTGTTCCCCTCAGACAGAAAGGCAGATTTGTGTTTTGTGTTTGTGTGTGTGTGTGTGTGTACTGTCTGTATGTGTTTGTCTTTGTGTGCTTATTTCCATGTGTGGATTGTGTGGATATGATTCTGTTGATGTGTGTGTGTGTGTGTGTGTGTGTGTGTGTGTGTGAGTGTGTGTGTGTGTGTGTGTGTGTGTGTGTGTGTGTGTGTGTGTGTGTGTGTGTGTGTGTGTGTGCGTGTGTGTGTGTGTGTGTGTGTGTGTGTGTGTGTGTGTAAATGTTGGTGTGTGAGGTTGGGGGCTGGGGATCATATGTTAATGAAGGTTTATGAAAGTTAACGTAAATAAAGGTTTATGTGTCTTCCTATGCATGTCCATTTGTTGTAAAGTTCTTCAGTGTTGCATTTATGTACATGTATGTTTGTCCCTATACAGTTCCGCCCAAAATGATTGGCACCCCTTGTGAATATGAGCAAACAGGCTATGAAAAAATGTGTCTTTGCTGTTTATCCTCTTGGTCTTCCACTCAAAATATTCATACAAATCTTACCTTTTCATTGAGGTAAAATAATTGAAAGAAAAAAAAAATGTTGACATTAAAAAAATATTATTTTCCAAAACATGCGTACCACAGTTATTGGCACCCCTCAAATAAATGTTTTGTGCAGCCTCCCTTTGCCAAGATAACAGCTCTGAGTCTTCTCCTATATTGCGTGATGAGGTTGGTGAACACATGGCATGGAATCTGAGACCATTCCTACATACAGTATCTCTCCAGATCCTTCAGATTCTGAGGTCAACGCTTGTAGACTCGGCTTCAACTCATCCCACAGATTTTCTATAAGGTTTAGGTCGGGGGATTGTGATGGCCATGGCAAAACCTTTATTCTTCAGTCGGAGAACCATTTTTGTGTTGATTTTGAGGTATGCTTCGGATCATTGTCCTGCTGGAAGCTAAAACCACAGCCCATTTTAAGCTTACTGGAGGGGGCTGTTAGGTTTTCATTTAATATCTGCTGGTATTTGATGGAGTCCATGATACTATGTATCCTAATAAGATGTCCAGGGCCTTTGGAAGAAAAATAGCCCCACAACATCAAAGATCCACCACCATACTTCACAGTGGGTATAAGGGGCTTTTTTGTATGGCTATCTTTCTGTCTACGCCAAACCTACCTTTGTTGTTTGTTGCCAAAAAGCTTTATTTTGGTCCTATCTGACCATATAACTCGGTACCATTGAAAGTCTGACTTCCATTTGGCAAACTGTAGGCACTTTAGTATGTTGTTGATTGAGAGCAGAGGCTTTTTTTCTGGCAACCCTCCAAAACAACCTGTGGTGAAGTAGATGGCGTCTGATGGTAGTTTTGGAGACTTTCTGACCCCAAGACTCAACTAATGTCTGCAATTCTCCAGCTGTGATCCTTAGAACAGGATTATTTTGCCAGTCGAACCATCCTCCTCACGGTGCGTGGGGTCTATGTACACACACGTTGTCTTCCAGGCTGATTCTTAACATCTCCTGTCACTTTATTATTTTCATGATAGTGGAAATGGGTATTTTCAACTGTTTAGAGATTTTTGTCCATTTCTTGATTTGTGCAGCTCAACAACTTTTCATCGCACATCGTCGCTGTGTTCTTGGGTCTTTCCCATAGTGATGAATGACTAATGGAATTTGGTGTCACCTCATATTTGTACGCCAGTGGAACAGGAAGTCATGGTTGACCTTTTAAGAGTTCCTAATCAAACAGGTGAACTTAAAAATTTAAAACATGACTGGAAATATACTTCAGTTAGATTTCAATTATAAGATTTTTCTAGGGGTGCCAATAATTGTGGCACACTTGTTTTGGCGAAAAAATTGTATTTAATGTCAACAGCTTTTTTTTTCTTCCAATTTTTTTGTGAATATTTTGAGTGAAAGACCAAGAGGATAAACATCAAAGACATCTTTTTTCATAGCCTGTTTGCTCATATTCACTAGGGGTGCCAATAATTGTGGGCGGGACTGTATGTGCTCCAGGTTGTATTGGCATGTTCATTATTCTACGTGTATTCAAAGGTGTGACTATATCCACAAAACGGTATCAGTTTGTGTGTGTGTGTGTGTGTGTGTGTGTGTGTGTGTGTATGCCTGAATATTTATTGTGAATGTCTGGCTATCTAACATTATAAACATCCTCTCTGCTGAGCGTCATTTCAGTCATGTAAGATGATATGCACTATGGTTGTATGTATACTTGTGTCTTTACTGTATGTGTTTATGGATTGTGAATGTATTGACATTTATTATGTGCATTTAAAGGTGTGACTATATACATGTTGCTTTAGCAGTTGGTTATGGAAAGCCAAAAATGACATAATTAAAAATAAATACATATGTAAAAATGTGAGTCATAAATAAATAAAATGACTAAAAATGCACCAAAGAAAAGCATTAGAAAAAATATATCATGCAGTTATGTGAATGGAAATGGAAAATGAGTCCTTTTTATTTACTGTTACATTTATTTACGCTTACATTAATTCCCAAATACATTTCTTCCTCCTTTTATTTTTCTATTTATTTACACATTTTTTACCGTACTATTTCCCGTACCGTATTTATTTCTTCTCGCGCCTTTTTACATTTCTTTCTCCTACATTTACATTTCTGGCTGCATTTATTTCTGGCTGCATTTATTTCTGTATTCATTCTTGTCTCGGTATGCAAATGAGGTGGGCTATCATTGGCCGGCGCACCGTCTCGCTCATTGGTCTCGCTAGGCCTCTGGCCTAAGTGTAAGTGAGAACTGAGAAGCTGTATGAAGAGATCGGAAGAGATTGAAAGTTATTTTGATGCAATTTGAATCACAATTTTTTTTAATGAATCCACCGATCACTTGGAGCAGGCCCGGTTCTGAAGGGGTAGCAACGGGAGCAATTGCACCCGGGCCCGTGTGGAGGGGGGCCCGTTCTCTTTGATCCTTTCTGATATACCGCGTGTGTCTCTAACAGCACAACTTGACCCTGTGGCCTGTGCAACGCAATCTCCCTATTGGCTGTTAACGATTTATTTTTAAAAAATGTATCAAAACACATGTATCACGCCCCCCCTCCCCCGTGGGAAAATCGCGACGCAGGCTGGTTAGGTAGTAGGCTAAAATGTCGGGACACAAATCCGGTTCGCTAAAAAGAAAGGAAAGTAAACGGAGGAGCGAAGATACAAAAAAGGAGGCAGAAAATGCAAAGAGAGTTTATACATCTTGGCTGAGTAGTAGGCCTAGTAGACAAAGAGCAGAGGATACGGGCCCTGAGACAGATGTTAGCGCATCCACTAGCATCGCAACACAGGATGGATCAACAGACAGCGGTAACCCTACTGATACTACATCCAGTGCGGAGAATATAACGGTCGCTGATGCCCAAGAGGACAGTCCAGAGAGTAGAGAAAGGGAGCTCAAGGTTGATTTCTTTGACCCTGCACAGTGGCCAGTCAAAATAAAAGATGACACCAGAACGGACATTGTCAGGAACAAACCACAGCAGGTGACAGATTTCAATTTTCCTAAAACGGATGGCCGTCGTTTCACACCAGCAAACTACACCAGAAAAGTCGGTGCCCTGTGTGTCCCTCGGCCATGGCTTGTCTACTCGAAGTCTGCCAATACTGTATTCTGTTTCTGCTGTAAATTGTTCGGTACTGACACGGGGATCTTTACCACTGGCTTTTCGAACTGGGTGAAGTTATCCACGAGATTGTCTGAACACGAGAGTTATCGTTCTCATCTGGATAATTTTTC
The DNA here is from genome assembly GCF_963457725.1 of Sprattus sprattus. Taxonomy (NCBI): domain Eukaryota; kingdom Metazoa; phylum Chordata; class Actinopteri; order Clupeiformes; family Clupeidae; genus Sprattus; species Sprattus sprattus. The sequence goes on from NC_137913.1 coordinate 29,919,678, forward strand.
AAAGTGGAAAACGTTTGAATTCGCATTGGCTTCAGGTACAACAATTGACAGCAGCCAGCAGGCAGAGCTGCAGAATGAGCGACAACGGTGGCACGACGTGCTTACAAGAATTTTGGATTGTGTAATGTTTCTTGCATTGCAAAATCTTGCATTTAGGGGAAGTGTGGATCGACTGTATCAAGAGAATAACGGGAACTTCCTAAAGCTTATAGAATTTCTCGCAAAATATGACGCGCCTTTAGGCAGACACCTCGCTCATGCGAAGACGACCCACTACCTTAGCAAAAACATCCAAAACGAGTTCATTGGACTCCTAGCTGAGGCAGTGTTGGGAAAAATAGTTCAGAGGGTCAGCTGGATACTACAGCATCATGATGGACTGCACACCAGACGTGTCACACAAGGAGCAGCTCTCCCTTGTTTTGAGATATGTCACAACAGACCAGAAGGTAGAGGTGCATGAGAGCTTTATTGAATTCATTGATGTGCAATGTACAACGGGTGAAGCTCTTGCAAATACTTTGCTTGACAGGCTGATTGAATATGGCATCAACATTGAAGATTGCAGGGGACAATGCTTCGATAATGGAGCAAACATGAGAGGTGTGCACAAGGGTGTGCAAGCAAGGGTGAAGCAGGTGAATAAGCGGGCCTTCTTTGTGCCCTGTTGCCCTCACAACTTGAATCTGGCTATTGAGCATGCAGCCGAGTCTTCAAATGAAGCCAAAAACTTTTTTGGAATTATCAATCGCGGCTATACAAATTATTCGGAAAATCAACGAAGCGCTGGGCCATTCTCGAAAAACATGTACGGATCACACTGAAATCTCTCTCCGAGACCAGATGGAGTGCTCGGGCTGACGCAACAAGAACAGTGATTGAGCAGCTACCCGAAGTCATTGATGCGCTTTTTGCCGTCAGTGAGGACATCACCTGTGATTCTGAGACCAGCTCCAAAGTCACGAGCCTTGTGCAGGCAATTGAAACGTTTGACTTTTTGGTAAGCCTTGTTGTTTGGCACAAAGTGTTGAATACAGTCAATCAGGCCAGTGTTATCTTGCAGTCACGACACTTAAGCATTGGCGACGCAGTGAGAGTTGTCACCGCTGTTCAAGAAGAGATGGAACAATACCGATTGAATGGTTTCCAAGATGCTGTTGAAAAAGCAAAAGAACTTGCTGAGAAAATTGACATCCCACCCACTTTCCCAGAACATCGTACGCGACGCAGAAAACGGCTTCCCGGTGAAATGGCAATGGATGAGCCTTTGACAGGCGAGGAAAAGTTTCGCGTGTCCTTCTTCAACTGCCTGGTCGACACAGTAATTACAGAGACAGAAGAGCGCTTTTCATATTTGCGTGAGTGCAATCGTCTTTTTCACATTTTGGAAGACATTCGAAATGTACGAAATACTGACCACCACAGAGAGGCCTGTGAGGAGCTTGCGGAGTTTGTGGGGGATGTTGATGGTGGAGAACTGGACAGCGAATTTGGATTTTTGTCACACCTGCTGCCTGGGGATGTGAGAACTCCATCTGAAGTGTTGGATTTTTTAGTTGTCAGAGACATGAAATCGGCATTTCCGAACACAACAGTTTGCCAGGTGTTTCTCACAATTCCATTCTCGGTCGCAAGTGCAGAGCGCTCTTTCAGCAAACTGAAATTGATCAAAACATATTTGAGATCGACGATGTCCCAAGAAAGACTGTCTGCGTTGGCTGTTTTGTCCATCGAAAACCGCACGGCAAGACAAGTGGACTACAGCGACATCATCTCCAGATTTGCAGCGGCCAAGACACGACGCATAAAGTTTTAAGGTAGGGCAATGGGGAATCAAGACAGTCCGCTGCGGCTGCATGCTTTCAGTTCAGTTGTGTTGATTTTGTGTAATTGGTCGGATTTAGACTAGGTTTTTTTTTTTTGCGGGGGGTTGTGCGATGTTGCACCAGGGCTGGGCGATATGGACCAAAAGTCATATCTCGATATTTTCAAGCAAAATGTCGATATAAGATAAATATCGATATTTTTTTACGCAATAATAACATAGTTGCCGTTGGCACGCTCCAACTTGGCATTCTGTGCTCTCTTTTTCAGTGACGTCGCTGTGCTTGTTCTCAATCCTAAATTTGTTAAATGAATCAGTCTACCTACATGAAAAGAATCATGCAAGTTGCTGATGTGGCTGTTATATTTTTGTGATGTCATTAACGTATCTCATCAAATTATACAGCTCTTCAGAATGTTCCAAAAAGTTCCGTTGATTATTTGAAGTGTGCGTCAACAATGTATCTGTCAGTCAGGTGTCAGCCACAGATAGCCTACTTGCTAACTAACTAACATTAGCAGTGATGCTACTTTAGGGCCAATAGTTTTCCGCGTCAAAAAAAAGCCAATTCCGTGTTTCGTTTTTTGGATTCCGTTTTTCCGCGTCAGGAAAAAGCATATTCCGTGTCAGAAAAAAAAAAAATTCCGCGTCAGAAAAAAGCATGTTCTGCTCCACATTGGTGAAAAAAACACTGGCACGTAGTGGCCAGTACACATGACGGATCACGCGCAGGTTGTCTGGGAATTCCCCGCCCCGGGACTTTCCAGACTTGGGCTGATCTACAAAGGGAGAAGACGTGAATTTGGATGGAGCCGAATTTCTCCTTGAGCCGTCTTTCACGCTCGAACTATGGACATTATTTGTCTGTAAGTACATGTTTTATGTTGGTATATTTAATGCTGTTTACAGAATTTTGAAATAACGTTGAATTTTAGTTTCTAGATGTTAACCGATAACTCGCTATTCGGCAGCTAAACTATGCTAGCTCTCGTGGTTTCAGCTGCCCTTATGCGACATAAGCAACTGTTTCCACTTTCAGAGACAAGTGTGCAGCAAGGAGTTAATACTATTCTCCTATCAAAGTGGTTATTTAGTACATATGTTGTGTTGGAATGTTTAATGCCGTTTACAGAGATGGGAAATTGTGTTGAATTTATGTTTCTAAGTGTTTGCGTGAATAAGCAAGAATTCGCTATTTAGCAGCTTAACTATGCTAGCTCTCGTGGCATCAGGCTACCCTTATGTCACATTATTTTACGTGATAATTTATGTATCATTATTTTGTCTGTTAAACTTTTACAATGATCAATCCTATATGAGAAATTGCTAGAAAAGCAAGACTTGAAATTCATCATCTATAATCGTAAGGAAAAGTTTAAACTAGCTGTCTAGTCATGCCAAGAAAAAACGCGAGTCGAGGACAGCATAATGATTAATGAATTATTATAATTATTAAACACAATAATACTGACCGTCTAACTGAACGGCTTAACTTACAATGTTACAAACATGAAAGTGTTCCTTAACAAAACTTGAACCAAACTTTCAACAGTAACGGCAGTGAGCGTGAAACAACCCACGAGAGCGGATATCTGATTGACCATCATCATCAGACACATCTGTGGACTCAGGTGAGGCGACCCTCAATGTCTCCATTGTAATAAAGCATCAATAGTTGCTTGGTATTGGTCTCAGTGAGGCCCTCTCTCCTGTCATTTAGGAGGTGTTTGTATTGGGAGAATGATCTCTCAACATCAACGCTGGATACAGGCATCCAGATGGCATCTTGTGCCACAGCAGCCAGACCTGGAAATCTCATCTGCAGACCACTCCAGAAAGCAGACAGGTCAAGAGGGTCTGGGATGTCTTCTTGCCTTCCCTGGACATATATGACAAACTCATCCCTCAATTCCTGAGGGGGGTTCCTGAGTCCAGGAATGGCATTGAAGGCATCGATGTTGTGTGAGAGGGCTGGCAGTTGACGGGGATCAAACAGTCTTGCTGCCTTGTAGAAGGCCTTGGCTGGGTGGTCATCGAAGTGCTTGACAAGCTTCTCTAATGCCTTCCTGTAGACACCATGAAGGGATTTAATCACCCTGGTTTTCTCCTGGCCCTTCAGCTTAACCAACAGTCTGTCTGTCTCTGGCCCAAAAGAGGATCTAGTGGTCCCCGCCTCCAAGAAGGCCCTCAGATCCTCCATGGTGTTGTAGACACTGCAGGCCAAGGGGTCGTGGGTGGCCTCTAGGGAAGTCAGACTCGAGACGAGTCTGGGACAGTTCTCAGAGACAAAGTGGACCTGCAACAGGATCTCTGGATAGAGCTCCTTATGGCCACAGAGTTCCACGATCCTGTCGACTGCCAAGCCCTGGCTCTTCTCAGCTGAAGGAACACAAGTAGTTACAACAGTGTTTTTGTTTTGTTGTTGTTTTGTTCTGTTTGTGTGTTTTTGGTTTGATTTATTTCATTTAATTGTTTTGTTCTGTATTGTATCTTTGTGTGTTAAGTTATTTATTTCATTTATTATTATTATTATTATTATTATTATTATTATTATTATTATTATTAATAACGTATGCTCTTTCCAATTACAGGAGTTCCACCTGGTTGAAACAGGCACTGGTGGAAGCTTGACCTGTCTGGATGGCAAGAACTTGGCCAAGTAATCCAAGTACCAACTCTTTCTTCCAGGCTTCTTGAAGAATGCAGACATTGTGACCAGGGTAGCAGTGTGTGTTAAATAGTTTTTTTTAATTTATTTAATTTAATTGTTTTGTTCTGTATTGTATCTTTGTGTTTAATTGTTTTTGTTTGATTTATTTAAATTAATTTATTCTTTGAGGGTGGTGGTGGGAGCTATTGAACTGCAGCAGCTTTAAAATACGCTATTGCAGCTGGAATTGCGACGCTCATTCCAATTACAGGGCCTCGAGAAAGCTTAAGCTTGACCACGAATGGCCTCATTTTGGAGATCTTCTCCAGTGCATTTGTTTCTTTGTGTGTTAAATTGTTTTGTTTGATTTATTTCATTTAATTGTTTTGTTCTGTATTGTATCTTTGTGTGTTAAATTGTTTTTGTTTGATTTTATTTAATTTATTCTTTCTCCGAGGGTGGTGGTGGGAGCTATTTAACTGCAGCAGCTTTAAAATACGCTTTTGCAGCTGGAATTGGAACGCTCATTCCAATTACAGGGCCTCGAAAGCTGAAGCTTGACCATGAATGGCCTCATTTTGGAGATCTCCAGTGCATTTGTATCTTTGTGTGTTAAATTGTTTTGTTTGATTTATTTCATTTAATTGTTTTGTTCTGTGTTGTATCTTTGTGTGTTAAATAGTTTTTGTTTGATTTTATTTAATTTATTCTTTCTCCGAGGGTGGTGGTGGGAGCTATTTAACTGCAGCAGCTTTAAAATACGCTTTTGCAGCTGGAATTGGAACGCTCATTCCAATTACAGGGCCTCGAAAGCTGAAGCTTGACCATGAATGGCCTCATTTTGGAGATCTCCAGTGCATTTGTATCTTTGTGTGTTAAATTGTTTTGTTTGATTTATTTCATTTAATTGTTTTGTTCTGTGTTGTATCTTTGTGTGTTAAATAGTTTTTGTTTGATTTTATTTCATTTAATGTATTCTTTCTCCGAGGGTGGTGGGAGCTATTTAACTGCAGCAGCTTTAAAATACGCTATTGCAGCTGGGATTGCGACGCTCATTCCAATTACAGGCCCTCGAAAAAGCTGAATGCTGAAGCTGAAGCTTGACCATGAATGGCCTCATTTTGGCGAACTTCTCTCCCGTGATATGTCTGACATGGTGCACATTCCTCTGTACTCAATAAAAAGTACCATTTATCAAAAGAAATGTCCTGCCTTAATTTAATTTAATTTTTTCAATCAGATGACGATTGAAAAGCGTATCATCAATGAGAACACAGCTACTCTATTTGAGTCAACACTATCATCTATTCGCACGTTTGAACCCTTGCCTGTCCCTGAGCAGCAGTCAAATCTAACAGATTGTTTAATGGACACCTTTATTTCACAAATGACACATGTCATGGACCATGTTGCCCCTGTGAAAATAAAAAAAATCACCAACAAAAGCAAAGCTCCATGGCTACTAAACCCCATAGTCAAATCCCTTAAAAGAGAATGCAGGAAAACTGAGAGGAAATGGCGGAAACAAAAACTCACAATCCACTATTGCATCTACAAAGAAACACTCCACAAGTATAATTCTGAAATATACAAGGCTAGGAAATCCTTCTTCTCAAACACCATCAGTAGAAATATTAACAACTCCAAGGTGCTGTTTTCAATTGTGGAAAAACTTACATCTCCTGTCTTTCAGTTTCCCAGTGAGTTTTTCTCTACTGAAGCCTGCAATGACTTTGCAGCTTTCTTTAATAATAAGATTTACAATATAAGAGCTAGCATATCATGTACAAACCTTACAAAGCCTGGACCCATAGAAGGAATACCAAACAATGTAATGTCAGAATTTTCTTTTATAGACAGTACAATCCTTCTAAAAACTGTACAAGCTCTGAATTCATCAACTTGCAGTTTGGATGTTCTGCCAACTCAGTTCTTTAAATCTGTCTTCCATCTCCTAATCACAGATGTACTGAAACTAGTGAATACATCTCTTCAATCTGGCATTTTCCCTAAAAACAGCCATTGTAAAACCCCTTATTAAAAAAAGGAATCTGGATACCTCTATATATAACAACTACAGGCCCATATCTAACTTGCCTTTCATTAGCAAAATAATTGAAAGGATAGTTTTTAACCAACTAACTGAGTTTTTAACTGACAATTCATGTCTAGACCCATTTCAGTCTGGTTTCCGAACCTATCACAGCACAGAAACCGCCCTTGTTAAGGTACTCAATGATATAAGGCTAAGTACTGACTGTGGGAAAACAACTGCTCTGGTATTATTAGACTTAAGTGCTGCATTTGACACCGTTGATCATGCAATACTGCTCCACAGGCTTGAGCACCTGGTTGGTCTGAGGGGCACAGTGATTGACTGGCTCAAATCCTACCTCAAAGACAGAAGTTTCTACGTCAGTATTGGCAATTACACGTCCTCATCCATCCCCTTAAACTGTGGTGTTCCCCAAGGATCGATCCTAGGCCCCCTGTTGTTCAATTTGTATATGCTCCCACTCGGGCAAATTATCAAACAACATCAGATTTCATACCATAGCTATGCTGACGACACTCAATTATACTTAGCAATTTCTCCCAATGACCTTAGCCCACTAGAATCACTTAATCTGTGCATAGATCAGGTCAATAACTGGATGTGTCTTAATTTTCTTCAACTTAATAGTGACAAAACAGAAGTTATTGTCTTTGGAAAAGTAAGCGACAGACACCAGGTCAGTGAATTTCTTAACACCAAAGGACTAAAACCAAAGGCCATTGTTAAAAATTTGGGTGTCATTCTAGATAGTGACCTGTCATTCAATCAACACATAAAATCCATCTCTAAATCAGCCTTTTACCATTTAAAAAACATTTCAAAACTAAGAGGTTTCATGTCACAGGCTGATCTTGAAAAACTTGTCCATGCATTCATTTCCAGCAGAATTGACTATTGTAATAGTCTTTTCACTGGACTCCCCAAAAAGCATATTAAAAAGCTCCAGCTAATACAAAATGCGGCTGCTAGAGTTCTTACCAAAACCAGGAGAACAGAACATATAACTCCAATACTGAAATCTCTTCACTGGCTTCCAGTTAGCCACAGAATTGATTTTAAAGTGATGCTACTTGTTTTTAAGTCCATGCATGGGTTTGGACCTTTATATTTTAAGGACATGCTCCAGCCGTATGTACCTCCCAGACCCCTCCGATCCCAGGATAGAATCTTGTTGGTGGCCCCTACTGTTAAAACTAAACAAGGTCAAGCAGCCTTCAGTTATTATGCAGTAAAACTTTGGAATCTACTACCAGACCACATCAAAACTGCCCCCACCTTAGACAGTTTCAAGACAAGACTAAAAACAAACCTATTCTCTTTAGCCTATATGTGAAATTCTCTATTTATTACGGTATGCTGCTTCTTAGTGCTGCTAATCATAATGTCTCTTACCTGCAATTTATTGATTTTAATGTTTTATTTATTTATTTATTTTCATAATTATTTTTATTTTATTTTTTATTTTTATTTAAGTTTCTTTTACTGTGTTTCAATTTAAATGTTATTACTGTTTGTTTATGTAAAGCACATTGAATTGCATAATGTACGAAATGTGCTCTATAAATAAATTTGCCTTGCCTTGCCTTGCCTTGCCTTAATTTAGTAGCTGCTATAGAATACATACTGCCGCGTAGTGGACTGTACGTCACGATGGAAGACGTGCCGGTTTTAGGGATGCACGATATTGAATGTTAGCCGATATCCGATATGCCGATATTTACAAGCTCATTTTGGCCGATTGCCGATGCCGATACCGATATATACACCTCAGCTTTTTAATTATTGAAAAGTCTCTCCTGTACTAGAATTAATCTGTTATTATGCTAGGGTATTGCTGTAAATACAGGACATTACAGACTTGATGTGTATCAATTTAGAAATAGACATTCACTCATGAAACTGAAATGGTTTCAAATATGGCAGATTTATTTATATTTTCACGTCACAATTTTCATACTTGAACAGTACCTCCTTGAACTTGAACAACTACACTCTGGAAATGCAGCTTGGCTTACTTGGCAAGCTAACGTTGGTTAACTGACTTACAGTTTAATAACGTCCCTTCTAGGATTTCTAGACTAATCTATGTAACGTTATTGCCAAGTTAGCTGTTTAAATTCCACATATGGAAAAGTAAGCCATGTAGATCGCGTGGGCTCGTGACATAACGTTTCACATCGGGTCAAATGAGGCATCATCAACTTCTCTGGTGTCACGTAGCATGCTTTGCTAACTTTGCAAGCTAACCTTGGTTGACTGATTTACAGTTTAGTAACGTCCCTTCTAGGATTTCTAGACTAAGCTATGTAACGTTATTGCCAAGTTAGCTGTATAAATTCCATAAATGAAAAAGTGAGCCATGTACAGATAGCGTGGGCTTGAGACATAACGTTTCACATCCCGTGAAATGAGGTATCATCAACTTCTCTGGTGTCACGTAGCATGCAAGCTAACAAGCTAGTGTTGTCTAACTAACTCCGTGACTTATTAACGTCAATTAGCGCGACAGGTAATGTTGTAAAGCGTGGCACGCGGGTGGTCTGCATCTATGCATGCAACCTACATTATGGCCAAGCTGCATCTCCTCCTCCTTCTCCTGAAAAGTTTTCTGACAAATAGGCATTTTGTCATCATCCTCTGATACTGTGAAGTAGGAAACTGCCACACAGCCGACGCTCATAAACATTTGCTTTGCGTGCGCATAATTTACACGTCACCTTATCGGCCAGGTACATCGGCAGAAATTTTTCATTTCTGCAGATACCGATAATTACGTTTTTAAGCCGATATCTGCCGATACCGATGTCTTGCCGATAATATCGTGCATCCCTAGCCGGTTTGTTTTCTTTTATTGTTGGGCTGATCTACCAAGGGAGAAGACGTGAATTTGGATGGAGCCGAATTCCTCCTCGAGCCGTCTTTCACGCTCGAACTATGCACATTATTTGTCTGTGAGTACATGTTTTATGTTGGTGTATGTAATGCTGTTTACAGAATTTTGTAATAACGTTGAATTTTAGTTTCTAGATGTTAACCGATAACTCGCTATTCGGCAGCTAAACTATGCTAGCTCTCGTGGTTTCAGCTGCCACATAAGCAACTGTTTCCACATTCAGACACTAATGTGCAGCAAGGTGTTGGTAGTATTCTCCTAACAAAGTGCTTATTTATTTATTTGTTTCGAATTGCATATATTTGAAAAGCACACGATTCAAGGGTTTATGACTGTTGTTATGGCAACGGGTTTTGTGCTTCTAATTCACATGTTTCATATCATTCCGCTTGTAGTCCAGTCATTTAACATAAAGTCAAGTCATTGTAGCCAAGTAATGGGTATAGATTATAGTGTGTACCAATACAATGAATGATAATTTTAGATGAAATATTGAAATTACACTGAGGCACATAATTTATACATACCACTGAAAAAGCCGTGGTACAGGTGTATGTGCGCAGCGTGGTACGTCACTGCAGCAAACCAGGAGTTCCACCTGGTTGAAACGGGCACTGGTGGAAGCTTGACCTGTTCGGATGGCAAGAACTCGGCCAAGTAACCCAAGTACCGACTCTTTCATCCAGGCTTCTTGTAGAATGCAGACTTCACCATCGTGACCAGGGTAGCAGTGTGGGAGAAGTCACCCCAATTATGGAAACATTCCCCAGCCAGGTTGAGAATATGGGCCATGCAGAGAACATGTACAGAGTTGGAGAACACCGGTGCAAGAACCTCTCTATGCGCCTTTTTGCAATAGGCTGCCGAGTCGGACACAAAAGCAATGATGTTCTCGAACTTTATTTCCACACTCGTCACTGCTTCAATGACAGACTGGCTCAAGGTGGCATGATTGCAACCATTCATCCTAATAACCGCGATCAGGTAATACTTTCCTCGAATGCCCGCAACAACATTGAGTATACTCTGATCGCGGATATCAGTCGTCTCATCGGCAATGATGGAAACGGGCTGCTCTTTGACTATGGCTTTGAGGCAGTTAAAATGTGCTTCAAATAAGCGCGGGACATACATTTGCCGGAGAGCGTGAGCCTGGGGAAGTGCACCCCCCTGCTTGCAGTGCTTCACCATGAACGGCCGCATTTTGCCGATCTTCTCCAGGGGTATATCAGACATGGTACACATTTTTACAAAATCGAGGATGTAGTCCTCTCTCATTCCTCTGCTCTCTGTGCTGAATTGAAGGCTGTCCAGCGTAACCTGCTGCTTAGCCGGCGCCCCCTTGGCTACGGCCAGTAGCTTTCTGCGCTCATGTTTTCGGGATTTCAGGTGATCCCTGCAAGTGTCCATCCTCTTATGATCGACACTGTGTTGGCAATATTTACAAAATAGAACTTCCCCGGAGACATAGAACTCCGCCGGGAATTGTTTGGCCCGTTCTTTTGCCGTAAGCCGGCTGACAGGGGCAGACCTAGTCGCTTTTGGGAATGACAGCGGCTGCTGTGCTGCATTCTTTAAACCCGCCATGTTGTTTGAACCAATGACGCTTGCAAACTGACCAGTGCAATGACCAAAATGACCCCGCGCTCACTCCATTCAAAATGCTGATAATGGATAACCATATATTCTGTGTGAAATTGCTTGAGTGATGTTTGGATTATGTTTTTGCAATTCTATAACCATATATTCTGTGTGAATTTGCTTGAGTGATGTTTGAATTATGTTTTTGCAATACTATAACCACTATGTGTGCTCTCCTAAACTGTTGCGTGAAACATACTAAAAATAATGTGTGAAATTGCTGAAGTGAATGCTTACACAAATGTATCTGTGTGCCGAGAAATGTGCTATGCTGAACTAGTAAAAATGTGTATGTAAAGAAATGTTAAAGACCGCTGTGTGTATCAAGATGGGAAACCGTGCAGGGCAGGGCAGGAAGGGGCCCATAAGCATGTACAGGAAACAGAAGGGGTGACACAGGGTTCAAAACAAGAACATATGTTGCTAGGAGACAAAGAAAAGAGGACCTAAAAAAATCAGGTGCTCGGCAGAGGAGTGTTTTAGGAATTGGGAGGAGAGAATAGGAGGTTTAAAGGGCAAAACAGCTGTTGTTTTGTCAGTCTTTTTCTGTTTGCGCGTTGAATTGACTCAATCTGATCATTGTTCACTTTTTACTTATTTCTTAGCTTATAATCTTTTGTTCAGGGCCAAACCCTACTTACTTTAGTTTTCATTTTATTTTGTGCTTGTAACTTTTTTACCTCTTTGACAATACATTCAAGAGGTCCTTTTTATTAACACCACCCACCCGCGTCTGCGTCTTTTTATGGATTAAGTTACCTCTGAGTTCGCTGGCCGCCTCATCTAAGTAACATGGCCACGACCCGGGCCGTGATCCTGACGAGTCACCTCTAAGAAGGCGGGACTTTGAGTGGAGAAGGGTTTCGGACGGCGGTTGCCAACAGGTGAGTGCCTACCTTTTCCTCTGCAGGAAAAGAATACAATTGTGAGAGCTGTCGAAAAGGCTCTCGGCGTCGAAAAGCACTCGATTAATTATTATGCGAAGTCACAAAGGATCGTATTCATCACTATACAGTATGAAGTGCAGGTGTCAGTACAGGTGAAGGTAGCAGTAGAAGTTATGAATGAGGTAAGAGGCATGATATGATATAAATACAATGAATATGGAAAAAAATGTATGAATTTCGTAGAAGTGTTTTACTGCATCGGTGCATTATAGGGTGGCCAGCCGGAGATCCCAAATCATTCACAATGATAAATTTGTGACTCATTTGATCGACTCATTTGTTGTCCGCTATTTCATGTAGGCCAATAAACTAAAAACGAGACGTGAGCTGTTGATGCAGAGAAGTGCTGCTCAGTTTTAAAACAGCCCCTTGCATATACCAATAAAATAACTCAAACCAGTCAATACCAGTGGTCTAAAGACAATATTAATATATCTGCCATGTAGAAATCAACAGTTTCACAGGTAATGATAATGAACAAGTTACATGTTTATTATGGTCATGTCCAGATAGAAAGTGCAAACACATAACGATAAATTATACTAGGGAACAACAGTTTTTTGTTACTACAACTACTACAACAATTTAGTTTTTTAACTGGTATGAAACAGTAACAGCTCACAACTTAGAAACAACAAATTGCACTCTTGACCGCACATTAGGGATGCACGATATTATCGGCAAGACATCGGTATCGGCAGTTATCGGCTTAAAAACTTAATTATCGGTATCTGCAGAAATGAAAAATTTCTGCCGATAAGGTGACGTGTAAATTATGCGCACGCAAAGCAAATGTTTATGAGCGTCGGCTGTGTGGCAGTATCCTACTTCACAGTATCAGAGGATGATGACAAAATGCCTATTTGTCAGAATACTTTTCAGGAGAAGGAGGAGGAGATGCAGCTTGGCCATAATGTAGGTTGCATGCATAGATGCAGACCACCCGCGTGTCACGCTTTACAACATTACCTGTCGCGCTAATTGACGTTAATAAGTCACGGAGTTAGTTAGACAACACTAGCTTGTTAGCTTGCATGCTACGTGACACCAGAGAAGTTGATGATACCTCATTTCACGGGATGTGAAACGTTATGTCTCAAGCCCACGCTATCTGTACATGGCTCACTTTTGCATTTATGGAATTTATACAGCTAACTTAGCAATAGCGTTACATAGCTTAGTCTAGAAATCCTAGAAGGGACGTTACTAAACTGTAAATCAGTTAACCAAGGTAGCTTGCAAAGTTAGCCAAGCATGCTACGTGACACCAGAGAAGTTGATGATACCTCATTTCACAGGATGTGAAACGTTATGTCACAAGCCAACGCTATCTGTACATGGCTCACTTTTGCATTTATGGAATTTATACAGCTAACTTGGCAATAACATTACATAGATTAGTCTAGAAATCCTAGAATGGACATTGTTAAACTGTAAGTCAGTCAACCAAGGTTAGCTTGCAAAGTTAGCCAAGCATGCTACGTGACACCAGAGAAGTTGATGATGCCTCATTTGACCCGATGTGAAACGTTATGTCACGAGCCCACGCGATCTACATGGCTTACTTTTCCATATGTGGAATTTAAACAGCTAACTTGGCAATAACGTTACATAGATTAGTCTAGAAATCCTAGAAGGGACGTTATTAAACTGTAAGTCAGTTAACCAACGTTAGCTTGCCAAGTAAGCCAAGCTGCATTTCCAGAGTGTAGTTGTTCAAGTTCAAGGAGGTACTGTTCAAGTATGAAAATTGTGACGTGAAAATATAAACTAGAATGCGTTTCGTGAACGAACTGCGAGAGTGTGCTTGCTCTGTGACAGAGAGAACAAGTGCCTATGAATTAACATGTATTTACATCTACTCAATCAGTGTAGTGGGGCCTTCTTCCAATATATTTTAGCAAGCAACCAAGCTCAACCATTATATTTTGGCTCCACTGACGTTTAGACATATGAGGGTATCTCAGAGTTTCGTTATACTGACTTACTGAGCTAAGTGAATTGTTGAAATTGCTATCTTGGTAAAAGGAAACATCTCTGCAACAATATTAGAATGAATGCGGTAACATAGCCAGCTTTACTTAAAGTTTATTGTAAGATAGGCCTATATGTTAGACTTAATGCAGTTAGAGTTAGTCTGTAGGTGTAGTATCAAACGTAAGCAACACTTTTACTGTATAGATAGAGAGCACGTGTATCACATTGGTTTATAGTCTGTCAAATTAGTTCTAGTTATTGGTGTTCGTTGCCATACAAAGTTAGTCTTCTCTTATAAGCCTAGGTAGTACATCTGATTAGAGCTAGCAACCATGAATTGCAGATTAAGGGGTCCCCTATCTCAGTGTTCATTTTGGCAGCTATTTTTAGATTCAGTCTTAAGACAAAAATGCATATTAGTTTTAGTCACATTTAGTCATAGTTATCCTTCTTAGTTTCAGTCTAGTTTTCGAAAACTCATTACAATTTAGTCTAGTTTTAGGCACATTTAAAATTCCATATTATAGCCACATTAAACTCATTCCCTTCCCTTCTCAGGCCCAGGGACCTCCTGTGTTGTGTCAACTGCATAGTAGTCTAGCTTGCAGTACTTACATTGTGGATGCAATTAGTCTCCAAGATACAGATCTCATGCCTACAGCTGAATTCGAATTTGTTTGTAATAAATAATCGAATGTGATGATGAAGTACGGTACGCAGCGTCTTAACTGAAGCTCAACTCAACTATTACAGCAGCTAGCTTGCCGCTAACGCTAACTGAAAACACATCGGAACACAGTGGCTAGCTAGGTAGCTAGCTGCTAATAAGTAACATATATAAGTAACACATCAGCAGTAATGAATCAAGTGTACTGATATTAAATGTACTACTAAATGTACTACTAACATGCCATTCTTAAATTAAAGCCAGTGACATGATGGTTAACGATTAACGAGTTAACGATGGATACCGACAATTAGCATACCTAGCTAGGTAGCATTACCATTGGATTTCAATGGCAGTTATGCTAGCTCTGGCTATCCAGTCAAAGGAGCCTTGTTTCTGGACACGTATCACTTGACGAGCGAGGGCAATACAGTCATCTGGAAAGTTTAAAATGATACTAAACGAAGGGAAATCTACTGTATGGAGAATTTTCTGCTCAGTAGACAATGCAGATTCTAATTAGGCTGGTGGATATGTCCAATGTAAGAAGTGTGAAGTTTTAATGAAATATGATTGATGCAACTGTCGTTCTCCATAACAACTTGGATTAACCTGGATGGCTGGATGAAGTTTCAGACCGAACGTCAAAGATCTTCAATGGTAAGACTTGTCGGTTGTGCCTCTGTTGGTGTCTCGTAAAACGTGAATTTTATTAAAGCATAGCGTGTGTATTGTGTAGCTATTTCATTCCGAGATTGCAGGGGAGTGAAATGCTCCGCTCTGCTGCTGCTATACAGACAGCCGGAAAGGTTAACAAACGGAATGAAATAGCTACACATTACACACGCTATGCCTTAATAAAACCCACGTTACTCACATACTGGTTAACACTGTTAGAGCGGGTGTATAAACTGTACCTGAAACTGTTGCCACTACATTCGTTTTAATATTTTGCACTCTCTATCTAACCACTTCTGGCATTTAAGAGAGCTTCTCCTATGTCAACTGATCTAATGTCAGTTGGCTAGAGTGCGTGACGTCACAATGGCTCAACCTTCCCCATGTTAGTCAATGAGAGAAAAAGGGGATGAAAAAGAGGGATAAAAAAGGAGTGGCAAAGAGTATCGCCACGAAAAGTCATAGCAACCTGCACCGGATCGGGCCGGACGTTTTGGTGTTTGAATGGCGTCTCTAGCTCAAACGGGCGAGGAGGAGTTAGCTGCAAGAAAAACGGGGAGAATAAATAAATAAAGAAAACTTGACGATAACAATACTGTGCTTCCCTTCGGGCAAGCACACTAATAAATCTGCCATATTTGAAACCATTTCAGTTTCATGAGTGAATGTCTATTTCTAAATTGATACACATCAAGTCTGTAATGTCCTGTATTTACAGCAATACCCTAGCATAATAACAGATTTATTCTAGTACAAGAGAGACTTTTCAATAATTAAAAAGCTGAGGTGTATATATCGGTATCGGCATCGGCAATCGGCCAAAATGAGCTTGTAAATATCGGCATATCGGATATCGGCTAAAATTCAATATCGTGCATCCCTACCGCACATGTTTTTAAACGCGTTCTGACCAATGCTTCAGTTCTGTCATTCCTGTCTGTGTCCACGAACTGTCTATCACACGCACTTGTTTTAAACAGCAGGCAAAGAAAACAAAAGATGGCATTGACATACCCACAGCTATCCTAGTTAGCCATGCCTTTCGATCGAACCAATCTCGGGAAACGGTTCTGGTGTATGTTTTCCCCTTTTCTCGCGTCTGTTGGGTTATTTTCACTTCTGGCTTGTCTGGTCCTATGGAGGACTGAAAGTGCCAAAATTCAATAAATAAATACACCATCAATAATTATTTAAATGTGTCATTAATTAATTAAAATGTGAATTAAATACATAAATGTTTTATTAAATGTGTCATTAATTAATTCAAATTGGAAATAAATACATAAATGTTTCATTAAATGTGTCATTAATTAATTAAATACAAATTCATTTTATGTCAAAAAACACATTTAATTATTTCACTATTTAATTAATTATGTCATGGTCCTGTGTTGCAGCGCATCAATAATTTATTTTATCTGTCAAACTCACCCATCAAAGTCAGTGGGCGGATTCCTAAAACCTGATTGGTTACCCTGCACATCAAGTCAAGGCTTACCGATTCAAGATATTTGGATTGACGCAGGTCTCATTCCTAAACGCTGTGTCAAACAAAACTTTTTCTTAAACGCTAAAAATCCAGAGCGTGCGAGATGAAGAAAACGGAAAATCGATCCAGTAGTGGACCATGGATTAAATACCTCGAAAGCCATCAACAGAAATGCAAAACAAAATTGAAAAGTCAGTAAGGAAAGCTAAAATGTATGGGGAAATACGAGGAGAGTTGGATTCAAAAGGACAGGGTTCAAAAGGACAACAGACCTAATAACAAACACATTACAAATAATAAAGAGGGCTTTCATCCATCAAAATGTGTTGGTTTGTCTGCTTTGTATACATTATCTCTTTCAATCTGGCTTGTTGTTTTTGTGTGATATTACACTTGATATTAACAGTTGACTAAGCAAGTTCTTGTAGCTGCTAGCTGTCGTGAGGTACTATGCTAGTCAACTCCCATCATGAGCTGCATTGCCTGCTCGTAGAAAACCCGTAGTTGCATCATTAACTGAGACCGTGATGTAGTGCTGGTTTTGTATTGTGTGTACTGTAGAAGACTTGCCACTTGAAAAAAAGAAGCTCTTGACTAAGCACGTTCGTGTAGTAACTAGCACTAGCTGCTGTAGGTTACTGCTACAGTTGTTAAGTAGCTAGTCAACTCCCGTCATGAACTGCATTGCCACTCGTCTGATCTACGTGAGAAAATATAGAAAGCCATGGCCAAGTAAACAGAACTTTTATACGTCGTGGAAAATTCTAAGAGTTCTCAAGAAACTTCTCAAGGCAAATAGGTGTGAATATGCTGAAAGGTTTATTTCAGAGGAATTAACTACTGCTGAGCTGGTCCATGGAGCATCTCAAAAACTCTAGTCTAAAGTGATCAAGTAAACAGAACTTTAACTTTAGGTCGTATGGTACTACATGGTATTAAAAAGTTAAACAAAATTTAAGTTTTATCGGAATGAATTTGCGTTCTCGCTGGAAGAAGACCACTCGTGAATAACTCACAATTTTAACCAAAGTAACATGTCACAAGATTCCATAACGTTAAGTTTTGGTGCTGGAACCGGTGGAAAAATGTCTCTATCCAGGCACTTCAGACTAAAGCAATGGATCAGACTAAATCAGCGTTAGCCCCGCCCACTGACTTTGATGGGTGAGTTTGACAGATAAAACTAGACTAGAAAATGCATTTCCTGAAGGAAATACCAGTGCATGAAATGCAAAGGTTAAGAAAGGAAGAAGAAAAGAAAGAAGAGTGAAAGAAGGAAAGAAGAAAGGAAAGAAGAGTGTAAGAAGGAAAGAAGAGTGAAGAAAGGAAAGAAAAGTGGAAGAAGGAAAGAAGAGTGGATGAAGGAAAAAAGAAAGGCAAGAAGAGTGGAAGAAGGAAAGACAAAAGGAAAGAAGAGTGAAGAAAGGAGAGAAGAGTGGAAGAGGGAAAGAAGAAAGGAAAGAAGAGTGAAAGAAGGAAAGAAGAAAAGAAAGAAGAGTGAAGAAAGGAAAGAAGAGTGGAAGAAGGAAAGAAGAAAAGAAAGAAGAGTGAAATAATGAAAGAAGAAAGGAAAGAAGAGTGAAGGAAGGAAAGAAGAGTGGAAGAAGGAAATAAGGAAAGAAAGAAGAGTGAAAGAAGGAAAGAAGAAAGGAAAGAAGAGTGTAAGAAGGAAAGAAGAGTGAAGAAAGGAAAGAAAAGTGGAAGAAGGAAAGAAGAGTGGATGAAGGAAAAAAGAAAGGCAAGAAGAGTGGAAGAAAGAAAGAAAAATGGAAGAAGAAAATAAGAAAGGAAAGAAGAGTGGAAGAAGGAAAGAAGAGTGAACAAGAGTGGCTCTGGATGAAGAGATAAAGAGAGAGTGAAAATATTGAAAAAAGGAGATAAAAATGGAGTGAAGAAGAGAGATTGAGTGTGAGAGAAAGTTGACAGAGAGAAAGATGGAGAGATGGAGAGAAAGTTACAGTTACAGTTAAATTGAGAGGGACAGAGAGAGAAGAGGTTCTTTGGATTTGGCACAGGTGTCAGTGAAGCATACTAAGGCAGAAGGCAGTAACTTCTATGTTAAAGCTCAGTGGTATGATAACAATGGAATAATGACCCTATTAATTAATCAGTAGTAATACTATTTCATTTATCACAATTACCAATACAATGATTATCACACACACACACACACACACACACACACACCATTGAATTATCACATTAAGCACATAAAACAATGAACTTGAATTGTCACATGAAACACATAAAACATCTATGTCAGTCCATTGGGGTGTGTGTGTGTGTGTGTGTGTGTGTGTGTGTGTGTGTGTGTGTGTGTGTGTGTGTGTGTGTGTGAGAGAGAGAGAGAGAGAGAGAGAGAGAACGATAGAGAATGAGGCCCATTTTCCCCCTCCACATGCCCCCGCTCGCCAAGCGAAGTTACCCGATTTAGATGCACCTTTTTCGGACTAGCCACAGGCACTGGGTGGGGGAATAGCCCGATAGCTTAGCATATCTGCCATGCAATTCTAATGGTAATGCTACCTAGCTTGGTATGCTAACTGTCGGTAGCCTATACATCGTGAAATCAACCAAAATACTGATGTCACTGGCTTTAATTTGATAATGGCATGTTAGTAGTACATTTAATATCAGTACATTTGTTTAATTACTGCTGATATTTTACAAATACGTCAAAAACTCATTTTTGACCAAACTTGAAGTTACGGTCTTTTGCCTTAGCACGGCAGAGTAAAGCACAGGTGCAAGCCAGTTTAAAGACCCTATTATGATGTCATAATGGCCCAATGTAAGTCAATGGGAGAAATTTATATTCGTTTTTCTTTAATATCTTAAAAAGTATAAAGTTTAGAAAAGTGAAAAATGCATAGCATAAGTGTCGTTTACAAGACCTACGCGACAAAGTTTGAATGAAGTTTCTACGTTAAGTGGTTCGGGCTGAATTAATCGCAGAAAAAGGTAACAAGAACTAGAAAATGCATTTCCTGAAGGAAATACCAGTGCATGAAATGCAAAGGTTAAGAAAGGAAGAAGAAAAGAAAGAAGAGTGAAAGAAGGAAAGAAGAAAGGAAAGAAGAGTGGAAGAAGGAAAGACAAAAGGAAAGAAGAGTGAAGAAAGGAGAGAAGAGCGGAAGAAGGAAAGAAGAGTGAAAGAAGGAAAGAAGAAAGGAAAGAAGAGTGGAAGAAGGAAAGACAAAAGGAAAGAAGAGTGAAGAAAGGAGAGAAGAGCGGAAGAAGGAAAGAAGAAAAGAAAGAAGAGTGAAGAAAGGAAAGAAGAGTGGAAGAAGGAAAGAACAAAAGAAAGAAGAGTGAAATAATGAAAGAAGAAAGGAAAGAAGAGTGAAGGAAGGAAAGAAGAGTGGAAGAAGGAAATAAGAAAAGAAAGAAGAGTGAAAGAAGGAAAGAACAAAGGAAAGAAGAGTGAAAGAAGAAAATGAGAAAGGAAAGAAGAGTGGAAGAAGGAAAGAAGAGTGAACAAGAGTGGCTCTGGATGAAGAGATAAAGAGAGAGTGAAAATATTGAAAAAAGGAGATAAAAATGGAGTGAAGAAGAGAGATTGAGTGTGAGAGAAAGTTGACTGAGAGAGAAAGATGGAGAGATGGAGAGAAAAAAAAGTAGAGAATGGATGGTGTCTTAATGTTCCTAGTTACAGTTAAATTGAGAGGGACAGAGAGAGTAGAGGTTCCTTTGATTTGGTGCAGCTGTCAGTGAAGCACAGGTGCAAGCCAGTTTAAAGACCCTATTATGATGTCATAATGGCCCAATGTAAGTCAATGGGAGAAATTTATATTTGTTTTTCTTTAATATCTTAAAAAGTATAAAGTTTAGAAAAGTGAAAAATACATAGCATAAGTGTCCTTTACAAGACCTACGCGACAAAGTTTGAATTAAGTTTCTACGTTAAGCGGTTCGGGCTGAATTAATCGCAGAAAAAGGTAACAAGAATAAGAAGAAGAAGAAGAAGAAGAAGCCTAGGAATAACAATACAGGGCATTTCATGCACTGTAATAAGAAGAAGAAGAAGAAGAAGAAGAAGCCTAGGAATAACAATACAGGGCATTTCATGCACTGTAATAAATTATTGATGCGCTGCAACACAGGACCATGACATAATTAACTAGAACATGCATTTCCTGAAGGAAATACCAGTGCATGAAATGCAAAAGTTAGGAGAGGAAGAAGAAAAGAAAGAAGAGTGAAAGAAGGAAAGAAGAAAGGAAAGAAGAGTGGAAGAAGGAAAGAAGAAAGGATAGAAGAGTGAAGAAAGGAGAGAAGAGAGGATGAAGGAAAGAAGAGTGAAAGAAGGAAAGAAAGAAGAGTGAAGAAAGGAAAGAAGAGTGGAAGAAGAAAAGAAAGAAGAGTGAAAGAAGGAAATAATAGTTGAAGAAGAAAAGGAAAGAAGAGTGAAAGAAGGAAAGGAGAGTGAAGAAAGGAAAGAAAAATGAAAGAAGGAAAGAAGAGTGGAAGAAGGAAAGATGAGTGGAAGAAGGAAAGATGAGTGAAAGAGAAAAAGAGAGAGTGAAAATATTGAAAAAAGGAGATAAAAATGGAGTGAAGAAGAGAGATTGAGTGTGAGAGAAAGTTGACTGAGAGAGAAAGATGGAGAGATGGAGAGAAAAAAAATAGAGAATGGATGGTGTCTCAATGTTCCTAGTTACAGTTAAATTGAGAGGGACAGAGAGAGAAGAGGTTCTTTGGATTTGGCACAGGTGTCAGTAAAGCACAGGTGCAAGCCAGTTTAAAGACCCTATTATGATGTCATAATGGCCCAATGTAAGTCAATGGGAGAAATTTATATTCGTTTTTCTTTAATATCTTAAAAAGTATAAAGTTTAGAAAAGTGAAAAATACATAGCATAAGTGTCGTTTACAAGACCTACGCGACAAAGTTTGAATGAAGTTTCTACGTTAAGCGGTTCGGGCTGAATTAATCGCAGAAAAAGGTAACAAGAATAAGAAGAAGAAGAAGAAGAAGAAGAAGAAGCCTAGGAATAACAATACAGGGCATTTCATGCACTGTAATTAAATAGTGAAATAATTAAATGTGTTTTTTTTACATAAAATGAATTGGTATTTAATACATTAATGACACATTTATTGAAACATTTATGTATTTAATTCCAATTTGAATTAATTAATGACACATTTATTGAAACATTTATTTATTTAATTCCAATTTAAATTAATTAATGACACATTTAAATAATTATTGATGGTGTATTTATTTATTGAATTTTGGCACTTTCAGTCCTCCATATGGTCCGAGTTGTTTAACAATTAGCTTTTCCGCAAAAGTTCTTCTTCCAAAGGGATGCAGATGTAAGGATTTGACTGAATTTGGGGCTAGCTGAGCTCCCACAACTACATCCGACGTCGCCATGGCCCATGCTACACACTTCTCTGCTGGAATGAAAATACCTGTTAACAAGCAGTGGTGCATCTTGGTAGGGGCTCTATCCTTCAGCGCCCGTAACCCATAAAATTCCTCGACGATGATTGGCGGATGTGTATTCTTTTTTGCCTAGCAACAGGGGAGCCATTGGCTTAAATACAGCACAACCGGGCTGATCGAACAGGAGCCCCGGCAAGACAGCCTATTGGCTACTACACCAAAAATGATAAACGTTCACGTTTTAAACGTGGAACTTGAAAGTGAATGTAAATATAATTTTGGAGAGTTCTAAACCCATTCTAAAGCAAAATCATCAATATCATCTCATTAACACAGGTTATTTTTTCAAAATGAGAGATTATTTAAAAAAGAAAAGAAAAGAAAAACAGGCAGTCAGGTCAGCGGGAGGGCGGAGCCCCAGCGCACCCTATGGGCGAGCCGCCACTGATGAATACACTAGGTGAGAAATAAAAAACAGTCTAGTGCAAATATCCAGTGGCTGGAGGAAGGTGTGTGGTGGTCCAGGCCAGGGTAGAGGGGGGAAATACAGTCACTGGAGGAAGGTGTGTGACGGGGTAGCCAGGGGGGCTATCACTCAATATAATATCAACAAATTAAACGGACAAGACGCCAAGACACGTGTCTGAACTGAATTCCTGTCTAAATTGATTAAAATATTTTGCACACTAGCTATCCATCAATTGTTAACTTGAGGAAATGGATGTGATCCTCTGTGTGTGAAAGCTGCTCCAGCTCAGCATCTCTCCTCTTCAACTCAGCAATCTCCTGTTCCAGTCGCTTCAGGAGTCCTTCAGCCTGACTCACCTAGCCACCGAGGTTTAATTAGGCAACAACACACATGGGATTATCCCTTACCTACCCCACTCCCACGAGTGCTATATTGCTTTTATAAAACAATTTTACAGTCAACAAATTAACATTTCAACACAAAGTTATTGATTAAAAATGGTTTATTTCGCATTGTTTCTCCGCAAAAAAAAATTATTACATTGTCAACGTCTTGGTTTGGAATTATAAGAATTTTGAATGCGCTTTCATCACGGAGTGATTTATTATTAGCTGTGAAAAGTCTTTACACCAGGCTGTTTTGGCCGCTGCACTTTGCCAAGGCGTTACTGAAGCGTCTGCGCCTGTAAAAAGACGCTTATGTGTATTCGAACCCGAATTGAAGGTGCAAACTCACTCGTGGTGTGACTGGCTCTTTTTGATGATGTTACTTAAGGCCCAATCTTGTCACACACCGCCCCTCTATGCTCAGAACTATTTGTAAACGCACCCCTTCCCCTGTTGAGGTGATTTCCTGATTAGCCGGGTAGGTGTTTGCTGGCTTGCGAGTAGCATAACTTTTACTTCAAACTTTTTGGGCATACCTTTCCATCATGGCCTTCCTTCTGCCGCTTACCTCGGGTATGCCCTTGTCCCTGCATGTTCAGGTATGCCGCCTTTGCGTAATTGAAATTGCGTAGCTTTATGCACACTGTCTCTAATTAGTGTATATCTTTATGGTGAGGAGCCGTACTTCGCCGCTGACCTCGCCATTCCGGCTGTGTTTATTAAAACTAATCTGTTTAGCCTGTGAGACCGCTGGAGAGTCTGAACACAGGGGTGCTGCTGTTTTGTTTAGCCTGACAATACGTGTATGATCTAGCATGCTCATGAGTTATACTACACTGTTGTTGTGCATGCCTGTCTGACGTAATTCTGTGGAGCTGGGTTTCGTTTAGTTTGTTTTGCTATTATTGTCTATGAGTGATTCATGTTTATTATTGACTGTTGGTTTCTCCTGGTGCAATAATTGTTTTAGTTTTCTACATTTAGCAGTCGCTGGGTGCTTCCAGAGGGAGGCTAGGCACATGGTGGTGGGCCCCTGTCACTGCATGCGGGTGTATCAAGGTGGTTAGTGTGCTGTGGGTGTGCTGTGCTGTGGGTGTGCTGTGCTGTGGGTGTGCCGTGTGCTGTGTTGTGCTGTGTGTGCAGTGTGCTGTGGGTTGCTTGCCGTATAATAGTTCACCTTACAACCACTTCTTTGTGTGTGTTTGCACGTGTGCGGTGTGAATCCAAGAGCACGCCGTCTGCTAGTCTGCCTCCCTCAGGTAAGTTCTCCTTAGCACTGCCTATAGTCTAGTGTTTCCCTGTTTTAGCCTTACTGGCATAATTATTATCAATAAATATATTTTTCTACCTTGCTAACTGGTCTCGTTCACAGGTTACTTCACCATCTGCCTCTACTCCCACTCCCATTTTCCCTCAGTTATCAATAAACATTCTTTCAACTGGAATCCCGTCTGTCGCCTCGTGCATATGAACGTGTTTTGCCTTTGTGCATACAAATTGAATTTAACTGTCATCAGTCCATATCCCTCGTCCGGGATATTTTTTATTTTTGTAGGGTATGTTTACATTTGATTTAAATTAAACCTTTTTTTTTTACTACATTCCTTTTACTTACATGATATTGTTGCTGAAGTCTTCTAGAATATACTGTATAATCGGATATTCCATTTGTTTTTAGTTAAGGGAAATGTACAAAAACATCAAGGCATGTCAGACAACTTAGAAAAGTCTAAAAGGCATTGGAGTGTGGAGGGTGTAATCAGCACTATACTGAAAATTACTTTGAAAGTATTCCCTTGGGCTTACTGGTGTAAGTATTCTCTGGGGTGGCGTAGTCGGACTCTACTTTGGGGTATAACCATCTTACCCTTTACTGGCCTCACTACACACAGATAGCATTACATTGATGAACTGCCTCCCATTTCATTCAAACATGTTGATGTTTCAGCGTTACTCTGAAGAATTCTGCAGACATTGAGCTTCTGAAGACTTCCCTTACCTCGCAGGCGTCCACTTGTGAGAAACTGCTGGAGGTATCAGGCTCCCTTAACGAGCGACTGGTGGTGGTGGAAAACCCAAAAGTAACGGTCCCCCAACAGGTGGCAACGGCTCCTCCATGGCAGCAGCGCATACACCTCTTCGGCCTGCAGAGGTTCCACTGGGCAACGAGCCTGATGCACCGGGCCCAAGCTTGGGCTTGGCTATGGCGGAGACGGGGGTAAAGCCGGAAGGACCTCCTCCTGCTGTCCGCAAAACCCCACGACCGGGTATGGAGTGGTTGGCAACAGGTGAATCCCCGGGCTTGTCCCCTGCTCAGTGGAGTGAAAGAGCCCTGGAGAAGACTGAGCATCCTAGCTGGAGTCCTATGGTGAGGGACGGCCGCAAACGGAAGGCAGTGCCAGAGAACTCAGCTCAACGGTTAACTGCAAAGTCTCGTGCTGAGAAACCCCAAGCCAGACATGCACGGAAAAAGACAGGTATTACTGGAACTGCGGTGATTAATAACGAGGAACTGTCTACTGTTAAAACGAAGATGGTCAGTGTGTTCGCCAAGAAATTTAAGATGATCCTTGATGCTGATACTCTCCGTCTCTTCCTACAAGCGAAGATGAACCGGGAGGTGAAGTGCAGGAAAATAGAGACACCACACAGCAGATTCAGCTCCCCCCGTTACAGCTGACTGGAACGACTGGAAGGAGATGTACGACCCCCAGTATAAATATGCCAAGATGGGGGAACATCTTATCTACCCCTTTTGATGTTGGGAACGGGGTCCCGCAGGGGGGTATATTATCCCCAGCCCTTTTCAATATCGATATGGACGACCTTTCCAGGCAGCCTGGGGAATGCAGTACAGGTTGTATGATAGGTGATTCCCTGGTCAACCACTTTATGTATGCAGACGACCTAGCTTTACTATCCCCGAGTACAGGTGGGTTTCAACAGCTGCTTAACATCTACTCTCATTATGTGGTCGATTTTGATGTTAAATATAATGCCAAGGAGAGCCATGTTGAGAACACACGCGTAAAGTTACTCTCTGTTTCAATCCTTTTTCAAAAGTACCCCGTTACCAAAATTCATCTATTTTCTGTATAGAAGACGCAAATAATGTCAGGGGGGAAATCACTGAGAAGCCAGAATTCAAAAACAGGAACTCAGGAACGAATAATGTCGAAATCATCTTCCTCCCAAAATGATGAGAAAATCTCCAATAAAGAAACCGCCTCAGATTCCGAGGGTCAACTGCTTCGAAAAATGACTTCTATTACTGAAGACCTCAAGGACTTTAAAAAAGACATAAAGTCAGCTATCTCGGACCTAAAGGGAGAACTGAAAGCAGACCTACGAGGTGAGCTAACAGCATTCAAACAAGATCTCGACCTAAAGCTAACAGAGCTAGGCACTACTCTTCAGACCCAAGGCCATGCTATCTCTGAAATGCAGGAATGTGTCTCAGAACTGGAGGAGAATAGCGTCTTAACTAAAGATTCCCTACTGTTCCTTTTAAAAGAGAGACGTCGACTGCAGGATAAAGTAACGGACCTAGAGAGTAGGTCCAGACGTTGTAATATTCGGATCTATGGTGTGCCCGAAGACGCCGAAGGAGATTCAATGGTGAAGTTTCTAAACCAGCTTTTGGCTGACGAGCTCACGCTATCAGAGGGAATGTCCCTACAGATTCAACGGGCTCACAGGGCTTCAGCACAGAAACCAGACCCCGAGTCTCCCCCGCGATCCATTGTGGTATGCTTTCAACAATTTAAGGTTAAAGACGTGGTCTTAGCACTGGCATGGAAGAAAAAAATCTATATAACAGAACATTTAATCTCTTTCGACCATGACTACGCATCGGAAGTCGTTGAGAAACGAAGGGCTTATGCTGGTGTCAAGAAAGTGTTGAAGGAGAAAGGCATTCGCTTCCAAACGCCATTCACGAAAATTCGAGTTTACTGGGCCAACGGTACGGAGACTTACAAAGACACGCAGCAGGCGATAGCAGAGTTGAGAGCGAGAGGATTTGAGGTGACCAAGCAAAGAGCCGATCCTGGATCCAGCTTGGAGGGAAATATAAAGAACACTTTCCGATGGCAACGAGAAAACACCAGAGGTAAAGGCGATCTCGAGGCGAGAACAAGAGAGAAACTCCAGGAATTTAGAAGAACATCTCAACAATCTCAGGACTGAAAGTACTAAGGTATGAGACGGTCAGTTTGAGAACATGCTCGTTACTGCCCGATGATTATGCTTCAAAGGCGGCAGGCATTATTATCACAAATCGGATTGAACAGAGTTAACTTTATTTTTTTTGCTATGTTGGATTTATCTAGAGGTTACGGATTGCATTTCGTCTTTCCACCACTAGGGAGGGTCCTGCCCTTTTTGTGGGCTTCCTTTTCCCTCCACTCAGGGGCGTCGTTAGGCCTGTTTTAGGGGGGCTGAAGTCCCCCTAAAATGTTCTTTAGCCCCCCCAAAATTATTTGGGATTATTGGCTTAAAAAAAAAAAAACATTTTTTTTTTTTTTTGGTGATGACATTAAATTAAACGATTGTTTCTCACATGGACACGTTTTTTATAACTCTCAAAGGCTACATATGTGCGTGCGTGCGTTCTGGTTTGTAGGTTTTCTCCCCCTTAAAATTACAATCCAATAGCATATCATTAACGATATAACAGGGATTTTGCGGAGGCTGCTGCGCTGGTTTTCTCACTCTGACAAGTAAGGTCTCCTCAACGACATCCAAGATTATAGCCAAGGAGTTTAGCTCAAAGTACATGATGCATGGAGTGAAATGGTAAGTAAAGGTAGTTACAGAATCTGTAGTTGTTAACAATTGTTAACTGCTTAAATTAAGGTTTACTTGAGGTAAATTAAAGATAATATTGTAGTGGGCTATGTTTACACTAAGCTAGCTAGCTAGCTATTTTGTAAGAAACTGTCCCAGTGAGTGTGAACGAGCAAATTCGAAAAACAAGAAATAACTATCGACACCTCTCCATTCTTTGCATTACGTAATATATCTATCTAGTATTTCGAAACAATAATATCAGTCCCTATAGAATGTTGTTGTTTATAATCAGTTAATGCTAGTGAATCCTAGAATGTTGTTGTTTATAATCAGCTAATGCTAGTGAATGACTTGATTATAGTGAATGCATTGGGTGCCTTCCATTTCAGCCCACCATACAATATTTATCACTTGATAATTAAGATTGCCCCCTCCCCATTGAATGGTATATTTGACACTGAAAATCTGATTCCCTTCTGCCCAAAATAAAGCAAGTAAACAACTCAAAAGTTGACACTGTCAGGTCCATTCTCCACCCATATGACTGAAGTAGATCACCAAAAGCTTAAAAGGTACGGTTTCAAACACGTCTTCTCATCTTCTAATGGATCTAAGCATAATAGAGGGGTAGCCATTTTGATCTCTGGAAGGGTGACATATGAACACCTATCTACAATTAAAGACAGAGAAGGTAGATTTATACTAATCAAAGGGAAGGTTAATGGGACTTACTTTACTCTATATAATGTATACATCCCCCCAGGCTCTAATTCCGATTTTTACCAAAAAATACTAGATAAAGCTGTGACTGAGTCACAGGTAATTTTAGTATGTAGGGGCGATTTCAACATCACTTTGAATCCGTCTCTTGATTCCTCAAACACCCGATCATCTCAGCCCAAGAAGCTAACTAAAAAGATTACTAATACAATTTCAGAGGTGGGCTTGACTGATGTATGGAGGTTTTTTAATCCGTCAGTTAGGGACTACACCCATTTCTCATCTCCACATTCCTCCTACTCAAGAATTGACTATTTTCTTATATTTGGGAGAGATGTTAGTAGAGTGCAAGGCTGTCGTATTGGAAGTCTTGATCTTTCAGACCACTGTCCAGTGTATATGACGGTGACTGATGAGTGCAGGTTTAAACCAGGTCATTGGAAACTTAACTCCACTATATTGAACAAAGCCAGGTTAGAACAATTTAGTAAGGACATTATGGATTACATAAAAGATAATGATAATGATGAAGTCTCCCCTCCTATTCTGTGGGATGCTTGTAAAGCAGTAATGAGAGGAAAGGTTATAGCAACAACCTCCTTCTTGAAGAAGCAAAGGTCAAAGAGACTCAATGATCTCCAGTTAGAATTGAAAAAGTTGGAACTTGAGCATAAGCTCTCACTTAATCCAGGCACTGAAACGAAAATGAAGAAGATAAGGAACCAAATAAATGAAATATTCAGACTAGAAATACAAAAGAAACGTATGTACACAAAACAAACATATTATGAGGGTGGAGGTAAATACGCAAAATTATTGGCTTACAAATTAAAAAAGCAAGAGGCAAATAACACAATATATAAAATAAGGGATCCAGAGACCAAAAACATTCTTCAGGAAACGGAGGAAATTAAAAACTGTTTCAAAGACTACTATGAAAAATTATACTCACAACCTCAAGTACACAGTGACGACAAATTAGAATCAATGCTTCAAACATTCGATCTACCAACCTTGACAGATGACCAAAATTCAGCTTTGAAGATACCCATATCTGAAGAAGAGCTTGCCTCAGCTATCACTAGATTAAGAGCTCATAAATCTCCCGGCGCCGATGGATTTAATTCATGCTGGTACAAGGGGCTGAGGGAGGCACTGACTCCCATTCTGCTTAAAACATTTAACTGGGTCATTGAAAAGGGTGAAATTCCTAAATCTTGGAGGGAGGCCACCATCTCCGTCATACCAAAGGGAGGAAAAGACAAGCTAAATTGTTCTAGTTACAGACCAATTAGTGTGCTAAACGTTGACTACAAACTGTTTGCTTCAATCATCTCCAAAAGACTAGAGAAAGTTTTGCCTAACATAATTAACATGGACCAAACCGGTTTTGTAACGACACACCAGACCCATGACAACATTAGACGATCTCTACATATTATCAGACATATAAACCAGAACAAAATAGAGGCCATGCTGATCAGCATTGACGCACAAAAGGCATTTGATTCTGTAAGATGGAAATTCCTCTTCAAAGTTATGGAGAAATTTGGTTTCAACAAGAGAATAATTAAGACACTAGAAGCTCTCTACACCAAACCAGAAGCTAGATTAAAAATAAATGGGGGATTTAGTGATTCTTTCCAACTGGAGAGGTCCACAAGGCAAGGCTGCCCGCTAAGTCCACTTCTGTTTGCCATCTTTATAGAACCTTTAGCCCAGTGGATCAGACAAAACAACCTCATTACAGGAGTTCAATTGGAGGCAGGTGAGCAGAAACTGGCTCTCTTTGCCGATGATATCCTTATCTATCTGACCAACCCTACTAACTCCCTACCAAATCTGATGTCCATTATGGAAGAATATGGAACATATTCAGGATACAAAGTTAATAAGCAAAAAACACAAGTCCTCAACTTCCACTATAATCCACCTCATTATCTCCGCTCAAGGTATCAACTTGACTGGGATAAGAAATGCATAAAATACCTTGGAATCTTTATGCCTTCAGACTTATCCAGAATACAGGAAATTAATTATGGGCCACTTAAGAAGGTGATTTTAGATGATATAAATAGATGGAGCTCGATCCCTTACTTGAGTATATATTCACGTATAGACTCAATTAAAATGAATATACTGCCAAGACTGCTGTATATATTTCAATCCATACCTATTGAGAAACCTGAATATTACTTTAGGGAATGGGATAAACATCTAAGCAGATTCATCTGGGCAGGGAAAAAACCCAGAGTAAGGTTCAAAACACTCAAGCTGTCTAAGGACAGGGGTGGACTAGCTCTCCCATGTTTATTAGACTATTACAAGGCTGCCCAGCTTAGGTTTTTAGTCGGATGGTGTACACCCAGTTATAGATCTAGGTGGAAGGCAGTGGTGGTCCGTCAGGGCCTTCAAGGCCTTCTCTGCTGGCCTAAACATCATCAGACAATAAATGTAATAAAATAAATTTAATTTTAATATTTTCTTTTCATAAATATGTATTAAATTATTCCCCATAGTCCATTATCTTCATTTCATAGCTTCCAGCGTTGTTCATTTATGTTAGAGCTTTCATCCAATCATATTTCAGCTATCATGTGTTTCCACGCTCCGAGAAATCTTCCCCGAGAACAGAAATCTTCCTTGAGGCCTTCAGAATTCACATTGAAGGCCCGTGTACATCTGATTGGTTATCACAACTGGCTGTTTCAGTTCATTTAAGTTGAATGAACTGAAACAGACAGTTGTGACAACCAATCAGATTTCGAGTTGGCGACACTGGGCCTTCTAGAAGGCCCGGAAGATTTCTTTCCTCCCTCGCGTTGAACGTGACACGTAAACGTCCTTTGATTGGATACTGAGGCAGACCGGTGCAGTGCTTCAGTGCTCAGTTTAGCTGGCTAACGACGTACATCGGTTTCAATGCTTATTATGCTAGTTGTTTCAATTGGTAAGACTGAATATAATTACATTAACCAACTCAAATAAACTAGTTTACACCAACTTGATCATTCCAGTTTTTGATACAATTACAACGCCATTTTCAAGACGGAACTTTCAAGAAAAACTGGATATCGTGAGGATGGGAAGTTTAATGAAACTGCTTTGCAGGTGGGACAATGCGATGTTTAGTGGACAAACTTGTTAAAGCTCACAAAGGCTACTTTCGGTGGACTTAATACAACTTTGTAGACTAACCCCTGAAAATCGCCTTTTATTTTTAAGTTGTGACAGTTATATTCAAGCGATCATATAACTGAGAGTTTACTACTCGTAATGTATTGTTAATACGTATTGATTTGAAATGCTCCGGATATATGAATAAAGTCTGTTGTACTCGACTATGTTATGGTGATGCAATGCTCACTTATACTGCCTTTCTATAATGGTTCGAGAGCCATGGCGTCATAATGATGGTATTAGGAGGTGGATTCACTCAGTTTAACATCGTGTAGGACATCGCTGAAGGCCTAGTCGTGAAATGCACGGACCGCCACTGGTGGAAGGAAATAGAATGCTCAATGGGAGGGAGATATCCAACGAGTATGTTAATTGGGGATTGTTCACTAATTAACCACCTTTCTGATCCCAGTAACCCCTGGATATCTTGCTCCCTGGGGATATGGAACAATATAACCAAACGACAACACCTGAGAGACAGGATGGGTATCTTCAAATGGTTTGCCTACGACTCTGAGTTTATACCCAGTATACATGACAAACGATTTCTTATGTGGAACAACAAAGGTCTCACAACATATAGCTCTTTAATAAAAGAAGATCGGGTGCTGAGTTTTCAGGAGCTGAAAGACAGATTTGGGTTAGAGAATCAAGATCATTTTAGATACCTGCAAATCAGAGATTTTATCAATAAATCTTTTATAAGGAAAGAGAAAGAGCCTGATAAAAACACTGTTATTGACATCTTTTTGAAAGCATGTGAAGATGCTTTTTACAAGAAAACTATTTCCAGACTATATGTTGCTCTTCAAGCCTTAACAGGAGTCAATACAATGCCAATTAAATCAAGGTGGGAAAAGGAGAGTAACTTACAACTATCAGAGAAAGAGTGGGAAAGGATCTGTACTCAACAATGGAGGATGACAAGTTCACCCACTTGGAGATTCTTTAGTTGGAAAAACATTATTAGATTCTTTTCCACGCCAGCTCAAAAGGCAAAATATTCTACTCAAACTATCTGCTGGAGATGTTGTGGATGTATTGTGGCAGATCACTTACACATTTTTTGGAATTGTACCTCTGTGGCTCCTTTCTGGACAAGTGTCCACAACCATTTAGAATTAGCTTTCAATATAGGACTTAACTATGATTTCAAAAAATTATATCTCTGTGACTTTGAGGAGCTTCAATGTGGAAAAGTGGTGAAATATTTGTTGAGAGTACTCTTAGTAGCGGCCAAAAAGGCCATGACAAGAAAATGGCTTCAGAAGGCCCCACCAACTGTTGATGACTGGATTGATGTGGTGTATGATATATATAATATGGAGAGAGTAACTTTCACACTGAGGACTCAATATGACAAGTTTTATGAAAATTGGTCAAGTTGGTTGTATTATGTGTTAACAATAAGACCGGACTTTGTGTAATTATAGTACTACAGGCTACTGCTCCTCCTCCTGATGTGGTTTTTGTTATCTATTGGATTTGAATTTGACTAACTCTTCTAAGATAAGAGATGTACATTTGGAACCTCCCCTGGTTCATTCTCTGTATCTGTGCTTTTTATTTATTTTTTTATTTATTTTTTTCTTGTTTTGTTTGTCCTACTTTGGTTTTACGTTTATGTCATGTGGTTTTGTTGTATTTGTAAAATGGAAAAACTTAATAAACAGTAAATTACAAAAAAAATATAATGCCAAGAAGAGAGTGGTAATGGTCTGTAGAACTAAGGAGGACATGGATGTTAAGTTTCCTGCCTTTCATCTTTCTGGGCAAGCTCTGCGGGTGTCCAATAGTACCAAATACTTAGGGCACATTATCACATGACACATTGGAGGATGATGCTGACATGTTTAGACAGAGGAGATTGCTCTAACATGTTGGTAAGAAAATTCCACCACTGTACATATGATGTAAAAATGAATTTGTTTAGAGCCTACTGCACCCCTCTCTGTACAGCTCCACTCTGGGTGAATTACAAGAAGGAGAGCTTACGTAAATTGAAAGTAGCCTTGACTGTCTTAGGATACTCCTGAAGAAACCAAGGAGTACTAGAGCCAGTCAGCTGTTCTGTAATATGGGTCTAACCACCTTCATGGCCTTGCTGAGGAACCTAACTTTTAAGTTTATGTGTCGGCTGGACCGCTCTTCAAATGTTGTAATTGATCTGATGACAGACCCTGGCCGCAGCTCTGTCAAGTACACATTAAAGATCTGGGAACACTGGCATAAGTGCCTTTTTTTAGCCCTTCTTTCCTTGTGTATTTATATGTATTTATGATGTTATGTATGTATGTATATTTATATGTTATTTATTGATTTTATGTATTGTACATCTTCCATGTGGGCCTGTAATAAAGTTTATTATTATTAAAGTTTATTATTATAGCAGATACAACTCTTGTAGCTGGCCCGTGGCTTCAGTCACTGAGTGTTTTCTTCCTGGGTTCAGAACATTGTGGGCTTTAAAGTGAGTTTTACAGTAAGACACCAAACATTCCAGACAGGATTTAACAGCTTTGAGTTTTCTCCCAGTGCAAACGTCACACGCCACATCTCCAGGTTCTGCAAAACCGTGAGCAAGAGATGGAGTATGGATTCTGGTCTTCCTGGTCTGCTCCACAAGCTCAGCAACAATATTATTTTTGTTCAAAACTGGTCTTGGAGAGAAAGTCTGTCTGCACTGGGGGCAGCTGTAAACTCTCTTCTGATCTTCCTGATCCCAGCAGCCCTTAATGCAGCCCATACAGTAGCTGTGTCTAAAGACAATTGTGACTGGATCCTTGAATATATCCAAACAAATCGGACATGTGAAAAGGTCCTAGTTATATGGAGTTGCGTCTGCCATTCTTCTAAGGCACCCTGAATCACTTCACAAAGTTGGAAAAGCGACAGTCCAGTAGTTTAGTTTTTAGTCAAAATGGATGCGAGTGATAAATTACTTCCTTGCTGAGTAAGTGTGAGAGGGCGTGTTCGTGCATATAACGTCCTCTCACTAAAAAATTATAATGTGAATCGCTTAAAGGGCTAAAATGCCTATGACCATTACAATTAAAGGCACCCAGTGCAACTTTCGAGGCTTAAAAATAAACATTCAATTTCTAGTCTTTTTTACACGTAGTAAGTTTCAATAACTCCATACCATTACATATCGACATTCAAGGAGCAAAGATGAGACGTTGTTGTGTGGTGAGAACTGATAGAAAATCGTCCGCCATTTTTTCCCCAAATCTTTATTTATTGGTGCCACCAATAAATAAAGCAGGATTCCAGTCAATGGAAAATGGCCTCTCCCCACCAGCGATTGTTGTTGTTTACGATTTTCTATCAGTTCTCACCACACAACGACGTCTCACCTTTGCTCCTTCAATGCAAAGTTATTGAAACTTACTACGTGTAAAAAAGACTAGAAATTGAATATTTATTTTTCGAGTCTCAAGCCTATAAAGTTGCACTGGGTGCCTTTAACACCAAACCTTAATGCCACTGTTGGCCACCTGTTCAAAGTTCGGCTATCAACTACACTGCTGCCACCTAGTGGAATTTTTTGGTAGATATGTCAAGTCAAGTCAAGTCAAGTGTACTTTATTGTCAAAAATCGATGTAACAGGGTTAGCACAGAAGTTTGAAATTGTGTTTGACCAGTCTCCAATGTGCAGTTTAAAACATTTAAATAAGACATTGACAAAATCTCTCTCACACACACACACACACACACACACACACAAACATTTAAATAAGACATTGACAATAATCTCTCTCTCACACACACACACACACACACACACACACACACACACACACACACACACACATAGCAGCAGAAGTACAATCAGTGGTCACAAGGTGCAACAGTAAAGTAAAGTGCCAGTGGCATGGTGAAGTGACTATGGAATGTTCATGTGATTTTCTTCAGTGTGTTGATGAGTCTGATGGCTTGTGGAAAGAAGCTGTTACTCAGTCTGCTTGTGCGGGCCCGCAGGTTGCGGTACCGCTTCCCTGATGGTAGAAGGGAGAACAGACTGTGTGCTGGATGAGTTGTGTCTTTGATGATGTTCATTGCCCGCTTGGAACAGTGTGAAGTGTACAGTTCCTGAATGGCTGGTAGGGATGACCTGATGATCTTTTCTGCTGTCCTCACCACCCTCTGCAGTGCCTTCTTGTCTGCAGCTAGACAGCTGCCGTGCCAGACGTTGCTGGTCATATGTATCTTCTAATCTTCTTGTTTCTAAGAATAAGAAGGACTCCAATGTTAAGACACATGAATCACACTGAATAATGGAATTGCAGAGGGAATACTTTCCAAAATAGCTTAATGTCCATTATCACTCAGTCATATAATTGACTTTCTTACCTTCTTTTAAAAATACAATACAATACACAACAACACTATCATATGAACCTATGTATATACAGGTTGGTCACACAAAAAATATAATAAAAACTGAGTGGTTTCTGTGTGGTTTCTGTGGTTTCTGTGTTTCTGAGGAACAAACTCACATACACAGTCATACAAAGCACCCATTGACTGATATCTCATTTTGTAACCTCATGCATTGTCAGTGAAAGTGAAATATGCATTTCTAATCTCCCAACCAGATATCAGAAAATACTTTGTTCCCCTTGATATGCTCTGTCAAATGAATAAATGCAAAGGGTGGAGTTTCCTTTAAATGCATTCTAATGCTTTTTGTCTGTGTGTGTGTGGGGGGCAAAGTATGTTTGGTCGGCAGAGTGCCAACGGGCCTTTGCCAACATCAAATCTCTCAGCTGGAAAAGCCGTTCCAGCTTTAGGTGGACGCCAACTTATATTGACCATGATTGGTTTATAAAAGCAATAAAAGGCTTCTCTTTACCTTAGCCTTTAAATAGCTACAACTTCGCAATATTCATATTTGTACATTTACATTTTTAAATGTTTTATTTAATTTGTTTTACTTTGATCTTCATGGTGATATAAGGTGATATTAAGGGGTCACATAAACTATATCTCTGCAGAGTTTTATTTATTTTTATTTAATTTTATGCACTTTATCATAGTTTTAATGTTTATTTGATCTACTCTATTTTATGTTGACCACTGTGCATGTTATTTATTTGTGCACGTCATTTATTTTCTGTTAAGCTGCATAGTTTTTTATGAAAGGTGCTATCAAATAAAGTTTATTATTATTATAAGTTTAAGAGTTTACAAATCATCAGATTTACCATGAGCCCGGCATTTATAAGCAGCTTCTAGCTCCTCCTTACTAATTCCAAGGCAGCCACACTCTGAACAGAGACCCTGTGCTCAGGTCTGCACCATGGTAACGCATCAACAAAATAAATCAGTGGGGCATTCACCAACTCTCATTGTCCTGGCTTTCCTGTGGATTGGAGGAGAGCTGCTGGACTGTAACGCCTGCTGTTTTGCATTTGGTCAACTGCATGTCATTCAAACTGTCCTTTCAGACCCCTCCTGTGGATCAAGGTAGGTTGTAGTTAAAGGAAGCTTTCTCAAAACTCAGTTGTCCTGACTTATTTACAGTGGTACGTTCATCAACATTTGCAAGAGATTTACCACAGAGATAATGTAGCATTATCTCAGGAAAGCTATTTGAAACTTTCAGTTCACAGTTAGGATCGGTCCTAATTAGAGGTATGGTTGTGGGAAAGAGAGTGACAAGAGAGTCTCTGTTGCCGTCTGTGCTGGAGGACGATGGTCATGAGACAGAGCATGAGAGAATGGAGCTGGGTGGGATTGGAAGCCGACCGCCAAGCAGACCCAGCAAGGCCTACAGCAGAGGGAGTGTCGACAACCAGGTGCGTATCAATGTATGTGGTTGGAAAAGGCTTCAATTTTGACTTAGACCAAACACCTGCCACTGGTGACATGCAGTATGTGGGTAATATGAAGTCCAATCAGGGTTTTCATTTTGATTTAAATTTCCTTGCAAGCCATGCTTGCCACTGACATTGGTCTGTACATCTAATTATCACTGAACTGTGATACAAACCTACAAAACAGGTACTTTTGTGTGTTTTCTTGAGGTCAGTTGATAGCCACATTCTCTTTCACAGTATTAGTGTTATTTAGTTTTTCTCATAAGGCACCAAACTCTGACAGGAATCCGGCCTTGAATACTTGCCAAATATGGTGTGTGGAGACTGAAGGGTCTGAGGGCTTTAGCCTGGGGGTATGAGTGTGCATCCTCTTCACCTTCCTCTCCCTCAGATCGTGACCCGATACGATGGCTCCTCTCTGGGGCCGTCAGGTGGGGGCTGGGGGGAGGCAGTGGAGGGAGATGGAGATGAGGAATTGGAGGAGGAGGTGAGCGAGGGGAGGAGGAGCAGATCAAGTGCCAGGAATACGAGTGGCACAATGTATGGCATTGCAGACGAGGACTACGACACGGACCTGGATCTGGAAGGTTATGTATCGGTCCACTTTAAAGATGAGAACGTGGGTGTGTGTGTGTGAGATGTGTGTGTGTGTGTGTGTGTGTGTGTGTGTGTGTTTGTGTGTGTGTGCTGGGGGTGGGGTGCAGTTGCTACCAGTGACGTGCCGTGAGGTTCGTAGCTGGTGAGCCACAGAAACCGGAAGTGATTACGTAATTTTGAGCTCTAGTTGTTTAAAAATGTATAATGTATACATACGTGTATGTCTAGTCTATGGTTTTAAAATTGTCATCTGATAGGTGAAAAAACGTTACGTTTTATTGTCTAATACCAGTATGTAGCCCTCCACCAATGATATGGCTCATTTCATTTTGTCTGGAGAAAATATAACTACGGTGGTAGGATGCTAATTTAAATGACCATTTACCCAAGTCGGACACAGTTTTGAAAAAACAATTACATATTTATTTACACAACATATTAACAAGCAAACAGTTAAACACCGCATACATTGCACACAATACCAACATGTTCTACTGGCCAGTATAATTTATAGTTGGTGCACTTTCGTTGGAGCTCGTAAATAAAAACAAAAGTAATCCACTCACGACTTCCCTGTTCAGTGGAAATAGGTTGTCCTCTTCTCCCACGATCATCCTTGAGCGAATGCAGTCAGTGGCTAGTTTAGCTCACCTAGTCTGCTCACAACTTCAAGCCAACTGTCCTGTAGAAGCAGCCTTTAGCGTGGTTCGTGTTGCGCATGTAGTCCGGTTGGGAAACGTGAAACACTCCAATGCAAATGTCAATACATTCTGTCCCGTCGTTTGAAGCAAAACTTTTAGCTCCGGCATTGGTCTCCCATTATTTATCATTTCACATTTCATTTCACATTTGGATTGAAAGTCCAGTTTTGAGATCTACTTCAGCTTAGCAATACGATGTTCCATTTTCGCCGTCAAGTAGAAGTGTAGAAGGAGTCCAACCAACGTCACAACCTATACCCGACAAGTGCGCTCTCGCTCGCCTCCTTACCTGAGGCAGTGGTACTGCCTGCCTCCCCTAAGGGATTTTTCAATGAGTTTTGAGCTTGACTCAAAGGTTCTTCGCTTGCGCACACATGCGTAAAACCCAGTTTGGAGTGAATGCGCAATCCCAGGGGAGGCACTGCCTCACCTGCCCATAGACACCAATGCATCGACCGCACGTCCTGGTTCATTGGCTGATCACTGTCACTTGGAACCGAAAATGTGCAAATTCAGCGATTTTGATAATAAAACGTCCCTGGTTGCTACTCTAGGGAGAGAAAATGGCTTGCTGAAGTGAGTCATCATTCAGCCCCCCTCCACACACAATCCTCTCTGTATCTCGGCCTCTGTCCTGCTCAGTCCTTTTTCACCTGTTTTTTTTTTTTGAGATAGAAGTCTTTGAGTATGTTGCAAGTTCAGACGATCCTCATGTGCTCGTATCATTTCAGAGCCAGGGCAGCCGTACGACCGCACGGGTGAGGCTCGCTACAGGGAAGCCTGTGAAACACTTAAGGTCGTCCCTTCCTCCTACTTCCTCAGGAATATGCACAACAGTGAGCTATACATGACTCACCATGGTCTGGGTCCCCAGGTAAGGGTACAAGCAAACCCAGATGTTAATCACCTCCACACACACAAGCCTGTTTGTCATCTCACACCGCTATATTGAATCTTGGGCATGCAGCTGTATATGGCACAACCAGTGCCAAATATATAATTTGTGTTCACTGACAAATGAAAGAAATAACAGGTCCCATTATGGGATCTCATCGTCTTCAAGTTCACGTATCAATGTGTTTCTAACACGAGAGCAAAACAGTGGCTGATTGCCTGTGATTCAACTGCAGGGTACCAAAGCGCTTGCAGTTCCCTTGGTAACCAATATCTCCATTGTGAGGCTGAACCTGCGGGATAATTGGATGGAGGCGCCGG
Organism: Sprattus sprattus; assembly: GCF_963457725.1. NCBI lineage: Eukaryota > Metazoa > Chordata > Actinopteri > Clupeiformes > Clupeidae > Sprattus > Sprattus sprattus. The sequence goes on from NC_137913.1 coordinate 29,959,778, forward strand.
GCGGGTCTGTCGTGGCGGAGCTGCTGAAGGAGAACTGTTACATCACAGGTGCTTCCCTGCGCTAACACTTGTGCCACCCACCCATATGCCGCCCTAGAAGTGCCAACTGCGCCTGCTCCGACACCACCTCGCTCCTCTCTTCTCATCGAAAAAAACATGACGTTGAGATGATCTGGTGGTGGGGAAGCTCCAGAGAGGATGTGTCATATCTGCTTTCTCTCTCTGTCTCTCTTTCTATGTCTTTTTTACATTTTCTAAATATAAACTCATATCTCTGTGTTGTTTGGCTACTAATATTCTGTAGTTATTTTGTAACTTTGACATCACCCAGGGTGTTTCGTCTGCCATTCTTTAGGTGAAGGGTTGTGTTTTTTCCTAGTTGAATGCACATAGTACAGTACATCATGATAAAGTGAGTTTAGTAGCTAGATGATAAATAGATGTCAGATTATAAGAACCTTGCTCTAAGCTTTGGGCAATATCTTATCATTACAGTCATGCCAATAAAGCCAACCTGAATCTGATCTATAGTCTTCCTCTCTCCGCACCTTCACCCCTCCTTAGAAATCGACCTATCAGAGAACAGACTGGGAGAGAAGGGAGCTGAGGCCCTGTCCCGTATGCTTTTGGAGAACACCACCTTAGTGTCTCTCAGCCTCTCAGCCAATGAGCTCAATGATAACGCTGCCAAGCACCTGTCACTGGCCATTACCACCAATCAGAGACTAGAGAGGCTGGACCTCAGTCACAACAAACTGGGAGATGCAGCAGGTAGGATGATATTATTGTTATTATTTTTCATAATAATAATATTTAATATGATGATGATGTTGTTGTTGAATGTTATAATAATTAAATTATTATTATATTGGCCAATATCTTCCTAAAATGTTCTGTTCTGTATGTCCCAGTTCTATGTGAAGATTATGTGCAGGTCATAATGTATGGAACAAGTAACAAATATTATTTTATATCTGATTTGTTTATCTAAATGTTTAACCTAAGCCCCTTACTGCTACTTAAAGGGTGAAGGAGGGTTTAGTCCTTGTCATTTTTCCTCCACAGGGGAGACCCTGGGGCATGCGGTAGCTGAGAACATGGGCATGAAGTCCCTCAATCTGGCGTGGAACTGCATCCAAGAGAGAGGAGCCATAGTCTTGGCTAAAGGCCTCGGGGTAACCAACGTCCATCCTGCCGGGGATCTAGATAGGAAGGGACACACAAGGGCATCAACCCCAAAGCTGTGGGATGACGCTGTTTCTTTCGGTTATTTAAACAAACATTATGAGCTTGTTGTTGCTTATTTAATTAAGCAATAAGGTTCGAGAGGCAGTACTGTATCGTCAATAATGTACTAGTTTGAGGGTGTTGTTAGGCCTGACGCGCAGCGGAGGTACCTTATTGCTTTTATAACACGGTTGCCAGCGACATTATAAATATTAAGTATAAAATTCAATTATAAATAGTAATAATAATAATAAATAATAATTCATTTTATTTGTAGAGCACTCTTCATTCCAGCAGAATCTCAGAGTGCTAAAAACAGCTCTCAGCAAAAGCATAGTTTAACACAATTAAAACTTTAAATAAAAACGTTTTTTAAAAAGTAGGAAATGCCTTTCTAAATAAAAAGGTTTTTAGGCCAGTCTTAAAACAGCCCAGTGTCTGTGTTGCCCTTAAGTGGTCCGGGAGGCTGTTCCACAGTCGCGGGGCTGCAGCGGAGAAGGCCCGGTCGCCCATGGTGCGTAGCCTGGTGTTTGGGACCTGCAGGAACAAACTGTTATTGGATCTGAGGGGGCGATTTGATGTTTGGGGAGTGATGAGTTCTTGCAGGTAAGGGGGGGCACGACCGTTTATGCATTGGTGGGTGAGAAGAAGGACTTTGTAGTCAATGCGGGATGAGACAGGGAGCCAGTGTAGTGAGTGTAAAATGGGGGTTATGTGATTGTATTTCCTGACTCTCATCAGGATCCTGGCAGCGCTGTTCTGAATGTACTACAGCTTTTGGATGTTCCTGCCAGTGATCCCAGTGAACAGTGAATTGCAGTAGTCCAGTCTTGAGGAGATGAAGGCGTGGACGAGTTTCTCAGCATCTGGCAGGGTTAAAGTGGGGCGGAGATTGGCGATGTTTTTGAGATGGTAGAAGGAGATTTTGCACAGATGCTTTATATGATCGTTGAAGGTCAGGTGAGGGTCAAACCTAACTCCTAGATTTGGTGGAGAGGGGTATGACCTGACTGTCGAAGGTGAGATGAGTTATGGAGGATGACTGGACCTGGTGTGTAGTGCCAACAAGAAGGGCCTCGGATTTGCTGCTGTTTAGCTGGAGAAAGTTGTTTCTCATCCATGCCTTTATCTCCCCAAGACAGGCAGTGAGACATGACATGGCAGCAGAGGGGCTTGGGGCAGTTTTGATGTACAGCTGTGTGTCATCGGCATAGCAGTGGAAGGACATCCCATGTCTGCTGACAACACAGCCGAGAGGGAGCATGTAGATAATGAAGAGGATGGGGCCGAGGACAGACCCGTGTGGAACACCACAGGAGACAGGGAGCTGTCTGGACTTGCAACTTCCCAGTGAGACATATTCAGTTCTGCCAGAAAGGTAGGACTGGAACCACTTGAGTGCAGAGCCTGACAGTCCAATGGTGGTGTGGAGGCGCTCTAGGAGGATCGTGTGATCCACTGTGTCGAATGCAGCAGTCAGATCCAGGAGGATGAGGATTGAGGGTGATCCTGCATCGGCTGTCATCAGCAGGTCATTCGTCACCCTGAGCAAGGCGGTTTCAGTGCTGTGGGCTGAACGAAATCCTGACGGGAATTTCTCAAACAGGTTGTTGTGTTTGAGGTGGTCCTAAAGTTGAGAAGCAACTACCTTCTCTAGCACTTTGGACAGGAAGGCAAGGTTGGAGAAGGCAAGTAGTTGGCTAGGACCTCCGGGTCCAGGGTGGGCTTCTTGAGAAGGGGACGGATGACAGCGACCTTGAGAGCCGGTGGGACACAGCCTGACTGAAGGGAAAGGTTGACAACTTTGGTGATGAGAGGACTGAGAGTGGGGATGTGTGACTTGAGCAGAGCAGTGGGAATGGGGTCCAGGGTACAGGTACAGGGTTTCATTTTTCTGATGATTTCCTCAACAAGGTTCGCCTGAACCTCAGCAAGATGCAGGGGAGACAGCACACTTGCAGATAAGGTGTTGGCGTCAGAGGGAAGCAGAGATGGAGAGCTGGACATCTCAGAGCGAATGCTGTCGACCTTCGATCTGAAAAAGTCAATGAAGCTGTTGCATTGCTCTTCTGTAGCCTCAGTTGAGGAGGATGGTTGTGGTTTCAGGAGATGCTTTATGGTGGAAAAGAGCTGTTTAGAGTTTCCAGGGTTTTTATTTATTAGGCTGGAGTAGAACTGTGAACGAGCATCTTTAAGGGAATTGGAGTAGACCTTTTGATGCTCACGGAAGGCCAGCTTATGGACTGTGAGCCCAGAGTGCCTGCATCGCCGTTCCAAGACACGCCCAGCTGTTTTCATTTTCCGCAGTTCATGAGTGAACCATGGAGCAGACCGTGAGAAATTGACAATACGTGATTTGACCGGGGCATAGAGATCAAAAACACTGCTCAGGGAGGTATTATAGATCCCCCACTAATTCTTCCGCTGATGCAGATGCTGGACAGGTGATGAGCTGGAGATCCATGCTCATAGTGGCTGCGTCAATTTTTTTCCAGTTTCGAAAAGACATTTGACGCCTGTAGTGTAGTGGTAGGCAGCATAAAAGTAAAGGCCATTGAGACCACCTTGTGGTCAGATACACCAAGATCGTAGATCTGTATGTTATTGATTAGGGTAGTGTCAGTGATGACCAGATCCAGAGTGATCCCCTTGGTGTGAGTAGGGACCTCAACATGCTGCTGCAGGCCAAGACACTCAAGCACATTCAGGAAATCTGCTGCAAACAGACAGGAAGGGTTGTCGACATGGATATTAAGATCACCAACAATGACAATGTTTGTTGAGATACTGCAGAGTGAGGTCAGCAGATCACTTATCTCTGGTAAAAAAGATGAGTTTGGCTTTGGAGGACGGTAAATGAGAAGCACTGTCATGGGGTATGGATGTTTGCATTTGAAGGCCAGACATTCCATAGAGGAAAGGTCAGGCATTTGCAGAGGAGATGATGATGGCCAGTCCACCACCACGACCAGAGCTGCGGGCTTTCTCCATGTAGTGGTATCCAGGTGGGCATGCTTCATTGAGCACGTAGTAGTCCGCTGGTTTATGCCAGGTTTCAGTTAGGCACATGAAGTCAAGCCTTTTTTCTATAATATGGTCATTTATGAGGAGGGATTTATTTGTGAGGGATTGTGTATTAAACAGCTCCATGGTGATAGGAGACAGAGCTGAGGGTGGAAGTCTCTGCAAGCTCCGTAATACGTGGCGATGCACTCCATATTTTCCACTTTGCCTAGTCTTGGGTATTTTTCTATTTGTTGTCAATACCGGAATGAGACAGCAGAGGGCGCTAGATGCTGTAAGCTGCAGGGGGATCGTAGTTTCCACAGGAGAGGAGCGGAAGTCAGAGGCAGGAAGTCATTTCTGAGCATGGCGACTGCATGTCACCATAGACATCCTATTGTCTATGCATAGAAATGCATCCTATAGTAAGCTTCCTTTCAGCACAAAAAAGTTGTAGCCACCAAATATTGTGTATCGCATTTCAGCCGCCTAGAGAAAATAGTCCCCCTTTGAGTGGCTGTTGCTATGCAACAGACAAACAGCATCGGGAACATCACGTCTGTTAGCCTAGAACCAAACGTTTGTTGATGATTAGCTAGGAGATCGACATTGATCTTGCACCATTTTATTACATATATTTTTATAACAAAAACGACAATGGGACACTTTCAACTTTGTTAATATTTGTTTATATTGATTTGGATATCGCCACTAACTCTGCCTCAATGAGGGAGGCGTGTGAGAGCAACGTTATACTTATTAGCAGCGAGGCTAGCTAGATACTATGTGTTTCAATGGATTTTTGGTCTTAGCAGTAACCTTCAAATAATATTCGAGAGCTTCAGTTAAGACCGACAATACTCTGCAACATTTGTGTAGCACATAAACAACTAACCGAGTCAATGTAGACATATAAAAAGTCGTGAAGATAGCTTAATTCACATAAAATATTTCCCACTTACAGGCTCCCAACATGCCGCCATCTTGGTTCGATTTCGAATCTACTGTTATTTTTTGAGTGCTGAATAAAGCACACCCCTCACTCTCAACCAATCAGAATGCTTGATTTCATCTACCTGTGTTATAAACATGTATAAGCAGCTGATTAGGTTATTGTCAAGTTCCTTTAATTCTTTTATTTTCTTTTAAGATATTTATTAAACATTTTTAATTAGTGCAATCTAGTAGAAATCCTCTCAACTGAAGCCAGTGAACACAATGTAATGGCATAAACACAGACGGCTGCAAAGTTCTGGGGATGTTCTGTTTCCCATTTTTGACGTGCAGTGTGATGTCTATTCTCAAGGCAAACATATTTCTGCGAAAGCTGGATCTGTCCTACAACGGCCTGGGGAAGGATGGAGCCGTGGCCCTCGGAGAGGCCCTGAGAGAAAACAACACCCTGGAGGAGCTGAACATCAGGTACAGTCACCGGTATCCATGGAGGTGAAGCCGTCACCTGCATTGTGCACCATTGTTAGCTGTAAAACTGTTACAGAGTCACCAATGGTGACTCAATATATGAAATATATTGAAAGGGTCTTTCAACAGTGATGTATGTTGTTCTGCCTGAAGAGACGGTTCTATTTATGTATATATATAGATATATATATATATATCTATATATATATTATTTTCAATGTCTTACACCAACAACACGTCTATTTTTGCTTTTCTCTTCTCCCAGTAACAACCGTATACCCCCTGAGGGTGCCATCCGATTATCGATAGGCCTTAAAGTCAACAAGACAGTCAGAGTTCTCAAGGTAAGACCCATACAGTTGGACAAGCCCTGCGATAACCGAGGTTAATGCTCATAGAATAATGTAAAAGTTAAAAACAAAAAACAACCGTAAGGTTGAAGTGTTATGGTAGTTATATTGCATTTGTTTTTTCTCATTCACTCTGTGCTTAAAGTTTTTTTTGTTATATTATTGTTAATTCAAGATGGCAAGGAATCCCATGCAGTCTGCAGGGTGCTACGGGATCCTCGCCTCAATCCAACTCAACCCAGCTTCAGTAATGGAGTATTTGGACTTTAGTGTAAGACTTTTTTGAATCTCAGCTATAGGTCATGCTGTTTGCATAATCATATGACTTCAAAATCTTTGGAAATCAAAAAAATCTTTATTCCATTTTTGTTTTGTCTTTGTACAGGACATCACAGTAAATCCGGATTTTGATGCCTTGTACAAGACTGTACAGGAAACATTTCCCAGTCTACTGGTCAAACATGGGGGAAGAGTGAATGCTTACAAGGCACCTACCTGAGGACTCTTTGTTTTTTGTACTGGAAAATTAAACAATAATGTAACAATAAAAAAAACAGATTGTGATGGGTGACTTTGAATTTACACAAAAGACAGTAAAAGCAAGTCATATTAAATGAATAGAATAAGGTTTGACTGTTACTTTAGACATAATCAGTAGCAGGCTGCTACACCCTCTTTTGCCTGATAATAAAGGTGGTGGATAAACGCCAGATGTTTGATATTCAGTCTGTGATCAGCTGTGAGTCTTCCTCACCTGATATCATTTCCTTGCAGCAAGCTGTGTGACAAAACACATACGTCACAAACGCAGGCACGCTCTAGACAACCTTTGATCATCTCTGGCCTGCGCGCTACTTCCCGTGACATACAGACATAAATGGGCTAAACATTAACACCACAAACATTCATAACACTCCACTTTACCTACCACTTCGTCCTGGAAACCCGATTTTGGACGTGGAAAATGCCAAGGACGCGCTGTTTCCTTGATCTCCCACGACAATTACACAAAAGTTGTTTGTTTTGGGCACCCTTTACAAGGTAAACGTTCTCACACAAACAACGGCTTCGTTGTTGTCAAAAGTCCTTGACGTTTCGCACTGAGACGTGCGCTATTTCAACGCTCGTTTTAGATTAGGCACTGTCCAGCTGTTTGCTCCATTTTCCTGCTAGAAGACGCTGTTCCGGGTAGGCCCTGATATGTATGTCTTTAATGAACGTGTTCCATAAGGTTTTGTTGAATTAAAATTATAGTTGACCTTCTCGTATGAACCCCACAGCTTGACTTTTCAACTTTGCCCTCTACATGAGATACATGATAACCCTTCCAGTCCCCACATTTTAACTATGTTTAATGTATTTATTCTTAGTTTTTTGTGTTGTTCGTTTATCCATTGCATAAGTGGTCCTGATCTCTAATCAAGACTTAATGTTTCTACTCAGAGGTTTTGCAGAGAGCAGTGATGTGGGCTGGTTTCGGTCATTATTTGTACACAAAGTAGATTCCAGGAAAGATGCCCACTCCAATCTTCTGTCCAAGAAAGAGACCAGCAGCCTCTACAAAATACAGTGTAAGAATCGTGTGTAAAGACATATTACACAATGGCTACTACTGCCACTACTCATACCACTAGATCTGGCGTTTGTAATTCAATTTCAGTTCTGTGATTAAAGGAACATTTTAATCTGTTTATAGTTCACAACGTAAAACCAGATTGCCTGAATGTCTACAACAGTCTATCGTAAGTTTTTATCTTTTTTCCCCAACCCTTTCTCATCTGTTGTTTGCTCTTAGGGAGGGCATTGCATATATAGGAACACACACACACACACACACACACACACACACACACACACACACACACACACACACACACCTCAGCAATTGAATGCAATTTAGCAGCTGATCTGTTTTGTGCATGACTGAATTTGGTCTCTTATCAAATGTCTGCCTTCACCTGAGACATTCTGTGACCTTTGACATTTGAACGCAGAGCTGAAGTTCAGAACCAGCTTCACCATGACCAGAGCTACCCCTGTGAGGTGGTGGGCAGTTGGAACACTTGGTACGGAGAGCAAGACCAGGCTGGTAAGAGTAACCCTGAAAAAAATGGCCCACAAACCCACAGTTCGTGTTGCGGTATTTAATTGTAAGATGAAGTGAAACCTTTTTTTATATGATAGTTATTCAATGACACTTTGACATGGTCAACATGTTTGCTGCTGCTGGCATTCTCTGCTTTGAAAGCCAGCATGCTCCCTCCCACAGTGCCTTTGCCATGACACAAAATGGTACATTGCTGCAACCTGCTGTCTATGTGCTTGCAGTGCACCTATGGAAGTATTCAGGAGGCTATCCTGCTCTTACGGAATGCTTGGAAAAGTTGAACCACAATAAGGTATCGAGTCAATTATTTTTTCAGTGGAAGAGTGTAGATGTTGATAATGATCATTTTATCTTTGTGACAGTATTTTCAGTGACTTACCTCCATTATTTTGCCACTGCCGTTCAGAAACTGGAGAACACTGACTAAAAGGCCTTTGTGTCTATCGCATTTTCTGTGTGTTCAGGAGTATATGGAGTTTCGTAGAGAGAGAAGCAAAATGTTAACCTCACGTCGAAACCAACTCCTTCTGGAGTTCAGTTTTTGGAATGACCCGACACCCCGAACCGGTCCAAACATATATGAACTTCGTTCCTATAACCTGAAGGTAATTCATTTGCTCTGACTTTCTTATATATCTACATCAATTTGTATAAATACTTATTAATTGTGTGCCTTTTTTTAGAGATGATTGATGATATCTGAACAGACTTTTTAGTGTATACTTCAATGTGCCTTAAATGTTTACAATAATATGTATTACCTCTGCAATATCATATCCTTTCATTTCATATAATGTTTTACCAACAAACAGCCCGGCACAATGCTTGAGTGGGGAAATCATTGGTGAGTCAATACATTTTCAGATGCCTATTCTCGTTTTATAAATATCATGAAGACAATTACAAGAGAAGTGAATTATTAAACCTTTGATGAAACCTTTCTGGACAGGCCAGATAGCTACTGATTCTGACCCTGACCTAGTGTAGACTGGTATAGAGTCAGCTGTTATCTCTCAACTCTACACATTCTTAATACTCTTACAGGGCTCGGGCGATCAGGAATCGTCAGGAAAACGACGAGGCGGTTGGTGGCTTCTTTACTCAAATTGGTGACTTGTACATGGTCCATCATCTGTGGGGTGAGTTATTCATGACCTCGTGTCCCTTTAGATACCTCTGTTTAGAAAATGACTGACAGTGCTTAGACAGCGGTCTAGAGGCCTGTGGTGTGGGGGTGATATAACCACTCCTGACTCCTAGCTATCTATATTATTAAAGTCCTCAGCTAATTCCTATGTGTTAGAAGAGTGAGAAATATGTATTATCAAAGGCCTTACTGGCTAAAATGTCTCTATTAAGCTCCAGTGATGTGTACAAGCCATGTGAGGGGAAATTATTTATTTCCCACCTGCAGCTTATAAGGATCTACAGACCAGGGAAGAAACCAGGAAAGCTGCCTGGCTCAAGGAGGGCTGGGAGGAAGTTGTGTATTACACAGGTGAGTGTGATGTGGGTTTGAACAGTGGGTCAAGGTTTATTGTTAGCGCATAACTTTTAGATAGTGCCCTTAATTCATAATCAATTCATATATTTTTTAACACAGCATTTATATTACATTTGTTAAGGTTTCCAATTAAGGCATACTGTGTATATATTGTAATAAAATCATCCCTAAAGGTAGTTTGTGATTATAATCCGATGCACTTTTTTGTTGAATGCAGCTAAATGCTCCTCTAGTTGTGCGTTCAAGCTCTGGTGTTTCAGTTCAGGTGTATTCAGGCCTGACATTGTACATGGGAAACAAACATGTTGGCTTGGAGAGAGCCATAAATAATTCCAGACAATCAACAGGAGAACGGAAGCGAGGGGTGTAATTTTTTTGGCTGTTGTGCTCAAATATCAACAACCTTTGGAATAGTGACATAATAGAATAGAGAGGCTGAAGTTCCAGTTTTTGCCCACAGGGAATAATTTATTGACCACCAATGTATTTATGTTATGATCATGATGAAGATTAACATGGTGATTGTGATGATGATGGTTTGATGACGATGATGGTCGTGGTGGTGGCTGTTTTTGTTGTTGTTGTTAACAGACTCCTCAGACATTTAATGCCTGTCTTACAGTGCCTTTGATCCGAAGTATGGACTCCAGGATCATGATACCGATGAAGTTCTCTCCGCTACAGTAATTGATTACCAAATTGAGTCATTGTAAAGCAATGATTACAGACAGAGTCTCTTCTGCCTTATAATGGATACTATCAATAGATATGCTGTAAAACTGCTGGATAGTGATACATTAGTTTGGAGCATGATGTATGGGACGTTTCGGGTGATGACATGATTTATAAATCATGTGTTTTGCCTCTCAATAAATTCTCTTGAAATCTGAATAATGTTATGTTCTGCTATGTTCTTCTTAAGTATAGTTGGAGGAATTCCGCAACTGAGCACAGTTTTTTTTCCTTTTTCTTTACTTGAAGCAGCAGTTTTTTAACCATGACTTATAAAGTATAAGCATGACATGCTAACAAACCGGAACACTTACCTAATCTTTAACTAGAGCGAGTGTGTATGTAGTAGGCTATTTACATGTTTAAAATGACAGTGCCAACACCTCATTTTTAGCACTTCATCTCACAACACCACCGGCTGCTCTCTCAGGGCTATCAGAGGAATGTAAATCAATTAGCTATGGGGTCAGTTGCAAATGTCTAATGTTTAAGAGCGAGTAGCAAGTAGAAAATTATCGTTTATTTATCTGAAACAAAAATTGTTACTCCCAAACCAAGCTTTCTTCGGCTTCCTCTGTGCCTTTAAGAAATTAGGGGCGTGGCGCAGTGTATTTGAATACTGTAGCTTGCGAGTCAAATTACATCGAGCAGTTAGCTCGCCCCCACCCCCTTGATGTTACTGATGCAAGCTACCAGTGTCTGTTACATTTGCCAATGCAGTGCTCACTCAATTTTCTCTAGGAATGCTAGAGAACACAAGGATAACACTTGAATTGCTGCTTTTTGTGAATCTTAAGGCAACCGCATCTGCTTCTCGTTCATTGAAGAGCAGGTTTTCAGAAGAGCTGAAATGGACTTGCATATTCTCGACCATCGATTGAGGGTGACTAGTATTAGTAAAACAGGACTGGTTCATTTCACTCACCCTCTAATAAAATTAATTTTCTTGAGAAACCGGAGCAGGTAAGCACATCAGCTTGAGTAGTTTTTATGTTTTTTTGCACCAAACAGTAACGTGCCTAGAAGAATAGAGCTGCTGGCTATAAAGTTGTTTTTTTCGGGTCTGACACGAATATGTAATCGTTTATATGTGTTGAATGCTCACACATAGCTTCACCGGCGATTGCATTCTTTTTGCACGTTTTTAATGTGTGGTTCAGAATCAATAGTTTATCAAAGGCCTTTGATTAAAAACACGGTATGGGGAGTCAATGATTTTTATCCTATCTTGCCAGGCTTACCCAAGAAGCTTGCACGTCCACGAAACGTGACTACCACTGAATGAGAGATGGTGAGAAAGTGAAATGGCTTTATACTATTGGGTATTCGTATGGTCTCTTCAAACGTTTACTGTGTTTTTTTCGTGTTTATCACGTCTGCGACGGAACTGTCATGAAGTGCAACCGGGACTGGTTGAAGATAAGTTCAGTCATGTCACGTTGTACCCTACATGAAACTTTGGTAGGTGTTGGCTATTGAATGGGGACCGTTCTTTGAGCACCTCGAACCAAAATCGACTGCTGAGCAGGTCATTCTTCTTTCCCTCTTAGCGTGGAAAGTTTAGGGATTTGAAATAAGTGATAACATTAATTTCACAGCCATGAGGGAAGTAAGCGATGTTTTACCCCTCTCGACGAGCTTATCATTTCTTTTCATTTGTATCTAGAAGATCTTGGGCTTAAAGTAAGAAGCGTGGGTGGTCGACATTTGTGTTAGTCCTCCGGCCTTTGTTTTATTGTGTATTTTTTTTCTTTATTCTTTAACATCTGGCTATAGAGAACTGACTCAAATCAAAGTGGAGAAATGCTCATGACGCGTATATGTCACTGCCTTTGCAAACCTGTATTTGGAAAAAATATTATGATCAACATGATAACGTGCGTCGCATCGTGTCCTTCCGAATTCCAATCATTGTCAGATGTCAGCGCTGAACATGTCTTGAGTGACATGCATTTGTGTGGGTTTTATAGCTGTTTGCTTAACATTTAACAACTTAACAAACGTATCGACTATTTGTACTTCTCTTTGAAAGTAAACTCCGTGGTCCAGTTATTATCTTTCTTCAATGACTGTGGGAAATGTGGAGAAATATGTTGAACTCTACATTGTTTTCGAAATGTTTTATTTGTAGGCCTACCCAAAAAGATGATTACCTCACAGCAACCTGGGTGCAAAGTTGAATGTTGCTCATCTCCGTCCCTGTTTAGTTAAAAATACATCTACTGATGCGCAAACTTGGACACATCATCAGTCAGTAGCTGTTAGTTTAGACTGAGTGGAGTAGCTGTTAGTTTAGACTGAGTGGAGTAGCTGTACGTTTAGACTGAGTGGAGTAGCTGTAAGTTTGGATCAAAAGAAGTTTGGCGACATCACTGACCAGTGGAGTCATCCACGCCTGTTCATGTATAACACACTGTCGCCCTCAAAGAATGCAGTTTTTGTCTAGCATGTGTGTTTCCGATAAACCAGATCTTCCAGAGAGCTATTGTATTGAGGGAACTGTTGTGACAGGCGTCATACTTGAACTGTTTGTCAGACTGCCTCAGATGAGAATGGAATGTGTTATAATCTGTTATGGGGGCTAATAATAAGCTGCAGATGATGATTTTGTGTGGGCATGCTGACTAGTTTTTGTATCCAGTGTATACAGCTGAGGAGGCACCATACAAACAGGAAGTTTTCTCTGGAGTGTTTTTTTTTTTTTTTTTTAAGGCAGGAAGGGGGCGGAAATAATGCTTTCCTATAATTATACACCACTGGCAGCCTGTGCTGTGTTTATCACCCTCAATGGGCATGGTTTGGCTCCAGGGCTATTTTTCCTAAACACTATTAAAAGCCCCAAAAAGTCAATCAATTGCTCGTTCACCTGCATGCATTTTAATGGAGCTGCCAGGTTTTGAAAGTGAAAATCCACTCCAGGTTTTGTGTAGGCTATGTGAACTTGGCAATCAGCACCACTCGGGGGTGGCAGGAGTGAGGAATGTCAGCTGGCTCAATGCATGGGTGGATCAAAAAACATGGCATGGATTTTCTTCTTTTTACTTTGTACTACTTCTCTTCCACTCTTCCACTGCCCAACTTTATCCCAACCACTGCAGGAACCATCCCAACTTTGCAGGAAGTACAGTCAGGTATTACATGCAGAATGCAGATTTTTTTCTTCTTCTTTTCAGATGTAGCCATACTGGGAGAGTCTCTCTGGTACCCGGAGGAAGTGTAACTGTTGTGTGATGAACTATGTGTAGAGGAGGGAGTACGGGGGGATGAAAGGTTAACAGGAAGTCGGTGTGGAGAGAGTTGGCTGAACACAATGAGCTGCTGAGCTAGCCCTGTACGGGTGGAGCATCTTATTTTTTCCCCTCACTCTGGATTGATGGCCTGGACCTTGCACCGAGCATTACATTCTGCTGAGTAGCTCTCAAAACAGGATCCAGCTGGTCCGGAGGATGTTATCTAGAGGCTGAGGGAGAGAGCAGCCCTCTGCTCATCCCAGAAAAAAGATAGACATAGTGAAGGCATGAAGGCAAGTGCATTTTGACAATGCCATTGATCAGTTATGGTAGAGGGCAGTGTCACACGGACAGGCTTCTGGTAGTTTTGTACAATCAGACATACATCCCCTATAATGTATGTATCAGCATACGTATAGGCCCTGGAAAAAAGTGATCCGCAGCCATAGACAGGGACTCGGTGGTGAATTGTTGTGTTGGACATATTGAAGTCAGTTAAATGTTTGGTGGCCCCTGTGTCACTGAGAGTGTGTGCTTGTGTGTTTGCACACGTTCTCACAGAAGTAAGCAGCCAAGGCAAAAAAAAATCGCAGACTAGGCTGTTCTTTTCACGTCAGTGCGCTCGGTCCTTTCCCACAGGCGGCGCAGCCCTGTAACAATGGCAACATTGAATCAAGTGTACCAGGGTGCCAGGGCTTCCTGTTTCGACCTCTAAAGTATTTGGGTCAAGGCCTGAAATGATGCAACCAGTCCTCTTTTTTGCATCGCACACTCCCCACCACCCTAGCATGCTTCCCCTGTCCCCCTCCTCTCCCCAAATATCCCCTCTAAACAGGCTTGGGCATCACTGATGAAAAGAAATGCCATTAATAGCCTGTGCAGCTTTGGACCAGGCCCTTTTGGTGGCCGCTACATCAAGTGTTTTCAACGTTTGAGGTGGTGCTTTCGCTCAGATCTGGCTGGACTCCTTTCCAGCGAATGCATGTTGGTGTAGTCCGAGCAAGAACACTGTTGCCTCCCTGGGTCCCTCCCATAGCCCATTCTTGTCTCCCACCGTCATGTACTCCAAAAAAGCAATCTGTCAGTGTTTTTGTTGTTCAGTCTTTGCACAGACTGTTGTGCTTTCTCTCTCTCTCTCTCTCTCTCTTTATCTCTCTCTCTCTCTCTCTCTCTTTATCTCTTTCTCTTTCCCATCTTCACCTCAATCAAATCTGCTTTTGACCCTCTCCCTGTTTTTCTTTCTTTAGATGTACATTTTTCAGTCTCACAGAAACTCCAGAGAACTACACAGTCGTCCTTGACGAGGAGGGCTTCAAAGGTAAAAAAGAAATTAAAATCCATATTTTTTGTCTTTTTTGTTGCTCCCTATTTTTTGTGTTGCGTTTTGGAGTAATTACTTGCTTATGACATTTGAAACACTTCCCATTGCACACAGAGTATTTAAAGGTTCATAAAGCATCTTGCTTTTCCTGTCCTCTCTAAAAAGTTGATGAGCTACAAATATTTCTTATTATGCAGCTATCCTAGTCCCTCTTTGACATTTAAATACTCAGGAAGAAGTTGCCATATTCTACCAAACCAACATTCACTGCATTCATCGTGGCCTGGAATTGATATGTTGCAATCAAATGGGTAATAAGTGTTTATCCAGCTGATACTGAATGGTTTGGAACACAAATGTCCTCATATTTCACCGCAACTAACTCTGTAGAGATATAATAAACTAGCTAAACCCAGTAGGGAGACAAGGCATCCCCAAGCATAGTAAAACCCCATGTAACTTCCTGCTCAGTTTTCCTCGACTTTATCCCCATAAATCCCAATGACACAGATACAGATGTAGCACATGTAGGCTTGTGCAAGCGTAACTTTTCTGGAATCACAATGTCTAAATAAATTCATGTGTGAAGAGTGAGGATGTGTGTTTGTTTCCCCCCTACGTGACTGCATGTTCTTTTGTCTGCCTTTGAAGAACTGCAGCCATCAGAACATCTACAGGTGGAAGGTTCCACCTGGTTGCCGCTCAACGTCGTCTCCAATGGCAACGCCTCCAGCAGCTCGCAGGCGGTGGGTGTCACCAAGATCGCCAAGTCGGTCATCGCCCCGCTGGCGGAGCAGAAAGTGTCCGTCTTCATGCTGTCCACCTACCAGACAGACTTCATCCTGGTGAGAGACTGCAGCCCTAAAGAATAACCCTATACTGAGTCAACATGTATGATGTAGGGTTGGAATGGCTTAGGGATTGAGAAATGTACATGGTTACCAGTTAACACATAGGTCCAACTGGTATGTCCTGGTCGTACCGCTGTTCATTGACCAGACAGAGGTCAAGTTGAAAACACATGATATGCGGTAAGGCGAATGCCCCTATGTAAATTCAAATGTCTGTGGGTATTTACTTGAAATCTCTGAAGCCTGTTTATTTGTTTTTTGTTATCTTTCGTTTTTATGAGCTACATTATAAACACAGGTTCTTAAAGCAGCAGTAAGGAGTTTAGGTATGGAACATGCCAGCTAACTACCTGGAAGGCATTCAAAAACCTTGCAAACACCACCAAAAGTCTTGCTGACACTGATAAAGCTTGCTAACATGCTAATTGGTGTCTTGGCGATAAAGTTGTCAATGTTGGGCTGTGAAAGCTTTTTTTTTTTTACATTTGTGCGGGGTGTTTCAACCTGAAACACAGAATTAGATGTCGCATATCCATGATGTCTGGTGGGTACAGCACATGAGTTTATCTGTCCTTCATGAAACTGTATACCATCAAAATTAATTTGAAGATGATGCCAAAAACGAGTTGCGTGTAAAAACATATCTCAAAAAGTGGCAGATGGATGCATGGTGCTGTTTAAAGTGAAAATGTAGTTTCTTTAAAAAAGTCTGACTGTGTTTTTCCTCTCAGGTGCGAGAGAAAGACCTGTCGGTTGTGATCCACACCCTGCAGGAGGAGTTTAACATTTACAGGGAGGTGGGGGGAGAGTCTGTTCCTGTCCACCATCAGGACACCCAGAATGGCCTGCAGAAAAATGGAAAAGATGGTCAGTCTGCGCAACACAAATATACATATGTCTGAGTAAAGTGGAAACAACCAACCATATCCTGCATATGCCGATGTTTGTGTCATTTGGGATTCTCTAGCTCTAGCTCGCTAATTTCCCTAACTGTTAAAAAACATTCTATCCCTTATTACAGTCTTGTCAACCGTGCGCTTCGATCTTGGTAGAATGTAAACTTGGTTATAGAACTTGTGCTCTGCACTCACACTCTTGAACTCAACCTCACTTGTTTGACTCTTATAAGAAGTCTTCTAATGAACAAATTAAATTGTTACACAAATGCTGTGAAAATAAGTATAACTAGCACCTTCGAATTAAAACACATCCTCCTCCCCTTCTCCTCCTCGTCCTCTCTCTCATCACCCTCTCTCCCCTTCTGCTCCTCCTCTCTCTCATCCCCCTCTCTCCCCTTCTCCTCCTTCTCTCTCTCATCCCCCTCTCTCCCCTCTGTTGTTGAACACAGCTGCGAAGGCCACAGTGCACCCTGTGCTGATCCCCGAGAACCAGTTCTGCGTGATGAGCCTAGACCCTGACACGCTGCCCGCCATCGCCACCACGCTCATTGATGTGCTTTTCTACTCAAACAGGTACCGGGAACTCCTCTGGTCCTGTGTGTTCATCTCCTCTCAACCTAGCACAATTAATTATAATGACAGTGGCAGATTTAAATAGGAGTCACCATTTGGAAAGTTTGCAAAATGGAGGAATGACTCTATGATGAAATACAGTTGTTTATCAAGTTGAATATATAAATGTTGGCGGTATGACTTTAT
The DNA here is from genome assembly GCF_963457725.1 of Sprattus sprattus. Lineage (NCBI taxonomy): Eukaryota > Metazoa > Chordata > Actinopteri > Clupeiformes > Clupeidae > Sprattus > Sprattus sprattus. The sequence continues at coordinate 29,977,183 of NC_137913.1, forward strand.
GATGCTGGTCTATTGATCAGGCTCATACTGACGCCAATCTTTAGCAAAGCTTCTGACTTGGCTCACTGTTCCTTCACTGTTATCTATCTGCTACAAAGATCATCGGTTTCAGTGTGCACTTATCAAGTACAAGATATACACATCGTACAAAAAAACATAAATAAAGGAGTACAGACGCGCAGTCTGCCTCAATCTTATGTTATGCTTTGTGATGTATTGTTGTATTGTGTTGAGCACCGTTTCTCTGCCTATTTGTCAAGTCCAAAAGAAGAAGCTCACTCAAGTGAAGACCTCCAGCGTGTCAAGTTCTTCTCATTCTCCCTGATAGAGGGGTACATCTCCTTGGTCATGGACACCGAGGCACAAAGACAGTGAGTACAGCAGGAGCACTCAATGCTTTTTATCCTAGTGTGCGATTGGTCTAGGGAGATCAGCTCTCATGCGGTTGGTGTGTGTGTGATTACAGGTTCCCTGCGGATCTCTTGTTCACAAGCTCGTCAGGAGAGCTCTGGAGAATGGTGCGAATTGGAGGCCAGCCCTTGGGCTTTGGTAAGTCCGTCATTATCAATCAAACACAAACAATGTCAGCACTCAAAAACTCCTGTCAGTGCAACCCTGCCCAAATAACTAGACCCAACACCACAGGATCTCACTGAGGTATGGTCTTATAATATTCCCCAATCATAGTTATGCCTCATATCTGACATGGTATGTCTCTTATCTGACATGTTAGGTCTCTTATCTCTTTTTAATCTACATCACTACCTTTTTGAATGCTTGCTTTAACGTGGCAGTGATATTAACCGTGGTTCTGAAATAATCATTTGTGAACTTGTGGCAGTGGGTTATAAATTAACAGCCTAGCCAAATTTGACAAAGAAACTATTTTGCATTGCGTCCAGCAAAACACAGCATTTAAGGAATAGCAGCAGCAAGCAGGTCAATGTGCCAGCGACAGACACTAGCAACCATAGGCTTTACCCTCCTTGCTAGGTTTTACTCTCACATGTCCTCTCTGCTGTCCACACAACGCAGGTAAGGCAAACACAATCTAACTCCAGGTCAGGCTTATAGCATAGCTCATAGCGCAGCAAACATGCTGCCGTCTGCCACCCGTATATAATGAGGGGGGTGGGGGCTGTCTGCTGACTAGCGCTGCTGTGAGTTTAGACTGGCACTCTGGGCTTGCTGCTGATCTTTGGACTGCTGAGTCAGGGATGCCAGCCGCGCACAGACTGCCAGGGCTGGACATGCCCGCTTGCAGTTCCCCTGGACAGTGCCCTGTAAAATTCAAGATTCAGCACAATTTTTTGCCATGTGTGAATGAGTTTTAGTAGACACATAACTTATTTTACCATTAGAATAGAAATATACTACAGCATAAGTGTTCACAATGATAATACTGCTTTTTTTAAACCTTAAAATAGTGATCGCTTTCGTTCATCCGCTAATACTGATTATGAACTCTGCCCTAGGCTGAGGTTGTTTAGCTCTCAGGCATTTCTTTGGTAAGCCTGCCACTCTTGTGTTCAGACTGTAGATTATGGATGCAGTCTGAAACACTTAAATATCTACAGTGTATTAGCAGACACGTGGCTTCACTGCTTTGTAAGCTACTATGCCAAAAACACTTTTGGTTGAAGACTTGAAACAAAAACGGTAAAGGAATAAAATGAATCTCCCAACTTGTTTTTGCCTTTAGATGAGTGTGGGATTGTGGCCCAGATCTCCCAGCCTCTGGCCGACAGTGATATCTCTGCCTACTACATAAGTACCTTCAGCTTCGACCACGCACTGGTGAGTTAAACGCACACACAGGGACTCATGACATGAAGCATGGCATAACTGGTTCCATACCCAGGGAATGTACACATACTGATGAAAACTACATCTGTACTGTACGTGAAGTTGCTTTGGATAAAAAGGCCTGCTAAGCAATGTTCCCTCTAATTTTTTTCAGCACTGAGCAAATCTTATTTATTCTGAGCGCACATTTCAGCACTGTGAGCAATTCGAAAACCACGCAACCTGACGAAAATGACCACGAGCCTGTGTTAGCCATAGGTTTCCAAAGAGATGACAGCAAATGCATGAATATGTCTTCAAGGTTGATATTAATTCAATATCCTTTATAATGGCTGGACTTTGGAACATTTTAATGATGGTGTTTTACCAGTCAGTTTAGTTGAACTTAAAGGATCTTTGGTTGAAAATAAATAAGGTTTAGGGTTTATGACTGGTTCACTGGTTATGAATGATAATGATATATATATATATTTATACAAAATAAAAGTATCCAAGGTGTTTAGTCATTTCTCAGCAGGTACAACATTTAAGCAGAACTTCATTGAAAGAAAAATGCTAATGCAGTGCTTTACAATGCATATAGTAATAATGGTGTATTTTTTCCTAAAGGTAGCCTTTATAAATTATTTAATAACTGGAGTGGTTTGCAACAAACTAAGCTACAAAACATGTCATTTGAATTACATTGAGGGAGCTTGGAGCTAGGCCTATCTGGCTGTGTGGCTCATCTTGTCTGCAGGCCTATGGAAGACACACCTTTCTGACTAAACATTTGTCAAAATGTTGTTGCAGTTATCAAGATCACTTTGAATGGGGCCTTATAGGTCTAATTGAAAATATTGGAAATTTCTACCTCAAATCTTCTCGCCTCACGAGTTTGTCTTAGTGGCATTCATTAGACTGAAACCGCGTTCACAGTCGGCGCTAGATGCTTGAAATGTGCCACAAATGTCAAGAAGTTGTACCAGATCTGGAAAATGCTCACTTTTCAATAACCATGAACTTGAATTTGTTGTTGACAAATAGTCATATTATGCTTCCTCCAGAAGCGCTTCGAACCTTTTTGCCAGATTGGTCACGTCATTCAGCCCATGATCAAATGTACTAACTGCGCAACGTGTCTGGCTCAAAGGCAGCCCACTCAGCTCAGGGAAGTGAGCATCCAAGTGCTCACAAACTTTAAGGACAAACAGAATAATGTCACTTTTGTTCACTGCATGTTTTCCCACGAGCGAACTCTTTTCGCGTTTGCCTCGGAGCATATGTAAATATGTCTGAAAGTTTTATCCTACCTGAGTCAGTTTGGACTATTTCGTCTAGCCGCTCCTGTTTAAACGTTAGGCAGACCTTTTTCTGGGACACCTGCTCTGCCTGTCTTTTCGCCATGGTAGCCTATAACTGCTGGAGCAGAGCCCGGCAAGAGAGCTAAAGGAAATTTTGTATGTAAACATTCTAGCGCACATCCGGCTTGGTTGTCAGACATGTCAGTATTTTAAATGTTTATTACCTAGCCTACATACCCTTTGATGCTCAGATTTTTAAACCCCAAAGAAAATCGTTATGCGGTCTGAACAATGTGCGCTGTCTGCAAAATCTATTGCGCGGCCTCTTCGACTGGCCTGCGCGGGCGCGCGCGTGCGCAGCTTAGAGGGAACATTGCTGCTAAGTGAATATACAGTATGTATGAATGTACAGTTTTATGCACAAGATGTGGTACCCCTCTGAGGTGTCTTGTTAATTTGTAATATGTCAGTGGTTTTCTAGAGAAAGCTGGATGTTTTTTTGACAAATTCTTTATGTAGCAGTATTGAAAAATAGGCTATGCAAAAATGTGGGCACCGTGTGTTGATTTGAATACCTGTAGTCACTTAATGCTGATTGTGAAACACACAACTCTTTATTTGCTGATTGAACTTTAAACAAACAACAAAGGTGCAACCAATTATTAAAAAGCTCATTATACATAACTAGTTGATAGTTGTGCTTCTCCTTCATTCTCTGATGGAAAGTAGAAACATTGGAACCTCAAAAACGTGTCCAAAAAGATGATTTGTCAATATAAATAAGAAGAGGGATATAACACGTTATCAAAAAGGTTTGAGGTGTCTGTCTCCACAGTCAGCAAAGTAAGAAAATGGAAAGCCAGAGGAACAGAAAGGAAAGATGTGGTAAGCCGAGAAAAAATCTGAAAGGCAAAGACTATAGACTAAAATGGCCACAAGGAACGGCTCCATGGAATAGCCACAAGGAACGGCTCCATAGAATGTCTTTTCTGTGTATTCACCACAAGCAGAGTTGCTTGAGGTATGCAAAGGCTCATCTTGACAAGCCAGAATCAATTTTGAATAAAGTGCTGTGGACAGATGAAACTAAGACAGTTATTTGTCACAACGAAAAGCGCTTTGGTGTTGCTTTGAAATACATAAACTGTATCTATGTAATGAAGTAACGGTTAAAGGCCGCTGTTTGAATGGGAGACTGGAAGCCAAATGCGGTTTCAAAGTTTCACCCACAGAGGGAGCCATGGACTGTGCTGTGCTGTTTTTGTGGTTCCAGTCTACAAGTACCAACACTGAAACGTGGTGCTTTAGACATATGTGGAAATTATCCTTTACACAGAAATTATCCGTTATAAAATATATATTTTATTTACTGAAATATCACACTCAAGCGTATGTTAAATCCTTGAAGTTTTAAATCCAGAGATCCTTATTCATGGGATATATTTGGAATACAACGACCATAGGGAAAGAACTGACTCTGAATGATTATCTAGATGTGTTTGTCAGACCTTTTAATTTAATGAAGCATTTTCAAAGAGGACCCTAGTTATTTTTCAGGCTTCATAATTACATTTTTGGGGTCATTATGGTCTATTTTTCTGATTCTGGACATCTCTATTAACCCTCTATCTGTTGTTGTATTCCAAATGCTCTGTTAGAGCTCCTGTGACTAAGTCCCCACCTTCCCATGAGCCCAGTGTGCTCTGACTGGTCAGATAGGTGAGCAGTAAGGATTGTGTTATGAGATTGCATCAACTTGTAACAAGGAAGAAGGGCTGGAATTCCCAGGAGGCTCAAAACATTGGTTTCTGTGGGAGAGGGCTTACTCACACTGGTGTGGCTGTGTAACTTTGAGGCCTTTACATGCACAAAAAGCTAAATAACATACTTAAGGAAAGAGGAAATATTAAAAGCCCTCAGTCCTCTTTAAGACGGCATTGCTATTGTCTATTTCTGTGAAAGGGGGTATATCTGTTTGTCCATACAGTAGCAGAAGAAGCAGCAGCAGTGGTGGTGGTTTCCCATATTTACCACTTGAACTGGGGTTAGACTACATAACTGTAGCTGCGATGTGCAATCTTCCACTACTCATTTGACAAGTTGAGTGTTTAGACTATGACCAGTCTGAGTCAACAGCCATCACAAGTTGCCAGATTCCACTTCCTTGCCTGATGATTGTTGGATTGGAGAGTATTTCAAACATGTTTGATTTTTTTTTTCTGAATGTGTCCTATCATAGAATGCCTGTTCCTATCACCAGCTGATGAAAAGGAGCTTGTGTTGCCTTGAAATAAAATGTCACTGGTTTCTCTTATTTGGAAGTCCGGTAGTGTGTGACCACAGTTATAGCCCAGTCATGACTTGGTATGCTCGGTCTTTCGGCCACCATGAGAATCCGGTGAAAATCAGTCTGCAAGAGTGACTTATCTGTCTTCTAAAATCGGTTCAGATTCCTGTAGTCTTACCCCAGCTTCACAGGAGCTGTTTTATCTAATTTGTAATACCAGATAAGTGAGAACCACACACCACACAAAAACTCATTTGATTGTGTGGTGTGATATGAATAGTTCTCGAAGTTGAATTTCCCCTTTGCAAGTGTATTCATAGGCAGTACAGAGTCATCGTCAGAGAATCTATAGCTATGAGCTTACATTCAACATTTCCCACAAATATGCAGCGCATGACGCACCTGCTGTCAGAAGCAGAAGTGTGATCGGTGATTAACATCATTGACATCGTTTACTGGCTGACGAGTAGGTCGAATGACAACGCTCCCTCTTCCAGATAACTGGGTATGACACGGGTCTGGAAAATAAGAGACATTTTTTAGGTTCCGAGTTGTTATCTTCGACCAGCCATTGCCACAGTCTCGTCTTCACTTCTGGAATGTTGATGTTTTTTTTGTTTTATTCCAACTTCACGCTATCTGTTCCTAGAAGCATATATGACATGATAAGTAAAGACCTAGTGTATTTATTTACTTGTGTGTTTGTGTGAATGTGTTTCTGTTGTGATTAACCCTTTCCTAGGTCCCAGAAGAAGATATTGTCACAGTGACAGACATGCTTCAGAGGCAAAGGAAGGAACCAGGGTGCTGACCTGCTGTAGTCTCAAGTTCTCCGCCACGCTGGATGTAATGGCAGAGAAAGTCTGTGTGTGTGTTTTGTGTCTGTCTGTCTGTCTGTCTGTGTGTGTGTGTGAGTGTGAGTGTGTGTGTGTGATTGTGTGTGTTCTAATCTGTCGTGCCTAACCTAACTCTGCAGCACAAGTAGTATTAACCACAGACCTGTTGCAGTTACCACCATATGTGCTACTTTGAAAGGGGTTGACAAGGATGTCTGTGACCAGGGCAACAGATGCTGGCTGCTGTTGATTCAAGTTGAATTTGGGTTGCCACTGGATATTTCTTCTTTGTGTGATAACGTGCACTGAAATGTTACTGTTCTACATGCACCTATATCTTCCAATGTTGTTGCACAAGTCTTCCGTGAGAATGTGCTGCTTACTACAATTTGGGGAGGAGAAGGTTATGAAAGCTCCGTGTGCGTTGCGATACCTTTATTTTTTGCAGTCACTGACATAATGATGTCTTATTTCAAAGTTTACTTTTTTTATGTTCTTTTTTGTCATTTTAGTGAGCATTTCCATTATTCTATGTGAATATTGGAAGTATGTAGTGATACTGACAATCCAGATTTTCCCTGAACAATGTATTTGTTTTGAAATGTGCTTTTTGTGATAACTCCATATTCAGTAAGTGGAGCATACTCACTGGTGTCACTATGTAAAAAACAAATTAAAATTACTGTGTAACAGTTCTTTACAAAACATTTCAGTATGAATTTGTGCAAACATATTACAAATGATATTCTGAAGCACCTGCAATGCTGATCTTAGCACTGTGTTGCTTTTGGTCAGTGATTTCCCATGTTCACAGACCCTCCTAGTCTCTCTTAGTATCTCTGTCAAAAATGATTCCCATGCTAAGGGATCCCATGCATATTGTGCCAAAATGGAGTGGAGTGGAAATCTGCATATTGATTTGCTTGACTTGCCCACAACTGCAGTTTTTTTTTCTTTCCCCACAGTGAAGAGAAGAGAAACCATTCTTAAATGTATTTTGTATCTGAGATGGAGATTCACCTTGTTTGAAAGTATTTCTACCATTTCCCGCCTTTATACTGCTGTGTTGCTTGCCCTAGCACGGGCATAAGTATTGTAAAGAGTAAACACTTCCTTGTTTGTTAAGGTCCACACTAGCTACTGGATCATTTTTTTTCCCGCAATCTTTTACATTTGCACAAATCATTTTTTTTTCCATAAGCCCAAGGGTAGCAATCTTTTTGTAGCAGTAGAGTACATAAAGTGTTTGTAAAGATGAGACTTTATTCAATAAAGGATGTTGAATTAAAGAAACATTGATATCAAGTCAGTTTTTGTTGATTTACATGTTTTTTTTTGGGGAGGGGGGGGGGGGGGGGGGGGTTGAAGCTGTGAATTGTTGTGTTGAAATATACATTTACATGAATAGACAAAATGATCACCATTTATATAGATGCCCTTTATATAAAGCCTCCCAACAGTCAGTCAAACTTAAACTTTTATACGGTGAAAGATCATTGGATGAACACCAACCGAAAGACCTACGTGTTCCAAGAGATTTCCCAGTCTTGCTGACCATTTATGTGTCCATGAAGGCAACATGGATGTGATGCATTCTTGTGGGTGAGGAATTCACGTGAGTTGCAACTCCTTAGAAATCATACGAAAAATACTTATATTACACTATCTTGGCGCAATACAGTTTAGTGTTACAGCTCACTGTTTACCATGACTAATGGTGAATCTGTTGTGTCAACAGATCCAAGATTGTGGGAGATCTCCACATAACTCACACGTTTCCCCCCCCCCCCAACAGTTTGATCATATTTGCGAAAAACGTTCTTGGAATACAACCTCAGATATATCACAGGAGAGAGCAGTTCACTGGGCCTACAGCAGCTGTTCTAGAATGATATACTTTGCCTCTAAAGACACCACAGTGACAGACATGCTTCAGAGGCAAAGGAAGGAACCAGGGTGCTGACCTGCTGTAGTCTCAAGTTCTCCGCCACGCTGGATGTAATGGCAGAGAAAGTCTGTGTGTGTGTTTTGTGTCTGTCTGTCTGTCTGTCTGTCTGTGTGTGTTTGTGAGTGTGAGTGTGTGTGTGTGATTGTGTGTGTTCTAATCTGTCGTGCCTAACCTAACTCTGCAGCACAAGTAGTATTAACCACAGACCTGTTGCAGTTACCACCATATGTGCTACTTTGAAAGGGGTTGACAAGGATGTCTGTGACCAGGGCAACAGATGCTGGCTGCTGTTGATTCAAGTTGAATTTGGGTTGCCACTGGATATTTCTTCTTTGTGTGATAACGTGCACTGAAATGTTACTGTTCTACATGCACCTATATCTTCCAATGTTGTTGCACAAGTCTTCCGTGAGAATGTGCTGCTTACTACAATTTGGGGAGGAGAAGGTTATGAAAGCTCCGTGTGCGTTGCGATACCTTTATTTTTTGCAGTCACTGACATAATGATGTCTTATTTCAAAGTTTACTTTTTCATGTTCTTTTTTGTCATTTTAGTGAGCATTTCCATTATTCTATGTGAATATTGGAAGTATGTAGTGATACTGACAATCCAGATTTTCCCTGAACAATGTATTTGTTTTGAAATGTGCTTTTTGTGATAACTCCATATTCAGTAAGTGGAGCATACTCACTGGTGTCACTATGTAAAAAACAAATTAAAATAACTGTGTAACAGTTCTTTACAAAACATTTCAGTATGAATTTGTGCAAACATATTACAAATGATATTCTGAAGCACCTGCAATGCTGATCTTAGCACTGTGTTGCTTTTGGTCAGTGATTTCCCATGTTCACAGACCCTCCTAGTCTCTCTTAGTATCTCTGTCAAAAATGATTCCCATGCTAAGGGATCCCATGCATATTGTGCCAAAATGGAGTGGAGTGGAAATCTGCATATTGATTTGCTTGACTTGCCCACAACTGCAGTTTTTTTTTCTTTCCCCACAGTGAAGAGAAGAGAAACCATTCTTAAATGTATTTTGTATCTGAGATGGAGATTCACCTTGTTTGAAAGTATTTCTACCATTTCCCGCCTTTATACTGCTGTGTTGCTTGCCCTAGCACGGGCATAAGTATTGTAAAGAGTAAACACTTCCTTGTTTGTTAAGGTCCACACTAGCTACTGGATCATTTTTTTTCCCGCAATCTTTTACATTTGCACAAATCATTTTTTTTTCCATAAGCCCAAGGGTAGCAATCTTTTTGTAGCAGTAGAGTACATAAAGTGTTTGTAAAGATGAGACTTTATTCAATAAAGGATGTTGAATTAAAGAAACATTGATATCAAGTCAGTTTTTGTTGATTTACATGTTTTTTTTTGGGGAGGGGGGGGGGGGGGGGGTTGAAGCTGGGAATTGTTGTGTTGAAATATACATTTACATGAATAGACAAAATGATCACCATTTATATAGATGCCCTTTATATAAAGCCTCCCAACAGTCAGTCAAACTTAAACTTTTATACGGTGAAAGATCATTGGATGAACACCAACCGAAAGACCTACGTGTTCCAAGAGATTTCCCAGTCTTGCTGACCATTTATGTGTCCATGAAGGCGACATGGATGTGATGCATTCTTGTGGGTGAGGAATTCACGTGAGTTGCAACTCCTTAGAAATCATACGAAAAATACTTATATTACACTATCTTGGCGCAATACAGTTTAGTGTTACAGCTCACTGTTTACCATGACTAATGGTGAATCTGTTGTGTCAACAGATCCAAGATTGTGGGAGATCTCCACATAACTCACACGTTTCCCCCCCCCCCAACAGTTTGATCATATTTGCGAAAAACGTTCTTGGAATACAACCTCAGATATATCACAGGAGAGAGCAGTTCACTGGGCCTACAGCAGCTGTTCTAGAATGATATACTTTGCCTCTAAAGACACCACAGTGACAGACATGCTTCAGAGGCAAAGGAAGGAACCAGGGTGCTGACCTGCTGTAGTCTCAAGTTCTCCGCCACGCTGGATGTAATGGCAGAGAAAGTCTGTGTGTGTGTTTTGTGTCTGTCTGTCTGTCTGTCTGTGTGTGTGTGTGAGTGTGAGTGTGTGTGTGTGATTGTGTGTGTTCTAATCTGTCGTGCCTAACCTAACTCTGCAGCACAAGTAGTATTAACCACAGACCTGTTGCAGTTACCACCATATGTGCTACTTTGAAAGGGGTTGACAAGGATGTCTGTGACCAGGGCAACAGATGCTGGCTGCTGTTGATTCAAGTTGAATTTGGGTTGCCACTGGATATTTCTTCTTTGTGTGATAACGTGCACTGAAATGTTACTGTTCTACATGCACCTATATCTTCCAATGTTGTTGCACAAGTCTTCCGTGAGAATGTGCTGCTTACTACAATTTGGGGAGGAGAAGGTTATGAAAGCTCCGTGTGCGTTGCGATACCTTTATTTTTTGCAGTCACTGACATAATGATGTCTTATTTCAAAGTTTACTTTTTCATGTTCTTTTTTGTCATTTTAGTGAGCATTTCCATTATTCTATGTGAATATTGGAAGTATGTAGTGATACTGACAATCCAGATTTTCCCTGAACAATGTATTTGTTTTGAAATGTGCTTTTTGTGATAACTCCATATTCAGTAAGTGGAGCATACTCACTGGTGTCACTATGTAAAAAACAAATTAAAATAACTGTGTAACAGTTCTTTACAAAACATTTCAGTATGAATTTGTGCAAACATATTACAAATGATATTCTGAAGCACCTGCAATGCTGATCTTAGCACTGTGTTGCTTTTGGTCAGTGATTTCCCATGTTCACAGACCCTCCTAGTCTCTCTTAGTATCTCTGTCAAAAATGATTCCCATGCTAAGGGATCCCATGCATATTGTGCCAAAATGGAGTGGAGTGGAAATCTGCATATTGATTTGCTTGACTTGCCCACAACTGCAGTTTTTTTTTCTTTCCCCACAGTGAAGAGAAGAGAAACCATTCTTAAATGTATTTTGTATCTGAGATGGAGATTCACCTTGTTTGAAAGTATTTCTACCATTTCCCGCCTTTATACTGCTGTGTTGCTTGCCCTAGCACGGGCATAAGTATTGTAAAGAGTAAACACTTCCTTGTTTGTTAAGGTCCACACTAGCTACTGGATCATTTTTTTTCCCGCAATCTTTTACATTTGCACAAATCATTTTTTTTTCCATAAGCCCAAGGGTAGCAATCTTTTTGTAGCAGTAGAGTACATAAAGTGTTTGTAAAGATGAGACTTTATTCAATAAAGGATGTTGAATTAAAGAAACATTGATATCAAGTCAGTTTTTGTTGATTTACATGTTTTTTTTTGGGGAGGGGGGGGGGGGGGGGGTTGAAGCTGGGAATTGTTGTGTTGAAATATACATTTACATGAATAGACAAAATGATCACCATTTATATAGATGCCCTTTATATAAAGCCTCCCAACAGTCAGTCAAACTTAAACTTTTATACGGTGAAAGATCATTGGATGAACACCAACCGAAAGACCTACGTGTTCCAAGAGATTTCCCAGTCTTGCTGACCATTTATGTGTCCATGAAGGCGACATGGATGTGATGCATTCTTGTGGGTGAGGAATTCACGTGAGTTGCAACTCCTTAGAAATCATACGAAAAATACTTATATTACACTATCTTGGCGCAATACAGTTTAGTGTTACAGCTCACTGTTTACCATGACTAATGGTGAATCTGTTGTGTCAACAGATCCAAGATTGTGGGAGATCTCCACATAACTCACACGTTTCCCCCCCCCCCAACAGTTTGATCATATTTGCGAAAAACGTTCTTGGAATACAACCTCAGATATATCACAGGAGAGAGCAGTTCACTGGGCCTACAGCAGCTGTTCTAGAATGATATACTTTGCCTCTAAAGACACCACAGTGACAGACATGCTTCAGAGGCAAAGGAAGGAACCAGGGTGCTGACCTGCTGTAGTCTCAAGTTCTCCGCCACGCTGGATGTAATGGCAGAGAAAGTCTGTGTGTGTGTTTTGTGTCTGTCTGTCTGTCTGTCTGTGTGTGTGTGTGAGTGTGAGTGTGTGTGTGTGATTGTGTGTGTTCTAATCTGTCGTGCCTAACCTAACTCTGCAGCACAAGTAGTATTAACCACAGACCTGTTGCAGTTACCACCATATGTGCTACTTTGAAAGGGGTTGACAAGGATGTCTGTGACCAGGGCAACAGATGCTGGCTGCTGTTGATTCAAGTTGAATTTGGGTTGCCACTGGATATTTCTTCTTTGTGTGATAACGTGCACTGAAATGTTACTGTTCTACATGCACCTATATCTTCCAATGTTGTTGCACAAGTCTTCCGTGAGAATGTGCTGCTTACTACAATTTGGGGAGGAGAAGGTTATGAAAGCTCCGTGTGCGTTGCGATACCTTTATTTTTTGCAGTCACTGACATAATGATGTCTTATTTCAAAGTTTACTTTTTCATGTTCTTTTTTGTCATTTTAGTGAGCATTTCCATTATTCTATGTGAATATTGGAAGTATGTAGTGATACTGACAATCCAGATTTTCCCTGAACAATGTATTTGTTTTGAAATGTGCTTTTTGTGATAACTCCATATTCAGTAAGTGGAGCATACTCACTGGTGTCACTATGTAAAAAACAAATTAAAATAACTGTGTAACAGTTCTTTACAAAACATTTCAGTATGAATTTGTGCAAACATATTACAAATGATATTCTGAAGCACCTGCAATGCTGATCTTAGCACTGTGTTGCTTTTGGTCAGTGATTTCCCATGTTCACAGACCCTCCTAGTCTCTCTTAGTATCTCTGTCAAAAATGATTCCCATGCTAAGGGATCCCATGCATATTGTGCCAAAATGGAGTGGAGTGGAAATCTGCATATTGATTTGCTTGACTTGCCCACAACTGCAGTTTTTTTTTCTTTCCCCACAGTGAAGAGAAGAGAAACCATTCTTAAATGTATTTTGTATCTGAGATGGAGATTCACCTTGTTTGAAAGTATTTCTACCATTTCCCGCCTTTATACTGCTGTGTTGCTTGCCCTAGCACGGGCATAAGTATTGTAAAGAGTAAACACTTCCTTGTTTGTTAAGGTCCACACTAGCTACTGGATCATTTTTTTTCCCGCAATCTTTTACATTTGCACAAATCATTTTTTTTTCCATAAGCCCAAGGGTAGCAATCTTTTTGTAGCAGTAGAGTACATAAAGTGTTTGTAAAGATGAGACTTTATTCAATAAAGGATGTTGAATTAAAGAAACATTGATATCAAGTCAGTTTTTGTTGATTTACATGTTTTTTTTTGGGGAGGGGGGGGGGGGGGTTGAAGCTGTGAATTGTTGTGTTGAAATATACATTTACATGAATAGACAAAATGATCACCATTTATATAGATGCCCTTTATATAAAGCCTCCCAACAGTCAGTCAAACTTAAACTTTTATACGGTGAAAGATCATTGGATGAACACCAACCGAAAGACCTACGTGTTCCAAGAGATTTCCCAGTCTTGCTGACCATTTATGTGTCCATGAAGGCGACATGGATGTGATGCATTCTTGTGGGTGAGGAATTCACGTGAGTTGCAACTCCTTAGAAATCATACGAAAAATACTTATATTACACTATCTTGGCGCAATACAGTTTAGTGTTACAGCTCACTGTTTACCATGACTAATGGTGAATCTGTTGTGTCAACAGATCCAAGATTGTGGGAGATCTCCACATAACTCACACGTTTCCCCCCCCCCAACAGTTTGATCATATTTGCGAAAAACGTTCTTGGAATACAACCTCAGATATATCACAGGAGAGAGCAGTTCACTGGGCCTACAGCAGCTGTTCTAGAATGATATACTTTGCCTCTAAAGACACCAAAGACCCTATGATATTTCGAGCTTTAAGCCAGTCACTGCAGCTTTAAAGTACTATGCAATTGTCTGCTTCTCGCTCTGTTTCAGTCAACCCAAAGAGGAGTGGTCGTTTCCATCTGTACAACTACCTGTAATCAATTATCTGACTGCCCTAATCATAATGTACAGCCATGTGTTGTTACGAGTTGTAAAACTAATCAATTCAGATGAATATTTGTGCCAATGAATTGCCCTTAGTTATGGCAAAGCGCACAGTAACAAGTTAACTAGTGCTACTTAAAGCAGCAGTAAGGAGTATTGGAATTTGAAGATGACACCAAAACAAGTTGCCCGCAAAAACATAGCTCAAAAAGTTCTGCATAGTGTTGGTTGAAACTCAATTAAATGTAACCATCTGTTTCTTAACTGAACTACAACTGTGATTGATCTTGAACGGCCTAATGGAGTGGATCTCTGTACACCCACATGTGACACATACAAGTTTAGCAATTCTGCTGATAAGATGGGGTAGTACTTTGCATAAAAGACAGAGACAGTAGCAACATTTTACTTCATTGCAGGTTAAGTCCCTCTGACAACACAGTGGACCTACTACTCTTTGTAAATGACAATGGCTAAAGGTAATGGCTCTATTCTTTTATTCTCCTCTCTTCTCTTCTACTATTTGATGTCATGGCTATGAGTTTTGTGGCTTACTTTAAAAAAAAAAAAAAAATCAGAAACCAAATTGTGGGGCATTTATATTCCTAATATATTATTTATTAATTGTAGATTTGTTGTCAATCTAGGACTTGTGAGAGTGGTATGCTGTCTGTTGATGCTCCTCCACCAGATGGTGGAGGCTGGATGCACATTTCATAACCTTGTGGGCATCATTTTGAAAGAAACCAAAGATGTGATGAATATGTTTGTGAGTATGAGTGCAATTTCTCAAAAAATGTATGACAGGTCTTCATGTACCATTTGTATAATCTTTGTGACAATTCAGACAACCTTGAAATCAAATGTGTTAGACAAATAGAGAATGCGTGAGAGAAATAGGAAAGTTAAAATTAAGCAATTCAAATATGTTCTTTTTAAGTTCTGATCATTTCTCTTCCATCCCACATAAGTTAACTCCCACATTCTGCTCTTTTGCAGAGAGAAGCATTTGTACAGCCAATACCCGTAAATGTGGAGTTTGAAGTGCTCAAACCTCTGAATGGTTCACATCCAGGAGAAAATCTTATGAACAAAACTGGCTGTGGACTGAAGTACATGATCAAAGCCATTAGTTCACTTAATCAGGTCTATTCACGTTTCTTCTCAGGGAATGAGTACTTAGAAAGAAACCTGACTGACTTGGCTGCAGTAATAAATCGAAGCTGTAGATATTTGAACTTTACTTTGGGTGGAGGGTGTTCCATAAAAACACCTGAACCCCAACTGCCAAAAAATACTTTCGGGAAAAAAAGGTGGTGTCTCAGTGTATTGCAAAGGTTTGATGACTTTTTATCCTCGCTGAAAGAACTACCTTGTTTGTACGAAAGAAAAGGGGGCAACACCCATTTGACACCATCCCTTGAGTCTGTTACTGCTGCATAAGGCTGTGTTTTAGAACAAGTGTCAAGAACATTTTAGAATAACTGTAAAAATTCCAGAATTCAGGAATTTGTGTCACCTGTTCTGTTGGTGTTCATGAAGTTTTTAGTTTTTTTAGTTTAACTATATTAACACATTTGAAATGTACATTTGTCTTTATATTTGCCACTGCAATATGTAATATTTATTTTAATATATATGCTAGGATATGACATGTATTTATTTATCTGAGTGTATGCTTTGGATAATATGGTAAAAACGATTGTAATGTGACCACTAATGATTGGAGAAATGTTCTGGTATATATTCACTCAATGGCTGTATCACAGCTGATGTTTTGGTATACCTTCACTAAATGGCAGCAGATGTACTGTACTGTGTATCTTTACTATCTCAGCTGCATATGTACTCTTACTAAAAAGCAAATTATGGTGTTAAAGACTTCTCAACAGAAAACAAAAAAATTAAAAGTACATATTTTCCCCAAAAAACAAGTGTCTCAACCTAGATATTGTAGATAGGATGTGGCCTTACAATATTTGCTTGACTTCTCCAAAGTTATTATATTTTTGTATTAATGGTTTTGTTTAGTTTTCCAAAACAGCTCATCTGGGCACAACTTCGATGCACGTTTTCAGATTGTGTTCTTTCCCCACTGGTAATTCATCAGTCATAAATTTGACTTGCGCTTTAGACAGCATCTTCAGTAGAAGCAGGTGCAGGTTCTAGTTTGATCAGTATCCAGTGGAGTAATGAATCCCACGTGACCCCTCATTAATCAAAAGTGTCAAAGGACGGAAAAATTTGGTGGGGGCATAATTATTATTTTTTTTCTTAATTTCAATGCAGATTTTGTATTCTGTGTTAGCAGGATGATTAATTGTCCAATGATGGCCTGGTCCTCCCATGTGAACACGATAGCCAAAGAAAGGCATGTTGTTTCCTCTATGGAGTTAGTTGGTCTGATGCATCTGCTGTCTCAATATGAACTCATGATGTAAAAGAGGATTGGGGTTTCCCCTGAAAAACTTTCCAGATGACTTCAATCGACATGTAAGATAACTTCGGGGAGTGAATGGAAAGTTCATGGCTGAATAATTAATCAGAGAATTTCATCATTCCGTCTTAATAAATCACAACTTCCCACGGTAAACATACATACATGACAGGTGGCTTGCAGTTCCATTTCAGAAAGAAATAATATAGTTTACATTTCTTATAGGACAACCTTAGTCAAAGTACATGGTTCAGTCACAGTTGTTTTATTAAATAAAAACACTTAATATTGTAGTAGTTAATGTTACATATGGCCTTTCTTTTTGTAGTTTGCAATACTCTCCCATAGGGCAATAACAAACGTATTGGTTGATAATGGTTTCATGAGTATGACAGAAAAGAAAGCATCACTCCTGAAATTAGGTCGAAAACACAGACGAAACACAACAATGCAACCCAGGTAGCCACTGGCTGGGATGTATCCGTCTCTTATCGGGCCCAGACTAGCATATCTGCGCCAAATTTGGGCCCAAGGCCAGCTGCTACATGGGCAGAAATGAAACATGAGGGTAATCTTCAATGAGGTAAGACAGCAGCCTATGCACTTATGAAGTGTACACTTTCAGACATGATTTTCAACTTCCCCAGCCCAACCCCACCAGCCTACTGCAGATGGAAGGGTGTGGTTCAATGATTGGTCCAGTCTCAGTATGACTGACACCAGAGGCACAGGCTTCATAGAGTGTCAAAAGTCTTGACTGGTGTATGAAGTTTATAGCCAGTGGGGATCTCTGAACTTCATTATTCTGTTGGATTTTTGAAAGCCTCACGCAGAGAGGCCACGTCTGTCAAATCGGTAGAAGCTCTGGTGGACTTTCCCCATAGCAGTATTTTGCCTGTGGATTCCTGTATGTGTTTTCATGCTGAACGCTCTGGAAAAGCAGAGGAGAGACATATGCAATGCAGTTGGGATTAAATGCAGTGACATTAAGTGTGCAAAAAAAAGAAGGAAACAGATTGCAATCTCTCATTTTCTATCACAGGGGCAGCCAAACAGTCTGGTGCTCTACCAGGATGTGAACAAGTACGTTGAATATCCCCTTCCAACACTTTTTGGTTTAGCACGTACTTGGGAAGAAGTCCTGCACTTGGCAAGGCAAAGCTCAAAATGATCTTCTACTGCAGTGAAGAGGTTCTGAAATCCTTCTGCAGCCCGGTTGAGGAAGCGCTCCAGAAGAAGTTGCTATTAAAGAACAGTGTAGGTAAAAAAAGGATTTGTTAGCCAAATTCCTCACATATTTCCTACCACTTTTGAAAATACAAATGCCACCATGCTATTTTTTTTTTTTTTACCAGTCAGTGTAAGGATAGCAAAATGGGCACCTTGTCAGGTTGAAGACAACAAGACACACAGTATTCATAGATGTTGCAGCATCCATTGGCCAGGCAGGTTTTGCAGATGTACTGGCGGGAACTTGGTGCATTTACATTGCAGCAGCCATTCACCAGCATGTCCTTTCGCTCACATACATAACCTGTAGGTAAACATCATTCAAGTTGAAATGGTCCCAGTGCAATTGTAATACAATGGTATTCTCATAACTGCACATATACATTTGTACCTAATTCGTCTGTGAGGAGAACCTTGCCCTGTACAGAATTCCTGCATTGTGTAATCTGTCTGCTGCTATTTCCTAGGTTGAATCGGACCTTCCATGGAATGTGGTGGTCGGAGTCCCTCAATTCCAAGAGGGTCCGGTCTCCAATGGTTCGCTCCTCCTGCATGCGCAAGGGGAGAATTTGTATCAGTGTTGTTTTTATGCAGCTCGAATGGATTAAGTTTCAAATGTTTTATATTCAAATAACAAAATAATACAACACCTACCCGCTTTAATGTACTGGTGAGAAAGTAGATTAGGGACAATCCAAAAACAACCCCTAAAACCCAACGCTTCCTCAAGAGTCTACGTAACACCATGGAGACGTTCTTTGGAGTATGTGCCAGGTCCAGGTAGCTAACAGTTAGCTTGTTGAGCCTACCCTTGACCTATTTCGGTCAGCCAGTAAGGAATATAAATGTATAACGTATAACCTTGCGACATTAGTCAGCGCAATGTACAGTGCTACAAGCAGAACTGCTAGTTATTTAAGCTGACACCTCGGTTCACTAACGAGAAAGGGATCTCGCTAGCTAGCGTTAGCTAAGTGTTGATATATTTTTGGCCAGCTAAAATGTGTTAGTTACATAGGACGGACCCCCGTTTCCATGCAGCGCAACGGTGATTTTCTAACCCATTTTAATAAAACATTAAAAATATTGCCGGTGTGAGCCTATTTTCTACCAAGCAACCACACCGAGTTTTTTTTTTTTTTTTTTTTTACAGTACAGACTAGATAGCAAGACAACTGTGAGACAGTATGTAACTTGCTAACTCTTAGCCAGGTCTTGCTAATTAGCTAACTGGCTTTTAACTTAACTGTTTTGCGTCAAAATCGAATCGTTTGTAATTCAAAAACTTTAATTCCAACATTAACACATTCAAGTGAAAAACTCTATTTAGAGACTCTTATTAATCAAATGACATAACACTTAGCTGTTAACGAGTTGTCAGCCCTGCGCTGTCGCTAGCTAAATGAATACTGTGGCCTTGTCAGAGGGACCGACCAGACCAAAACAATTTCCCAGGTCCCAGAGGATCCTGGCCGAACGAGTTGTGTGACTGGCTAGAAGATTCTGAAAATGTGGAAATTGGTATTTTCTGATTGGTTCTGTAAATATCATGTCATTCCGGAAAAGAGTAACTAAGACCCGCCCATGTGCGCTGCTGCTGTTGTAGTAGCAAAGACAAGTTAGCTACAGCAGGCTACTACGGAATGAGCAACTAACGTTTAATGTAGTATGTATACGGTAAGAAGGCAATAGTCGACTATTATGTCATAGTCATTAAGTCATTGTTTCAAATAGTCTTCAATGCCATTCAACATTGATAATTTGCT
Source organism: Sprattus sprattus (assembly GCF_963457725.1). Lineage (NCBI taxonomy): Eukaryota > Metazoa > Chordata > Actinopteri > Clupeiformes > Clupeidae > Sprattus > Sprattus sprattus. Next base: position 29,996,831 of record NC_137913.1, read on the forward strand.
TAGCAGTTCTACCATACCTAGCTAGCAGCAATTTTTGATTGAGTTGCAGTGTTGCTTTAACCATTCGAATTAGCATTGTTTATTTCCCAGCTTTCCCCCACCGAATTTTAGTTCATCCTGTATGATGTGCTATTCTTTGGTAAAGTTGTTTATAGCACAGAGTGACCGCTATTGTATACCTCCACGTTAGCCTTGTCATCAGATACTAATGTTGGCGATTTATTTGATCCCATGGTCAGCTTTGGAGTACTTGCTGACAGACTGGCTGCCATGCAGAGAAGACACAGCAGCATCACTGACGGCATGCCGCCAGATAGGTTTGCATGCAATTCCAGTTCATCGCCATATAACGGGGGAATACTGCAGTTTTTGTGTGGTGGTGAATTCCCTGCCTGCACAATGAACAATTCCTGATTAACATAATTATAGCTCACCAGCTATCAGCTTATTATGGACTTAAACCTTGTGCTTCTTTATGGCAGGAACAGGAGCCAAACACTAGGTTCTGAAAGCAGCCTTGATGAAGGTGGAGTATTCGACTGCCTCAAGCCAGACTCCCCCACGACTCCCCAGCAGCTGTTTTCTGGTTTGGTGGCGGTGTCGTCTGGAGCAGTGACCTCTGCACCCTTCCAGGCTGCCGGGCTGGTCTTGGGCTCACCTCCAGACGTGTTCATCCCAATGACTGCGTCTTCCAGGGAGGAGGGTTCCCATCGCACCGAGAGCCAGCCGTTCCTCCCTCGTCAGGGTCAGCACCATCACCACCACCACCACTTTCACCAGGCGATGCAGAGCCGCACCTCGCTCCTGCATTCGGCCTCTGTCGCCACCGACCGCCACAGCAGCAGGGATGAGGGGAGCGATGACCCCTCCACCCCAGCGCCAGCCCTATCAGAGCTCAAGGCAGTGGTCAGTTGGTTGCAAAGAGGCATCCCCTTTATCCTGATTCTCCTCGTCAAAGTGTGTTTTCAGCACAAGCTGGGTAAGGAGCGTGTGTACACATAAATACACGCACGCACACACACACACACACACGCACTCTCATACATGTGCATACTCACACACTAAACTCAAAAAACGAAACTCTGTTAAAACAAAAAAACACTTATGAATTAAAAAATAAAGGCGTATGGCGTAATGTGTGCACGGAGGTCGGAACATGTCTTTACGTAGCTCAATAAACTTTAGATGACACATTATGTACTCTCTGAAGGTCTCTTCCATCTTTTAAGTAGATTTCTAAATGCTTAGGACACAGCATAGATCTCTCCAATCATGTTCGTCAAATCAATCACTCATGAAAGCACATTGTTGATTTTCTCTCAGTTTAGAATAGAATCAGTCTGGATTTTTTCCGGCAGTTTTTTTTAGTGTAGCATATCATACGCATAACACACTTTTTGGAAAAAGGGGAGTTAAGGTTATCGGACAGAATATGAATAGAATTATTATTTTTTTTTCTTGATTGTTCATAATGATTCATGACCATGAATTATTGGCAATTTCTTCTGCATTTAAAGGATGTGTTTGGTGTGTTTAAGTACTACCCTATTGAGAAGATTCCCAACATTTTGATGACATTATGTATGCTATGTAATTTTTCCTCTCTAGGTATTGCTGTATGCATTGGAATGGCAAGCACATTTGCCTTTGCAAACTCGGCTCTGAAACACCAGGTGTCTTTACGGGTAATCTTTTACAGTATGCTTCTCTAGTGATGTTGTTGATGCAGTACAGTCCTCTTAACCAGATGTAGGTCTGGGAAAGTCCCTTTCTTATTCAGACTGCAAGTATCCAGCAAACCTGCCTTTCAGCTTCTGGAGTGAATGTGTGCCTGAATCTGTGTTTGGTTGTATGCGTGTTACAGGACGAGAGGTCTGTGTTTGTTACTCTTTGGATCGTTGTTTTCCTCGCCGGGAACATTGCATATCTCTACTACACATTTAGTTCTGAAGAACTCTACAACAGGTATCTTGACACACTTTTTAATGAACTGCTTTAAGTGCACCATCATTCATACTCACTTTCATACACACACACACACACACACACACACACACACACACACACACACACACTGTCATTACTGTAGTCAGTGGCATCATCCTAATTCATTCATGTCATGTAGAATTCAGGTACTGTGTTTTTTGTGTCTGCTTTGGTTTTTCACACATTTGTCTTTGGAGTCTGTTCACATGTTTTTACCTCATTCGTTCATTCATTCATTTGTATCAATTTCCCTGCAATGCATCTTTGATTTTCCATAGGTGTATTTTACCATGTGTCGCCTTAGCATGTGAGTATTTCTGTTCTATTTCATCATCAGTTTGTGTCCCAGTGTGAAGGCCTTGACAAGCCCTCATGATCTCATTTTGATCCATGTGTAGTTTTTTTTTTCCTGACTGTGGGGCCTTGCTGTCTTTCAGCCTTATGTTTGCGAAGCCAAACATCAGCAGCTTTGACTTCTTCGATCTCATCTGGGTGGTGGGCATCACTGACTTCGTCCTGAAGTATGTCACAATTGGACTCAAATGCGTCATTCTGTTTCTTCCCAAAATCCTCCTGGCTTTCAAGTCCAGGGTAAGTCATTTTCATAAGAAAATATCTTTGGGCTTTAGCTAGAAATGGCCATTTCATAAATGTTTTACTCAATTAATGTTTTAATATTTAATTAGGGTAAACGTACCTATTAAGCCCACCAAATCTGCTTTTCAGACATTAATAATATATACCGCCCAAATTTAAGTGAGAACATTTTAGTTAAAATGATAGTCTAATGTCTCATTTGAAGTGTCAATAATTCATTTATACCAATTTTCAATGTTTATATTGTTTAATTTGTCAAAATATGTCAAAAGTCTGGCATGGGCTTAATGGGTACTTTATGTACCCTTTAAGCCCATGGGTGTTCCAAATAAGCCCCCTTCATGATTTGTTGATAAATACAAATACATATTAAAAAGTACTAACAATCCAAACTTGTTCTATTGAAATATGCAATCTCTTAGCCCCCAATAGCTATTTTTATTTTGTCTCTACTCCTTTCCTCTGGCCTGTAAATGGCATTTGAAATAGGCGTGATTATGCATGATCGGCCTTTTCAACACAGAAAAAGCTAAACTTACAACATGTCTTCTAAGGAATGTAGCCAAAAAACTATTCATGAACAAAATCAAAATGAGAATGGAAATGTATCTTCAATACTTCATCTTTCAATATGTGTTGCCATTTTGTCTGTATCTCTATCCTACATTAGACTGTTGGCATTTACAACTGGCCAAAATTTCTGGTCCAGACAGCTGGTTGAAAGTGCAGTTGTTTTCATCTAGATATCTAAAGACCTAATGACTGAAAGAAAGACAGTTTCCTGGTTCAATAGTAATATTCTAAGGTTAATACACGAATCAATTTCAGTAATTAGGTGAGGTCAAAGTTAGGCAAGGAAATGGTTCAAAAGTCAAAAGGGAGAAAATCTCCATTGAAACACAGCCAAGTGGGCTTAATGGGAGAAAATCTCCATTGAAACACAGCTAAGTGGGCTTAATGGGAGCAGGTGGGCTTAAAGGGAACATCAGTGAATATCTGGTTAAAAGTCAGAATATTTTATTCTACACACATGACATTAAAGAAACAACTACATGCCATGAATCTATATATGCTGCACTAACATAACATGAAAATAATCAATTGATCATGCATTTAAGTAATTAGCTATACTCATTTGCATCCGCTGTAAATGGTGTGATTTTTTTGCTAGTGTTCCCTTTAAGCCCACTTGGTAAAAATGTTTAATAAAAAATAAATAAAGATAAACCCACACATATATTATCAATTTAATAGTAAAATAGTATATTCTGCATATAAAAAAGTAAACTATACATGCTTATCATGCTTTATGTCATTGCAATGAACAATGCTATGCAGCAACTGTATTGATGCAGCATGTGGGCGGTTTGCTAGTATGCCAATATGCATATTTTCACTTAAAAAATATATATATGTCTAATTCTAGTGAAATTCTAACATTTGTTTTATTTAAAGCACTAATCTCTTAATTGTGTATAACAAATGAGTACTGACCAAAAGAAGGAGCAGAAATACGTCAGAAATGTTCTTTTTTCAGAGCATCAAAATACATGAAGTTTTTTGGTGTCTTCTCCTGGGAGCAGTAGGCACATGTCGCACATGTGCTTCGATAACTCAAGATCGACAAATCTGATTGGTTTACAATAAAAGTATAGTTTATGTAACAAGCAGCTTCATTGGAAGAACCATGAACCAGCAAAAATGGTGATGTAGTTTTTATTTTATTTGACTCAGAAGTCACAAGTGGGCTTATATGGTACGTGGGCTTAATAGGTACGTTTACCCACACTGTCTACTTCATTTATGTTTTGGATGAGTCTGGCAAATTTCCATTTCCATTTTGGCCAATATAATTGTACTACTACCAAAGTGTCATGATAATAGCAATCTTACCCTCCTGTTAGACAGAGCATCAGCATTTACATTGACTAGTTCACAAGGCAGTTACTCTTTGGAAATCTATATCTGGTTCACTGTCCCTGCCTAGCGTTCTCTCCATCATGGTGTCAGTAGTCTGTGTGGACGTGGTCCAGGGGTGACAGAGTTTGCCCGCGTTGCCCTGATAAACAGGCCAATCAATGAAGGCAGGCAGCCTGTGAGCTCATGGCCCGCCGGGAGAGCAGAGGGGTGAGGTCACCGCTCCCTGGGGCTCCGTCTACGTCTTGTTTATGGGAGAGAGCATCTCAGTCACCGTGCCACCGCATCTCCTCTGCTCTCCTGTCTTCTCCTCTCCTCCATCACTCCTCCACAACAACAACAACAACTTCTCCTGTCAGATACATTTTATTTGCCATACCTGTTGTTGTGTTGTAACTACGCAGTTAAGTTCAGGGTAGCACACCAATTATCAGAGTGTAATAGCAATTTGCTCTGATCTCAGTTCTCTTTCCTTATGATATGAGAGATATGTCAATGTTTCATATCACAGCTCAGTATAGTATATGTGCCATTACAATTCTATATGAACCACACACTAACACTGACAGAATCAAACTTAAGCAGAATATTTTATACAAACACTAGTCAGAAAAAAACCATACTAGCATCAATGTGGCATATATACACTCTAGGATTTACTTCAGAGAGTAGCCAGTATTCAGAATGTGTAACAGTTTGCTCATAAGGTTAATACTATAAGGATATTTAGAGCTGTGAAGCCAAAAACTAGGTCAAGGATGTTTTTGAGGCTGGTAAAAAATATTTATGTAAGATGTGTCATAAGCAGAATAGAAATTGTGCATAGCAGTTAGGTGGGAACGGGCAACCGTGAGCAGAGGGCTTCTGCACGTGGATTAGATGGAAAGGCTGCAGCAGCTTCTCACAGTGGAGGTGATCTAGAGTAGGAGGAGAAGAAAAGAGAGCGCAGTGAGCGCAGAACCCTTTCAGCTGGTAGTGGTACATCCTTCAGTCTTTGGTTCTGGTTTAGTTGTAGTTCTGGCGATGCGCTAAAGGAATGAAGGCAGAGATAAATTGCCTAGTTGAAGAGGTCTCCCACCTCTGTCAAACGGTTAGTGGGGATCCAACAAGAGTGATTAATTGCTGTCAGGCGATATCCATGGAGTAATTACGCATGCCAGGATGTTCATGGGCGTCATGTGATCAGTTAATGTTGGTGTTTTTTTTTTAACATTTGATTATTTATTTACTTTGTCTGGGACTTGATCTGTCAGTGGTGCTGTCCCTCGGCGAGGGGTGAAGAGTGGCACCCACGGGTTGGCGCTGTGGCTGAGAGCGGAGATAGAGACAGGGTGGCAGGTGGTGCGGGCGGCTGCCAGCTCGCCGTGCAGTGTGGGTAAATTGCCCCGCGCCGCTGTGAAGCAGCCGAGCTCTGGAGGCCAGCCAAGCCCACGTTTCTGCCGCCTGACTCCTAGAAGCCTGCAAGCACACACACACACGGGCCTGTCGCAGAACCAGTACCAACTCCAGTTTGGAAAGGCCCCTAGCTGTACTGTAACCCTTAATGGTGGCTTACTCAATGGCAGATTTGGCTGGGTCATGCGCCAGGTCAAGGCCAACTTCATCCCAGCCTCGGCAGCTCTGTGGGACTCGTTATTGAGGATGAGTCATACCCCAGCGCAAAATCCATCCTGGTCTTTTACTGAACCCTTCTAGACTGCTGTGGAATGATTTACTTGTACTTATCAGTTCCTATTGTTAGGCAGATATTAATCAATCACTTGCTGGAACATAGTAGGATAATGTACATGCTGGCTTTATTTTGGCATGGAACTTGTTCAAGCGTCACCTATTTGTAATTGATCATCATTAGTTCGTAACCGTTACAGCCTTTGGATATCTTCACCCACATTGATAATCTCTATCTTCTGCTATTGCCAGGGCAAGTTCTATTTGGTCATCGAAGAGCTGAGTCAGCTGTTTCGGGCACTGGTGCCCATCCAGTTGTGGTTCAAGTACATCATGGGGGAAGACCCTTCAACCAGCTACTTTCTCGGGGCCATGCTTATAATCATCTACAGCCTGTGCAAGGTAATGCTGCTTGGTGCTTTGATGTTCCATATCCTTTAACATCACAGGAAATTACAAAATAATAACAGAAAAAAACAGTTCAGCAGAGCCACAGCTGTTGTCTAGAAGAACCAGTCCATAGAAACAGCCCACTGGGGTGAATGGGAAGGTGTACACATGCAACAGGGAGGTTGGATTTCTAAGATAAGGACATCCAGATAACTGTGATCACTGAGAGAGCAGAGGTGATCTTAGGACCATGCCGACACAGTGAGTGCAGCAAGATGTTGATCTTAACTACAGGCATTATTAAAGGAACCTGAGACGCCTCTAAGGACTTTGAGGGAATGAAAAGCCGTTAACGGCAGTTTTGCCAGGTCCGCGGTTTTCCCAGGGGCTACTTTTGAATTGTATCCGCGGGTTGAATTTTTTGTCCGCTTAAATTATTTATTTATACCCAAATCATACCAAACTGACTCCAGATCAGCACGTAAACACATGGGACAAGCTTACATTATTTTAATTCAGTAAATACATAGCCTATTGTAACGTTCCGGCATAGTCGACCCATAATGCCGTGCGGCGGGGGCATACCTTTCTGTGTGTGATGCACTAGTGCTCAACGATGTCCCCTAACAATGCTCCTTACTGTAATAATTGCATGTTGTTGTTCTGTGTTGGGACAGCATTTACACAGGTGTGTGACGGTAACACAGTCTGTTCGAGATAACTTGTAACAGGGCATAAAGCCCGTGCCAATTTGAAATTGTTTAGTGTATAGTGCAATAAAAAGCAAGATTACGTGTACGTGATTTGCAACACTATTTACACATGTACGAACTATAAGTACATGATTTAAATATAGTGAAGCAACATGATGAGGTGTTTCAGTTGAAATAAGGTATTGCATTAACTACAGTAAATGCATTTGAAGTAAAAACAGTACATTCATGTGGTCCAGGCACGACAATAATATATGTCATCTGCATTTGAAAAATATGTCAAAACTCCATTGCGGGGGAGGGGGCAGGGTCCCCGACGAAGTGTCATCTTTTCCACAAACTCAAATCTGGTCACCCTATATTAACATATTATACACGTAGCATTTAAAAAAAAAAAAACATAGCTAATACACAATACATGTACAACTGTGTGCTAACTGCTTAGTGTCTTATATATGAAAGTTTAACACAATTGAATATGTAATCACTAGTCAAGGAAGACTCTGGGACAAAGATATTCATAAACAGTAAAACATTTTTTTTTTACTTCTTATTTGGGTCAGCCAAGTCTCACACTATGTTATTATCACGTGACCAGGAGCCCCCTGCCCCTGCATATATACAAGATGTACATGGCAGTTCTGGCTTGAATTTCTTCTGTGTTGGTATGATTTTCAGATTGTGTGTTACACTGATGTACATCATATGTGACAATTAAGCAAAAAATATTGCAACAGACACACCAAAACCCTGAATACCTGAATTCCACAAAATGTGCACCTCAAAATGCAGGAAATAGCGTTTCAGACAGTTAGGAATAAAAAAATTGACGCGGGGGGGGGATGCCCCCGGACCCCCCTACAATACTTGCGACACGCGCGTGCTCCACCGCGTTAGGTTCAATGACAAAATGGACCCCCCCTAAAACAATCCTAGCTAAAAGCCTGGTTACCATAATAACTGTGTTTGACCAAGTTGTCATAATGTCTTTGTTTTAGTCCTTTGATGTCTGTGGGAGAATATCGGCCATCCGCAAAGCTACGGTGGTTCTCTGCAGCTCTCAGGTACGTGCTGAACTTCTCCTGTCATCTCTAATTTTGGTCTAAACTTTTGTCACAGACTGTGACCTCCCATAACAATACATTTTAGTCTTTGAATAACATAACATAAATACTTGAGTTGAGATTCGATAAATCATTAGCAAGTATTTAATGCTCCCTTGTTTATACTAATAATGATATTCATGTTTGTGTTCATGTTCATGACTGTTATGTTCATTCATGGTAATTAGTGATTCGCCTGAGATTTGAATCCAATACACTTTTTGTTGAATTGAGAAAATGCTTCTCATGTACCTCTAGCTGTCTGTTCTCTGTGTGCACTTAAAGACAATGCTGTTAATAGGAAACAAACATAGTGACTTTGACCGAGCCGTAAACAACTACAGCCAACACATTGCTTCAGGAGAATAGAAAGGGGAGGGGGTGTAATTTGATTGGCTGTTGAGCTTAAATGTCAGCCACCACTAACTTTACCTTTAAGTAATGTTAGTTAAAGGAACAGTAATATAAAGTGGGTTACAAACACAATCCTGCTTTTTAGCTAGGATGATCTCAAGCCATGATGAAGTTTGGGATTACCGGTTACTTAGTCTCACGCAAATGCGTACTGTTAAGCATCACCTTGTCATTCATTTTGTTTGTCATTCTTGCAGAGTTATGGTATGAGGGCGAGCAGCCAGGAGTGCACTGAGGCAGGAGACATGTGTGCCATCTGCCAGTCTGAGTTCAGAGACCCCGTGGCTTTGCTCTGCCAGGTATTGTATATCGTCACTGATCACTTCTGCTACACCTTCCCATTCTTACTCAGGTCAGCAGGTCAAATCACACAGAGGACGGTCGCTAAAGAGTGCTTATGTCTTTGAGCTTGGACCACAGACTTAAAAAAAAAAAAAAAAAAAATGTAGTTGTTGTTGTAGTAGTTAGGCTAGAGCTACATTAATAAAGCACAATGTTGAATATAGGTTTTAATTTTTCAGCTGCTAAAAGAAAGTTGGTTTGCAGGTTGCATGGTTGCAACCTCTGAAATAATTAATGCAAAAGCAAGTAGGTTCACTGCTGAAATGAATCATTTCTTATTTGTGTTTTTGTGATACCCAGCATGTCTTCTGTGAGGACTGTCTGTGCCAGTGGTTCGATCGAGAGCGAACATGCCCACTGTGTCGCTCGGCGGTCATCGAGACGGTATGCTGCTGGAAGGATGGCACCACCTCAGCACACTTTCAGATCTATTAGCCGCTTCTATTCACTCATGGGTGGTCTGGCACAAAGGGGCCTCTCTCCAGTCATAGGCTTATAGCTTTTAGTTACTGGTTGTATAATGAATGTACAATTCATGACAATGTGTACTACAAAAGAAACAGGAAACTCTGAACTTTCATAAATGTGTTAATGACTATGTTGGCTACCTGGTACATTTTCTCAGTCTATCATACTAATCTGCCTGTCTTTCAGTTGCACTATGACACTGTATGTTTGTATTGTCATAAAATGTGAACACAACATTTTCTTAATATCAACAGTAATTTTATTTAAAAATCATTATTGTCCATTATTTTATTTAAGCTACTCAAAACATTGTAAATAAAATTGCAGATGTCGGTGTTCAACAGTCTTATTCAGTGTATATCTTTCTTATAAATAATCGTAATATGCACAGCCTTCACAAGGTAATAAATATTTGACCTGCCATATAAATAATGAACTGGACAGACTGAACACAGGTTGCACAAATATGTAAAAGCATTTCATTATGTAAACATCATTAACATGCCACTTGCTGCCCTGTTTGAAATAACACTGGCACAAAGTTCCCAAAGCCCTTTAGAAAACTTCTAGAAAATATTTCTGAAAGATTTATCAAAATGCATTTTGAAAATCTCGTCATACAAAGAAACAAAGAATACCAAAACACCTCACCAAAATTCATTGGTCATATTTCAAAGTTTAACAGTGAATGAAGACTTTAGCCATTGTGATTGCTTACAAAAACATTTCAGTGCAATGTGCAAATGAAAGCTTTTAATCCATGTCTTTTTACATGGTTATAAAAACCTAGACACGTCCCTTTTCCAGCTTATTCTGTAAATATAGCCATATAGTGCACATAATATTTAACATTGGTTGTACAAGAGGTTGTTCAACAGTGCTATGACAAGGAAACCTTGAGAAATATTTGTCAAATTGTCCCTTAGCCAACACCAAGGGAGAATGACGTCAGCGTGGTATTGATCATGCCAATGTAGATATTGCGCAGAATTCCACATCGAGAGCCAGTCCAATGCCAGTCCACTGAGAGCCATTGCGTCCATGTGGCGTACCACAGTCGCATTACTCTTATGTAAAAACTCAACAGCTGCGCTCCCCCTGATACAGGTACATCTGGGTGAAGATAAAAGTACATTTTAACTTTTAGTTACGCGCTGTATTTAGAATATAACATGAATAAGGGTCTATATTATCACTGTGATAGGCTTTTGGGACTCAAACTGAGCTCACCAGTGATGCTTACCTGTTGCTGGCTTCAATTATGCGTAGGTAGGTTGAACTGTTGCTTCTACAGATGTCGCTTTCTGACATACAGTATGAGTAGGGTGACTTGTATTGCCGTGCACATCAGGTGAAAGTGTTTAAATGTGTGCCCTTTGCTCCTGATGTTTTCCACACTGCCCTTTTCTCTTGTCATGCGCTTTTTTTCGAACTGGTCTCCGATCCGCCTCAGGCGGGATGCAAGCGTCCCCGTGCATGTTGTGGATCTGTAGGCAGAGACCGAACCGCAAATCACTGGCAACGCGTGGTCTACTGGCAGGCAGCACATATTCTTATCCGAAATGAATATCCACTCCCGTGTTTCTTCCACACTCTTCGTCTGTACAACGATTCTGTCTGTTCTGATCAAGTCCTCATTTGGTTTGTTTCTGTGTGCTGTGGGCTATTATTCATTAAAGTGTCACATGATGTAGAGGGTTTACATCATCGTCTCCCAAAAGACACGGGTAATCATTAACTCTTGAAGCCCTATCCTGCCCCCCCCCTCTTTTTTTTTTTGTCTGATATGCTGTGTCCAATGCCTAAATAGAAAAGAAAGTTAACAATGAATTATTATTGCGCAGACACAGTAACAAATGGATGCATTTTTGATAAGGTTTTACTTGTCAATTAATTGTATTTGTATTAGGGTAACCTTAATATTGGTAACTACAGTGGAACGTGTTGTGTGAGAACATTAGTCCACCCGGAACTTTTATAGGAAGGCACTGTCCATTTGTTTTCATTCTTGTGCTGCACACAGTGCAGGAATGAATTGCTGTGAAAAACACATTATCAGAACTGGAGTTTAAATAACTATGGATGACGACGAGTTACTGAACTTCCAGGAGCGCTGGAAAAAGGAATTAGAGAAAAAGACTCAAGTTCAGAACACTGGGTCGCATAGTGCTGGTGTACTCGGCGCTCAATGCAATGTAACTCTATCTAAAACGACTTATTTTAAAGACAATTATAAAAGCCCTTTTCCATTGGAGGATGAAACGGGAAACTGTTCAAATCTGTCTGGAAACGACAGTGCTATTAGTTCATACCAAGCTCGAGGGGTTAAAGACACATCGCCGTGCAGGTCTTTAGAGGAGCGAGCAGAGCATCAACCACAATATGTGTCCATAGCAGAAGGCTTATTAGATGGAAGGAGCAGTCCCTTGCGTGACAGAATTCAAGAGGAGAGGACGCGAAGGAAAAGGCAGCACGGTCACGCGAACTTTCATTCTAATCAACAACCTCAGAAGAAAGTTAATACTGGGAAAAAAATTGTCGATCAGTTTATACAAGACTTGGTAAGATGCACGTTATTTGTTATGGTTGATAATGCTGGTGGTAATGACACGTAGGTAGGCTATAATAAAAGACGTTGAATCGCTTAAAACTTGATTAAGGCACACCTGCTTTGTACCCTTCTTTACTCAGAACGACATTAATGACATTCCCTTCTTTGATGTGGAACTGCCATACGAGTTGGCACTGAAGATTTTCCAGTTTCTTGACCGATGTGAGCTGGGAAGATGCGCACAGGTAAAACTTGGTTTACAGGTAAAACTTGCAAGGGAATGATGTGCTGAGCTGATGGGGTCTACACTAACAGCGAACTGATGACGTAAAAATAGAGTGGCGATATGTGTAAGAGGTACTTATATAGTGGGTATTGAAATTATGTGAACGTCTTTGGATATTGAAATATTTTGAAAGATTCTAGACATTAATTAGTTAAGCAGACAAAATGTCAGCCCTGTGTAGCTTGCAGCTAATGAGCCAGCTGTCATTCTTTCACCATCCGTGCCCAAGGTAAGCAAAGCCTGGAAAGTGTTGGCAGAGGATGAAGTGCTGTGGTACAATCTGTGTCAGGAAGAGGGATACCACATCGAAGCGAACGTCTCTGACTCCCCCTGCTGGAAGAGTAGTCTGCGGGATTGTCGGAGCACTGAAAAACTAGTGTGCTCCAACTGGAAGGTAAAGGATGAGCTGCATGTGTTGTTTAAACAGACATTCGTCTGTCCAAATCGCCATTAATACGATCACTTGGTAAAACCCGTTCCAATCTTATTCATGTTCAATATTAGAATCGTGTTGGATCCATCAGTCATCTCCAGTTTGAGTTAGGAAAGATTCTATGTGATGTCAGCTGCTGCAGTGGATATGTATTTGCTGGGTAAGTATGAAGTGGATGTATTAAAGTTACATGTTTTTTACTCCTTATACTTCACCTTTTTGTTTTTCCATTTGCATGGACAAAATAACTTTCCTGGACAGTGTTCAGTAGGAATTTTGGATTATGTAGAATATGCAGACATATAAGACAGCTTCTGTTGATGTTGTACTGAAGTTAACATACATCTATTGAGGGTTTTGTCAAATTATCTAGAACAACACACCATATTACATTTTTGGCTAAATAGTATTATTCATAGTCAAGACTAACCAGTTAACCCCCAGATAAAGGAGTATTGCCTTGAAGGTTTCCTTTGGGAATAAGATAAAGATCGCCTGAGGGTGCTAGATTAAAGCCTCCTCTCTCTCAGTGGGTAGCGTGTAGCAGTTGGCAGCCCGAGAGCGCCCAGCTCCCTCCAGCAGCTCAGTGCCAGTCCTGAGCGCCTTCCAGTGCAGGGTATCCTGAAGCCCACGGCAGCTGGTACAGAGACGCCTCCTCCTTCAGCCCAGACCAGACCTGCTGAGTGGGGCTCAGCTGCTACAAGCATCCCCCAGTACAAAAACAACAAGCTTTGCACAGACAGCCGCTCCTGTTTAGAAAGAGACCGCTAAACAGTGCTGCAAACAAACACCTACAGACAGCCTTTCTTACATATAAGGAGATGGTGAAACTACCCTTCAAAGAAAGCACATACATTTACACAGATCCCCTTTTTTTGGAGCAATACATTGATTCTGCCATTGAGTGCATTGTGTAGACATTGACGGTATAAACATTGATACATTAACACATCGTCTGAGTAATTGTTTTAATAAATACCCCAAAAATGTCCTAATGCATCCGAGTTTATGGATGTGAATCAGAAACGATATGATAGCTCTTTGATATCCTGTCTACCTTCTTGTGCAGGTACACCTCAGGTGATGTCCGTCTGTGGGACACTCAGCACTGGGATTTGGGGACGTCGTACTTTCGGCCGACCCACGCGAACACGGATGTCCCTAATCGACACATCAGTCATGTCCAAGTCAACAAGATGGTGGCAGCCGCTGCATTTGAAGATGGTAAGGAGGGTAAAGGTACTGACAAGCGGGTAGAGGCTCTGCATATTGTGAAAGAGATGTTGCAGTGGCCTTCATCAGTGTTTACAGGAAAGGAAATGTGAGGATTTGGAAACAGTCTGAGGTCACCTGGCTATGCAGTGGCAGTGCCAACTCTCTTGAGTTCTCATAGCAGTGGTTTAACTATTATTGGCTGTTTTTATGTCTCACTCTCAGTTGATCTACCTTATCACAGCTCTGGTATTGTGTAGACACACAGATGTTTTTTTTATGTATTCTGTTTTGTGCTATTATTGCTCCTTTCAATAGGATGTGATTTAATTCATTTCATGTGGTTTTGTTTTGTAAATCTAACAAAAGGCCTATATTTGGATTGGTGTTAGTCATTTTCAACACCACGCAATTCTTCATATATTTAAATTCATTCTCGTGTGATCAAACAGCACTAAGACTGCCAAGCCAGGTCCTGCCACTCTGTCCTAGTGGTAGATCCTGCTAATATGAAATCTCACTGGTTTATGTCTCGTACTAATTGCAGCTTATTTTGGCTGATTGAATTCAGTGGCCCTATGACTTTCTTTTATTCAGAATGCTGCTGGGAAAATACACAAGAAAGGAAAGGATAATGAGCGAATAACCGTTTAGTTATAATCAGTTCTTTCGCATGGAAATTACACAGCCATTTCACCCATCAGTGTTTTTTCGACTATTATTTACATTGCCTATTTACCAGTGCATTTACATCTGATTATTTTCATTATGTGAGTATGCTGATCATTCCCTGTGTTGGTGGACCATCTATAAACTAGTCTTTCCATTGCAGCCTTGGAACCCGCCAGAAAAGCTTGGTTAATATCCAGAAACATCAGAACACCATACAAATCATTCATATTTAGGTTAAACAGTGAAAAAGTACAAAGCATATCCATGTCTACAGCCATCGCTGTACAAAACCAAATCCATCATTTGATCCAGTCAAATAGATATATAAGTAAATTCATGTTGTAATATAAGGCAATACAATAATAGAAGTCTAGTTGTAACTCAAAATAGGAGATGTAGGTTTGCCAACAAAAACTATACTTCAGCTTCAAAACAATAAGGAAATAAGCATCATTATACCAGAACAGACTGTTTTCACACCTAACAGTTTGCAGTGTTAGCAGTATGGGCCAATGTAGTAATTAAGTTATTTTGCGACAGAAAACAACACATTGCACCTTTGAAAAGAAAAGAAATATGTGTGGGCATCTGTCTCCACTGTTACCAGTGTACAGCATAATTGGCCATTATATCCAGTTTCATATCCTTTATATCAGTGGTTCTTAACCTGGGTTCGATCGAACCCCAGGGGTTCGTTGAGCCACTCTCAGGGGTTCAGCAGGGGTCAAGACACACACAGTATAGCCCGGTTCACACTAGCAATGTCGTTTTGAAGAAATCATATTTTATTTTTCAAATTACGAAGGGTTCAGCGAATGCACTGATTAAGCTTGCAGGGTTCAGTACCTCCCAAAAGGTTAAGAACCACTGCTTTATATCATCTTTCTCCCTTCCCTTTCCCAGTAGCCCCATTTGTCTGTATTGTTACTTGTGTACACAGTTGCCCAGTATATCCTCTCTCTGCCTTCAAAGGATCGGTGGATGTATGGAGCATAGAGACTGGATCCGAACCCATCCACCACCTCCAGCACCTCCAGAGGGTCAATAACCTGGTGCTGAGCCCAGACCACCCCAGCGTGGCCACCGCCTGTGGGGCAGACATACGCGTGGACTCCCCGGACGACAAGGGCTACTGGAAGACCCTCTGCATGACCCACCTGCCCAAACCTGTGAGTAGTCAGCAGTGCTTTTTGGAATAATGCACAAGATTTTCCTCTTCCTTTCTTGGGCAGAGCATTCAACCACATTCACAGAGCGCAACAATGCAGTCCCCTTTTTTTATGATTCTATGGGATCCTACACAGAACCCATAATAATGGGTTATTATAAAACAAATTCTATATCCAGTAGCATTAATTGGGAAGATACCATATCTAGTGTACAGTGGTGATGTATCATTTAGTGATATACACTGGCAATATGCCATTTCCAGTTATAGTATGCCAGAGTAAGGGATGTATTTGCTGGAGTCTGGACTCTTTTTTCATGCTCACAGGTGGATCACCTGAGTCTGGTGCCGGGCAGGCAGGAATCTCTGATGGCAGTGGCTTCAGCCAGTGAGAGCGTCTATCTCCTGGAGCCTGGGCAGGACCAGAAGGTCCTCCACTCTGTTTACGGCCATCCAGTCACCTGCCTGGACGTCAGTGACACGCAGGCGGCCATGGGGGTCAAGAGCTGCGGCTGGGCCATGAACGATGGAGGAAATAAGGTTGGTGATGGAAACAGGCTCTTTAAAAGCAAAACAGTCCCTCTCTTATCTCCACATAACACTTCTGAAAACAGAAAAATCTCCAAAGACTATGTACACACACACACACACACACACACACACACTCACACAACCATGGGAGTCAAGATCTGCAGCAGGGCCATGGATGATGAGGGAACTAGGTGGGTTAGGTGAACAAGGACTTCAAAAGCAAAACAGTCCCTCACTAATCTCCACACAACTCCCTCATGTAAGAGAAATCTCCCCAGACACATCGTACATGGACACACACGCAAACATAAAATAATAGGTGGGTTAGTGGGAATTGTGAGGAACACAAGTGGCAGGCCTTCTCATCTCCATTAAACCTACACAAAATGCTAGAAAATCTCTCCAGAGCCGTTACACATTACACACACTCAGACCCCCGTGTACAAAGAGACTGGGATTCAGTTCACCAGAGGATTTATACACACACAGACACACATACACGTACACTTACCTTCGTTTAATAAGTGACATAGTGGGAATAGTTATTTTAAAAACAGCTGATCTGATAGGAGCACAGTCGCCATGCACAGAGAGGCTGCGAGTGATTTTAGAGATCCCTCAGAGTTCTGCAGCATCTCGGGAGAGCGCTCCTTATTGAAGCTTAAAGCTTTATTTAGCTTCAATCAGATTGATTTTCCTCAGAGACCTGGTATTTTGAAAATACTCCTGTGGCTTGCCTGTGTCTTAAATCACTCTGTTGATACCCTCGCTACAAAACAACTCAGGCCAGACAAATTCCCTCCGTGTTTAGGGTGATCCCAAAATACATCTCCGCATTCCTCCTGGGGCTACTTAGCAACCGATTGGCCATTAAGTCATCAGTTCAAGTGTTGTTGCACTGCATATGTTAAGACTGGTGAAATAATGTTAGTCTCATTCAATGTGCTTAACATGTGCTGTCTTTCACTATCCATCTATATATGATTTAAAGTGTTTTCTGAAGGATATCGTTTTCATTATAAAATGTCATTGACCCTAATAAGACTTTCATGAATACACCAGAACTAATGAAGAACAAGAGCAATCCGAGATTTCTGACCTCCAGCAAGGGTAAATGTTGATAGTAAAGCAAGATCTAAAACGTTCATCTGAACAATAGCCCAAAGTCTACATTATTTGTAAATTTCATTAAAATCCGGTCATTGGTTTTCGAGAAATGTCACTTTAGGTGTGAAAACAAAGATCCGGATCATCCTGAAATTTTAATGGGGATGTCCCAGGACCAAGATCCACCTCTTGTGAACATTTCAGAAAGATCCGCCCAGTAGTTTCTGAGTAATCTTGTCCACAGACAGACAGACAGACAGACAGACAAACAGACGGACAAATAAATTAATTAATTAACGGACCCGATCGCATAACCTCCTTGCTGGAGGTAATAAAGATAACGCACTCACAGTACAAAGTGATGGTCGATAGTGTTTAGATGGTCGATAACGTTTACTACTTCACTGACTATAGTAATTATATTCGAACTGTGGACAATGAAAGCCTTTACCATAGAGGTCACACACTTGTCACCTGGGCTCTAACTGTATCAGACAACTTATATTAGAATAGATTACCTGACACATTTTACTAACATACTACTTAGTGTACTTGAAATATGATTTTACATACTCAAGATGATTGTGTCTTTAAGACATGGAAGGTGTGTCTGACTATTGATCCAGTGCTTTTCATTTTGCCTATGAAGTGGGAGTGGGAGTGGAGGGGCCGTCATGAGACTGCTGAGTTCCCCATTTAAAAAAGCGCATCTCATCTCATCTCACTGTGTCCTTAACTGGCCGAGCTCGAGGTCTGAGGGCCGAGTTATCTGTGAGAGTGAGCGGCTGATGACAGAGATGAATGGGCATGTGATGGCTACAGATGGCACACTTTCTTCATAAAACAGCATCCTGGCACTACTGCTCCACTGACATCACCTCCATTAGGACACTCTCATTACTAAGCCTGGCATCACACACACACACACACACACACACACTTAGTCTCTCTCTCTCTCGCTCTCTCTCGCACACACACAAACGCACACGCCGGACCTACACACACACACACAGTGGACATACACACACAAACACACATCCTGTCTCACATACACATCCTGTCTCTCTCACACACACACACACACACACACACACACACAAAGACACACTCACAAAGACACACTCACACAAACAGTGGTTGATGTACACATGCTTCCTGGCGTCTGAATCTCTGCCATGGCGGGTGCCATGCATTTGCGTTTGAACTCCAATAGCTCCCCTCCCTGCTTCAGTCTCAGTTTTTCTCCCTGGGTTGGCCTCTCCACGAAGCTCATCACAGTCAATATGTTCCCCTGCTTCTCCTCCAGGCTGTGCAGGAAGGTGTCACTCCAAGCCTGACTGCCTGTGTTCTTACGTCTACCAGATTTACAGCACACTTATAAACATGGCACGAAACAACAGCATATTCCTACTGTGAAAGGGAAGCAGCGTTTGCCAGCTCAGGGGGTCGCTGAAAACCGAGGTGTTTATATGATGTTTAACGAGATGACATATGCCTAATTAAAACCTGTCAAATAACACGGGCTGGCAGCCAGGGAGTTTTTCTTGCGAGGAAGTGTGAGTCATGGTGCTCATTTGCACCTTACTGCTCCTTGTAGCGTGTTGCCATCAGGAGACGGGAGGTGCAGCAGGAGAAGAGGGGTGAAGGTTGAGGCCCACTGCGCAGGTGCTGCGCTGGAATGAAGACTGCGCTGACATGGCGGCACGTCTGCATGCGTTGGCAGCTGTTGTTTTGCACACGCGTTGTGGTGTGCAGAAGATACTAGTACTTAACCTGCACAACAGTTACATTCCTGCATTTTTTTAAATGTTACACTAGGTGTCTATTGCTCGTAGCTCAATTGTTCTCTCCCGTGTACGTCGTGTTGGATAAAAGCGTCTGCTAAATTACTAAATGTGTAATGTAATGTGAATAAAAGGCAGCGGATAGACGAATGATGTCGTCATGGCGCTTGCACTAGTTGCACTGTGTTCCGTATGTGGCAGGCAGGCAGAAAAGTGATTCTTTTAGTTTTGTCTTAAGTGTCAGAATAGAAAGCAAACTCCTATGTCTTTGGTACAGGCAGACCGGTTGTTCACTTTGTTTTGTTTTTAACTTTCTGCTTCCTTGCATCTGTCTGTTGTGTCTGTTTTTGTCTTTTTTTGTTCCATTTTTCGATGATTACAGTCTCCCCCGCTCTTTGTGTCTATCCCCTGCTCTCTCTTCTCCCCACACTCTCCTGCTCTCTCTCGCGCTCTCTCTCTCTCTCTCTCTCCCTCTCTATATGTATTTGTGTGTGTGTGTGTCTCACACTCTCTGGTCCCTCTGTTGGAGGTGTATATGCCTCAGGCTTAAGGTTTAGGGACAGCAGTGTGTAAGATGCATTATCCCTGAAAGGATGTTCTCACCTCTCCTATTCTGATTTGGAGATGATGACAGACGTCTCAGACAGACGGCCTCTGGGGTAATTGGAATCTTCAGATCTTTCTGTATGCAAAGATGCAGAGTTCAGCTTTTTGATCATTTACATTTTTGCTCAAATTATATGTCCAATCTTTTCCATATGTCAAATTTCTTTTCAAAGTGTTTTGTTTAGAATCCACAGTGGCTTCATTCAACCTCCCTGAAAGTTTCCGGTTTAGCAAATTTACACATTACATATTTTTCCCATCAGTATTTTCATTGTTAACACATATGCTGTAGTATATATAAGGCTAAATGAGTTATTTGTGTTCTAAAACCTTTCTCAAATGTTCCAGAATTCCACTCCAGTGTTCCTTGTGCCTACTGGAAGATAATACCTCTCCCAAGCCTTAGTTTCCAAACAGACTGCAACAGGTTTTCTTGTGATATTGTGTAGAATTTATTTCATTCTCACAAGTTTCCAAGTTCCTGCGGATGAGAAAATATCTGCTACTGCCATATTTCTGGCAGTGTTGCTACTGCCAAATTTCACGATTGGGATGGTGTTTCTTGAGGCATTGGCAGTGTTAGATATATGCCACATGTAGTTCTATCAGGATTGGCAAGAAAGCTTAGGTCCACCCAAATTACAACCACTGAACCTTTGGGGTTATGCCCGGACTGTGGTGGCCTACTTCACCAGTTAATACCTTCCTCAGATGCTTGGAAGGGGACAGCCTTTTCTACAAAGCGTCAGTTTGGTGCGATGCAACTTCCACTTTATTGTTATGGACCGATGGATTTTAATTGGACACCAAAAGTACTAACTTCACCTAAGTATTTCAATCACATGGTGTCTTCATTCCCTGTTATTTCACATCCTGGCTGATGACTCTTAGACAGAGTGATTTGTACAACCAGGAGGAGATCTCTCCTTTAGCCACTAATAGGTAGATCCTAATGATTGGTTACGGTCACATAAGTGGCATTGTGAAATCCTTTATGACCTTCAAGGGAATTGAACACTTTTGTACATTATAGAATAGCATTGAATAGTAAGATTGCTTATGCAGAAAAGAGAGAAACAAACAGGAAAGATTCTTTCCAGTCAGAGTCTAAACCCTTCATTTAAGCCATTCAATTTCGGAACAGGTGTAAATAACTAAACTAGGTTACTGATCTTTTTAATCAAATAGCAAAAAACATTCTCTGTTGTGTTTGCTCATCTACCTTCCTAGAGAGAGAGAGAGAGAGAAAAAAAATCATAAATCCCCTCATGCAGTCATGCCGAAGTGGCCTTGGAGATTTTGGCGCGCTTGAGGGGAGCCCGCAATTAAATCTGTCTGGCCTGAACCACAGACACTAAAACAGCTGGCAGGCGCTCAATCCTTACATCATGCATGTCTGTCCACTCCCTCGTCTTTGTTCAGTCTTTTTTTTTAAGCTCTTAAATTATTCATTATTTTGTTTTGACAATTTGGAGAGGACGGATAAAAGTAGACGTCCAATTTACCAGTTATTTTTCCAAAAGCTGGTGTATTCGAGCGATGTGAGTAATTAGGCTGCATCTTTTGAAGGAACCTGAGCCGGTTCCCCATTGAAGCCCTGTGCCTCTTTTGTGCCTCTAGAATGTTCTCAGCTGCGCTGTGTGCAGAGGTGAATAATGGCTGCAGGGGGGTGAGCAACACTTCACACCTATGGAAGCCCATTTAGTATAATTCTCTGCTTTGCAAAACAAAATTCTATTATACTCTTGTGCACATTAGGCCTTAAAAGGGCGAGGCTCTGTGATCAGCGGCTGCCTTTGTATGTCTGGAAGGATTTTGGGAGGTGACCCGCTCATCGCTGTGCTTTTGATGTCTGCTGTGGGGTGCTGGCTTTCACACTCCCTCCCTCTTTGTGTTTTGCACGTTTCTTCAGCATATCTTTGTATCCTGAGATATCCTGGCTGACAGCACTTTAGGATGAACCACACTAAGCATGGTGTGTCAGTACTAATTCTGTTTTGTCCCCCTTCCCTTTAATCTCAAAGGCCTTTGCGCAGAACTACCCTAAGCTAAGCTTGCTGCATTAGAACCAGTGATGTTTTGCTTCCTTCCACCTCCGTCTTACCGACGTTTTGGAAGAAACATCCCGAGCCTAGTACATAAGTATTAGTGATATTTGGCTTCCCTCCTGCACAATCTCCAAACCCTTTTGGATGAATCTACCTGAGTATGGTACGCACCAGTATTGGTATTGGTGATGTGTTGCTTCCGTCCTCTTAGATCTCAGATCAAGCAACCTGAGCCTGGTGGATCTAAAGCACTAGCCCCTTATACATGCGTCAATGTAAAGCTGTTACGTCGCGTCTGCATCGATAGAAACTCGCGAACGTGTTACAATTGCCTCATGTATAAGGGGTCTAGATGTGAACTGTTTGTTTTTCCGCCGATCGTCTGAGCCTTTCGAGAGAGGTGGTTTACCACGATCGTTCGGCTCAGAAAAGGCCGTGTCAAATCAGGCCGATGTGTCATGGGGGAGTCGGTGCGTGACTGGGGGGAGACGGTGACAGGAGGCTAGAAAGTTAGAGGCTAGAAAGTTCTTGCCTGTTCTTGAAAGGAGACTGATCCAATAGGCTAGTAGGCCTACAATTTTTTTATCAGTAATAAAACGCAATTTGGTACACCATTTTAATATGGTAATATAGCCTACTGTTTTTTGCAAAATGAAAGAAAGCATATTTGGGAAACGCCACTGGAGCCTATTAATTCCGAAATTTCACCACATTGTAGGCTATATACTGTAACAACCCCAACACTTGCCTGCTTCCCTTGCAAATCAAAGTTTTCCGACTATTTTTCTTACCTTCTTTTTTAGCTGTTGATGTTACTGAGCTAGAAGTTTAACTTGTTCTGAACATCTGCGCTGCCAATGCCCAATGTCACTTCTGAGTCAAATCACTCCATCATCTCTTTGAAATTCCTTATTCCACGAGTGGTAGGCTACAATGGCTGTTCTAAAATATAACTAATAGCCTAACGAAACAAAATAACACAGGCAGTTTCATCTGCTTGCAATTTGTCTTAGCACTATGCAGGAATAAAATAGCATCTACAGTGTCAGGATTCAGGCGAGAGCGCCTGGCTTTTATAACGCGCCCTGCTGCACTGAAGGAGCGCTCACTCGCAGCACTTGTTGCTGGAACGCATATAATTCGTTTCGCAAGGTGCTGTAGTCGTGGGAACGACTGGCCTGGTTACTCCCAAAAGGAAAGTAGATTTTCCTCTGCTGATCCCGCGTCTATATGGAAGTTTGTAGAGAGAATGCGAGGGAGTAAAATGCTCCGCTGTTTTAATAAAACCCACGTTACTCACATACTGGTTAACACTGTTTGTTACAGCACATAAACGTTTGTCGCTTCATCCAAACTGCGTCACCGTTGTCCCTCCCTGTATCTGCTCCAGCCGCACCATTTTACTTGCAATGTGAATCATTTAATTTAAATATGCTTATTGCCATTTGTTGCACCTTAATCATTTTCTACAAACATGATATGCTATGTATGGTGTAGTAGACTGAGACTCTATTCACTACTGCACAAAAACTAGACACGTTTGCAAAACTAGACGTTTGCAATGAAGTAGGTAAAACAACTTTCGCCAATATCTCCGTAAGGGAGATGGGTTGTGTGCTCAAATTTCCTGGGATCAAAGAAGACGTTAGTATTCATGTGCAAACTAAAAATCACGTCTCAGGATTGCTGCGCATGCAAGTTATTTCGGGTGTCTCAACTGTAACTAATACCACTGTCAAATAATTATGAGTTCAGTAAAAGACGGAGCAAACACAGTTTTCTACCGTTGTTGAAACACATCCACGAGTAGACTCGTTTTCTTTCCATCTGGGAGTGGTTATTCAAAGAAAATATTAAGAACTATATGCTGATAGAAAGAAGGGAACTTTAAGCCACTACACTGCCTGTGCACGATGCGGATCCACGTTGATGTTGTTAGTAAACAAACCAGGTGGGAGCACATCTCCGTGGTCTTTGCACATGCCCGAGGCAATGTAAACGGTTCACATTTTGCACATGTAAACACGTAACGACAAGAGCCGTTTCCCTTGAAAATGTTCACACCTACACGCGAATACGATACGATAAACTGTTCTGATCACATTGGCACATGTATTAGGGCCTACTGATGTCTTTCCTCCCTCCTCCTCCCCTCCTCCCGTCCTCCCCTCCTCCTCCCTCCTTCTGCCCTCCTCCTCCTACTCCTCCCTCATGCCCCCCAGATCCAGGTGTACAGTCTAGAGACGGGGAAGCTGGCGGCCACTGTTGGAAACTCAGCCGGAGATTTCACCTGCATAAACCTTAGAGATGGCCCCCCTAACCTGCTGGTGTGTGGCAATAAAGACAGGAGGTACAAGCACCACAGTTATCCGGCAACAATCATCACACGCATGACTCGACATTTAATATCACCAATCACTCACACGTATGGCTCATATACAGTTAATATCAGCAATCACTCACACGTATGTCTCATATACACTTCATTGCACCAGACACTCACACGTATGGCTCATATACACTTCATAGCACCAATCACTCACATGTATGGCTCATATACACTTCATAGCACCAATCACTCACACGTATGGCTCATATACAGTTATTATCACAAATCACTCACACTTATGGCTCATATACACTTCATAGCAACAATCACTCACACGTATGTCTCATATACACTTCATAGCACCAGACACTCACACGTTTATCTCATATACACTTCATAGCAACAATCACTCACACGTATGGCTCATATACACTTCATAGCAACAATCACTCACACGTATGGCTCATATACAGTTATTATCACCAATCACTCACACGTATGGCTCATATACACTTCATAGCACCAATCACTCACACGTATGTCTCATATACACTTCATAGCAACAATCACTCACACGTATGTCTCATATACACTTCATAGCACCAGACACTCACACGTATGTCTCATATACCCTTCATAGCACCAATCACTCACACGTATGGCTCATATACAGTTATTATCACCAATCACTCACACTTATGGCTCATATAGTTAATGTCACCAATCACTCACACGTATGGCTCCTATACACTTCATAGCAACAATCACTCACACGTATGGCACACGTCAGAGCACCAATCACTCACCCGTATGGTTCATATACACTTCATAGCAAAAATCACTCACACGTATGGCTCATATACAGTTATTATCACCAATCACTCACACTTATGGCTCATATACCCTTCATAGCACCAATCACTCACACGTATGGCTCATATACACTTCATAGCACCAATCACTCACACGTATGGCTCATATACAGTTATTATCACCAATCACTCACACTTATGGCTCATATACACTTCATAGCAAAAATCACTCACACGTATGGCTCATATACACTTCATAGCACCAATCACTCACACGTCATAGCACCAATCACTCACACGTATGGCTCATATACACTTCATAGCACCAATCACTCACACGTATGGCTCATATACACTTCATAGCACCAATCACTCACACGTATGGCTCATATACACTTCATAGCACCAATCACTCACACGTATGGCTCATATACAGTTATTATCACCAATCACTCACACGTATGGCTCATATACAGTTATTATCACCAATCACTCACACTTATGGCTCATATACAGTTAATATCACCAATCACTCACACGTATGGTTCATATACAGTTAATTGCATCAATCACTCACACGTATGGCTCATATACACTTCATAGCTTCAGACACTCACACGTATGGCTCATATACAGTTAATATCACCAATTTCTCACACGAATGGCTCATACACACTTCACAGCACCATTCAGACGTATGTAGTTCATAAACATGGCAATATGAAAATCTGCACTAGTGCATTAAGAGTAAGGATAGGTTATAGAAGGGATACACGCCAATGGGGGACTGAAGCGGTGCAAAGTATTGCTTTAATAAAATCGACCTGTTTTTTTTCTAAGGACAGTCATGAAAAATTGTCACAGTTATCATTCTTGTCATTACAATAATTACATTTTTGTTACTGACCTTACACGTTTATTTTGTAAGTGAGTAATTACTTATCTCAGATATCTCAGAATGTTTGTTACGTGCCAACAATTCCATGCCTAATTCAGATTTCCCTCTGTGCCAGTCTGTCTCAATTCACCTACATCAAAAATGAAAGAAATTCAAGGGAGACTTTAGAGAGATTTGTGTCATGATGATCAACAAAATGTTGTTGCTGTTGCTGTAAAATCTTATCAAATACTATGAGCAGCAGTGTGTGTGTGTGTGTGGTGTGCCTGCATATGTATGTATGTTTGTGTGTTAAGCATCCGTGTGTGTCCGTCTAGACTGTAGATCCAGACTGAGCGTTAAATTATGTTCTGTTTTACACCTGGGGGCTGTTTGTTCTGCAGACAGAGCGAGTATTTTCCTCCTCTCTCTCTTTCTTGTTCTTTCTCTCTCTCTCTCTTGCCCCACATCTGTGATCTGACCTGCATAAATAGAAGGATTTAAACAAAGGAGAGAGATAGATAGAGAGAAAGAAAGAAGCTTCTCTCATCTGCCCCTGTGGCGGTTGGTGTGAGAACATCATTTGGCAGGTAGAGAGAAGCTTGGCTGCTTTAAATAGATCAACTCCAGCTGTGCCTTTTTCCCCTCTCTTTTTCTCTTTTTCTCTTTCATGTTTTTCT
Organism: Sprattus sprattus; assembly: GCF_963457725.1. Lineage (NCBI taxonomy): Eukaryota > Metazoa > Chordata > Actinopteri > Clupeiformes > Clupeidae > Sprattus > Sprattus sprattus. The sequence goes on from NC_137913.1 coordinate 30,023,525, forward strand.
TGTTTTTTTGTTTTTGAACGTTGTGCCCAGCTGGCCTAAATCAGAGCACTGTGCCTGTCAGACACTTTGCCGTGGCTGAAAGTAGACTTCTACCTCACACCTCACTAGACTCCTGTCGCTCTGGTGATGAAGTTGTTGGCTTAGCGCTAACGCTAAGGCAGCTGACAGCTCGGCCCGGGTCGCCTGGCCTCATCTGATCTTCTCCCCTGCGCCAGGAGGCAAAAGCAGGAAGGGTTGGGGTTGGGGTGGGGAGTTGAGGATAGGGGGAGCGAATGGGAAGTTGGTGTCTGGAGGTCCATTAGGGTGGCCTGAGGCCAAGGCCTTAATGGGTCTGTCCTCTTCCCCTCCTCTGCACGGTTCCAGGCCCGTTCTCCCCAGTTACCAGACAGCAAGCAGAGTGATTATGTCCTGATGAGACCTTGCAGGGACGTGGCAGCTCTCTGCCAGCCCATCTGAGTAAACAGGGCGACTGCGTGAGCACAGAGGCATCGTGGAGAGGGCAGTTTGCCATGCTGTGCCCCGTCCTGTGCCCATGCCACGTCCATACATTCAGAGGCATAACAAGTCACTAACCTGCCTATCCTTTAGATGTTCGTATAGACTTTAAGTGGTCAGTGTAAGACAAGTCTCAATGTTTAACACAACTTGCCATTTAGTTTGGAAGCAATTCTCAAGACTGTGTATCAACTTTGTTCAGTAGAAAGAGACATTGTCCATTTGGTATATGTAGTAATTCCTCTCTCTATAGTTCTTGCTTGTTCTTCTCTGTAGTTTTTTTTATAGGGTCTTACTTTTTCAAGAATGCTCTTTGGTATGATAAGAGTCAGCATGCTGATTAATTGAAACATGTTTACTAACTGGCTGTTTAGTGGAATCGGTTTTCGGTTACCCCCCACACACACACACACACACACACACACACACACAGTTGTTACAATTGAAATGCCCCCTTTCTTTAAAAAAGGTTAACCGGATCTAGACACTTTACACACCAACAAGACTCAGTGAAACCCAAAGCCTGTTAAAGCTGAGGCACTCCTAGTGCATTTAAATAGCCCGACGCCCAAAGTGAATCTTCTGCCACAGAGCAAATTTGATTTTGGTTAATGAACTAAGTAGGGCCATCTGCAGGGTGTCGTCCTCTGGCTGCTGGCTCCCCTGTTTAAGAAAATTAAAGCCCAGAGCAGATGGAAGGAGACTCCATTGGGAATTTGTGGCTCGTATAACTCTTTTTGAAAGAATCTGTTTCTCCTCCTGGTAATTAAGGGGGCATTGTTCTTCAGGCTGTGTAAGCCTCAGCCCCTGTGAAGATGCAATTAAGCTAAGTGACTAGATTTGATAAAGTGTGCATATTTCATATTAATCTGATATCTTGTAAATTTGTTGTCTGAGCATATACTGCACGTAACTGTGATGGCTGAAAGTCGACGCTGAGAACAAATAACTTGAAAGACTTTTCTCAAGGCGGTTGAGTTTGTGACGATTTTACATGGCTGCCTTATCATACTCAGGCTGTTTCGAAGTACAGTATTATGTTCTGTTTACATGTTAAGCTATTTTAAGAGATCACCAAACCTTTCCCTCCATGTTCAAAGCCCCTCACTTGAGCCATATTGATCCCTAGACACCTTAAACCATATTTATATATAGACAGCCAGCTAAGTTTAATATCAGTACATGTACATTATATCGTGTGTGGATGAATAGGTAATGAAATGCTCTTGTCAGCACAGATTGTTAAGGTTGTAGGATTTTATACTATCCTTACTTTCCAGATCCTTTCACTAACTAGTGTAGGATTCAATTTGAACCTTATTGCATGGCATTAGCTGATGATGTCATGTCACTAGACAGTCCTTACGGTTTATCCCCATGTGGAAGGAATGTTTTTAAACCGCCTGTGTTGTCAGTGTGGTTGTGATAACCCTCTTGTGATAACAGGTGTCTCTTTCCCTCTCTCTCCCATCTTCTCCCCCTCCCTCTTTACCTCCATGTCTTTCCTTTTCTCTCCCTTTCTCCCCCACCCCACCCCACCCCCCTTCTCTCTCCCTGTCAGGGTCCGGGTGTTTGACCTGCGCTCTGGCCTCTCCGTGGCCTCTCTGTACGCCCACCACCTGGGGGTGACAGCAGTGCAGGGGGACGAGTGGAAGCTGGTGAGCGGGGGCGGCGAGGGCCTGGTGTGTGTGTGGGAGATGCGCATGGCAGCCAAGCTGTGGGAGATGCACAACAGGTGAGAGGAGGGGGCTACTCCTGGGGCCCGGGCACTAATGAAACACCTGACACTGGCCACATCTGGAAAAGGGGTTACAAGCCACCACACCTGCCACTGACACATCATCACATATAAGAAATGGATATAAACATAACATACTGTTGCTGTAGTACCTGCCCTTTACAAAAACGTGTTGAAATGACGAAGGGGCTTACACACAGGGTCCTGACTGTAATGAAACACCTGCCAATGGCCACATCAGGGTGTAAAAGACACAACACCTGACACTAAGATGGAATAACGAAGAACGTTAATGTGAATAACCTGGGAACAATACTGGAAATATCAGTATCAATCAATATCAGTTATCCATAAAGCACCTGTACTGTTGATATGTTACCTGCCTTTTACCAAAAGGTCTTACATAAATGATTATGATGACGATGATTATGTAAGGCTGACTGACAGTCTCAGTGGTGATTTAAACACATGAGAATGGACACTTGTGTCAGTGCTTAAAAGTCACAGAAACTGAATGTCAGTCATTTGTCACAATAAGTACACTATAGATGGATAATCAGTAAACAATACTGTAAATAAAAATATAAAACATATCTTGTTGCTGTATTAACTGCCTTTTACCAAAGATGTTAGGTAAATAATGGTGATATCTGTATCCATGCTGAAGAGCTATGGCTTATTTCAGTTACCGAAGGCTGAAGAAACTGCCTTTCTCACTTGAGGTTGATTCACTAACAGAATATTTCTGGATTAGTTATGAAAATATTATAAATAATAGTATTAGATGGACTATTTTATACTTTTTGTTGGCTTTTGTGTGTATTACACAGAGGTGTGTGTGTGTGTGTGTGTGCCTGTCTCTCTGCTCATGTGTGGTGAACAGGCACCCTGTGCGGCACATATGGTTTGATGCGAGCACCCTGGTGACAGCCAACATTCCTGACGAGAAGTCTCCTCGGGGGGCCTGCATCACAGACGATGACCTCACCGCTCATCGAAGGTAAGCTGAGCTGCCCAGAGATGCTGTAGTAGACCACCTTTGCTTTTGGAACCTTGTTCAATTTGATAATTCAACTGAATTAAACCCATACCCCCTCTATTATGTGCCTGCAGAAAAAAACTTTTCCTCTAGATGTCAGCATAACACCCTCTTCCACTGTTTTCCACTTCCGAAAGGAGTGTCCCCTTGTGGTGTCCTGTGATGGCATTGTAGCTGTGAGAGTGTGGGTGACCAAAAAGCACACTTGTCTTTTTCCTTCCCTATTTCAGACACCGTGGAGTCATCAGCCTCTATGATTTCTCAGTGGACGCTACAGTTCAGGACAACGTCCTGCCCATCTGTCGGTCCAACTACGTGGAGTCGTCCGGCTACAACTACAACATCGGCCTGTCCATGCCGTACGACGCGCTCAGTCATCGCTCTACCAGCTGAAAACCCGAGGGACCAGGATGATGTTGGGTCCAGTGTTAGGCTGTTCAGACATTTTTACGCTTTTACTTGTACAGAAATTAAACATTATTTTACAAAAAAAAGAGAGAAAAAGTACTGATGAATTTATGAGAGATATTGATGATGTAGTTTCATGACCATGTGTGGATATTTGAATGGCAAAATCATCGTATTGGTGTAATTTCATTGATGGTTTGTCCTTGAGTTGAAATACAGGTGATATTTCACTGTTTTCTGTATTTCATATTATCAGTAAATCTGAAAGTTCTTTGTATCGTTTATCTTGATTCATACCGTCGTCAAAGTCTGTACATAAATTACCAATGAAAATTCAGTTTCTTCAGTGTCTGCCTCCTCAGAATCATTATGTTGTTCTGAATACCATTAAAAGGAGTCATTTCTGAAAGCAATTCGAGTATCTATTTCCTTTCTGCAGCACTGAAATGTACGTACTTGAGTTTTGCTGAGGTTATACATTGTGTAACTTAATGGCTCACCTCATTGCCCTTAATATCTACATGGATTTGAATATCTTACAAGGAGCATCAATAGTGGCACCGGGTAGTGGCATTTTCAGAAATACAGTTGTAAGCCAAAGACACAAAGCTTTTTTATGGCCAATATCACTGGCCTGGCTGTTGAGAAAGGGTACTAGGCCATGTGAACTGTGTGCATGTGTGCAATGGTTGAAACGCATGTGTGCATTGCAATGCCTTTTATGGGTTGTGATCAAAAGAGCTACTAGCTCATGAGGCCCCCGATTGGAGGGTGAGCGCTGTCCATGGTGCTGATGTCTGCCCCAGACTATTGTAGGCAACAGGATGAAATGACTAGCATCACTGGCATGTTACGTTTAGATGAAACTAGTTGCTCCCCAATCTTGTGTTGCACACCTGGTATGTAATATACATTATGGTAAATAAAGAAATATCTTTAGTTCCACCTGTTATCGGTGCGCAGTAATCATTGTCATAGATCAATAGTAGCGTCTACCACATTACAGTTTTTCACTATTGCTAAGCAGTAAAAAGCGAAAATTCGGCACAATCTGCACAACCTTCACGTCATGTATCAATCGCTCGCCCCAAGAGGGAAATACTTAAGACTCCCTTATCTGCATTAGACTCTGATTTTCCTTGTGAACACACTGATTTCAATTACACATCACGTTGTTGTCAAAACACTGTACACAAAGGTCTGTTGTTGCACACAATTTTCAAGTAAAATCTCAAAGCATCAACCTGCAAGGCACAAATAGTCAAATCTCTAAACTTTCAGGTCTTTTGACCAATTTGCAGTGAGGACTGCACCATAAAAGTGTCTTGAGCCTCTGTTTTGTTTGGTAAACTATTGAAAACTTTGAAAAGATCGACAACCATAGAAGGAGAGGGGTAAGAGAGAGAGGAGGAAGAGGGCAAAGAGAAGGAAGAGGAGGACAAGAAGGAGGAGGAGTAGGAGGACAGAGAGAAGGAAGAGGAGGACAAGGAGGAGGAAGAGAATGAGGACAAGGTGAAGAAGGAGGAGGAGGAGGAGAAAGAAGAAGGAGAATGGTCATCTCTAATGAGATTTGGGCCGCTGTGGTAGACCATGTTTTCATGGTTTTTCATTCGAACCTTCAGGATGGAGAACAAGTACGAAATCTGTTTGCCTTGTGTACTGTAATACTGTATCAATAGAATATAGTGTGCTCACAGTATTTGTATTTTGCAGGACTGAAAGAGAACCACACTGTGGAGGAAGAAAACACACTTTCAATATTTTTTGAAAGCAAAGTAGCATTTTCCAGGAGATATAAAGGGTTTTGCATTTTTTGTTCGTTGTTTTGGGATTTGTGTTTAGAGTTTTGAGAATACAAGGCATGCTTTACTGTAAAAAATGTGTGTAAGCAATTGAGGAAAACTGTAAGCATTTTGTATACAATTTTATGTCAAGACTGAAATTGCAAATATGGTTTGTGAGAACAACGGTATTGCTGTTTTATGTTTGACTATGAAAAATGTAGGCCTACACTGATACATTTTACAAAAGGATAAATGGCTTAATGAGTCATTGTCATTCATATGGTGTGATTCGATGATTGTGTTTTCAATTTTGCACTTCTGTGTGCTGTAAATGCTTGGTAGTGTGCAGCAAATGCTTAGCTGTGTGTACTAAATGAATGTATGTGTGTGTGTTTTGAAAATATGGCTGTGTGTACCAAATGAAAACACGAGTTCCATTTTGTGAACAGTTAAGAGATTTGATAGCAAAGAGTCATCTTGCAAAGGGAGTGTCAGGTTTAGCATTTTGTGTGTGAGGTTTTCAGTTGTCTGTGTGCAGTTTTGAGAAAGCTGTTATTGTTTTGAAAAACGGGTTTTAGCAACAGTGAAAAACTGTAAAGAAGACCATACAAAGTCAAGCTACAGACGAAATTAGACTTGAATTCCCATTTATTATAGTCATGAAGGCAAAGGAACACAATACTTAAACAGTCATCAGAGTCAGCATAGGAAAAGCATAGATAATTGTTGACATTAAAGACCTATTATAAAAGCTTCTTTACACAACCAGTGCTGGAATGTAGTGTCTTAAGTTGCTTTGTTTCTTTTCTCCTAACGGTCTCCATGGGATAAAGTTTGCTCACTTGGGCAGTTGTGCAGTAAAAAAATATTGGAATGCATCCAGTCTTTAGCCAGCTACCACACATATCTCATATGAGCAATGGATTTAATAAATGAGCCATGCTCCATAATAATATATAATAATTACAGATCATTTCACGTCAGGAAGGTTCTGTCGTAACATCTGATGCAATATCTCAGCATTGCAGGCCCAGTGATTCTGTCTGCAGCCATTTGAATGGATTGTATTTCCTTAAGGCACAGTTGAGTACCCATTTGCCACAGAGATCCATCACAGCTCAAAGGACCAAAGACAGGCAAATGTCTGTGGGTGCATGTTTGATAAAACTAATGGTGGACACTGATTCGTTGAACATTATGTCACCTTTGCTCTGAACATTGAATTGGTGAATTCCAGGTTGAGTCTGTCCTGACAAAGCATAGATATTACACAATCACGAGACCAAGGCCTGATGAACATACCTTCAAAAGCACAACCACTACACTTCATTCATCAAACTACGATGTGACAGACATCTTGTCTGTGTCATGTAACAGCATTGTGCCCAAAGAACACTGGAAAAAACTTGTAGAAACATCACAGGGTACACACACACACACACACACACACACACACACACACACACACATACACACACACACACACACACACAAATCCGTTACACCTGAACAATAGTGTATAGGCTACAACAGACAACTGACAGGTAAACCATTGTTAAATGTTATTACTGGAACTTTGAGAGGACTATTAAAACCAAACACCAATTCACAGATATTGGTAAGTATTGCAAATGTATCACACCATCACATACGTCACCAGAAATAAGCCACTTGAGATGTCTGGAAGAGACAGGCAATAGTAAATCCTTACCAAGACTAGAAGTATCAAAGATTTCAGTGAAAGAAATCCACGGCCATTCACATTCAATTAGGCCATGGTTTGGCCAACTCCACCCACAGAAGGGTGGACAGCAAGGTCGTTTTTAAACTTGTCGGATCATAGTGTTTGCAAAAAAAAAACCTTTTAGGCTACTGGGTGCAAATCGCGTTATAGCTTTTGATCAGATCAAAAATGTTTTACCTGCTTAGTGTTGGGCAGGTGTTGCTTCCTGCACCCCACTCCCCCCGTGCCCATGGGACCCAGGGTTGAGTCTGACTTGAGCTTATTTCTTGAGCTTTACAAAACTATTCAGATAAAAAACATACAATACTTGTTTTCCAGTAAATCCCAAGAATCACCAGCACCTTCTGCTCTGACACGTAAGAGAGAAGACCAACCATAGCAGTAGCAGTCCAGACCTTTCAATCTTTCATCTCCAAACATAACTTTTTAAAGTGTTTAAGTGTAACACTGAGGAAATCCCTTAGTCTTGCCCTGTGTGGCAGCCCCCTCTCCTACAGCCCATCACCCTTAGCCTGATTTAGAAAAACACTGACTGGCTGAGTCCATGTCAGTCGACGGTGTTCTTGATTGGCAGCTGGTGGCTGGTAAGTTGAGGCAGAGAGGAGTTGTCCAAAGAGAAGGAAAGAGGTAAGAGCAGGAAAAGGGTCCGTTTAGGGAGGCAATGGGTTCACATCATTTTGCAGCAGGAATTGTGCTTGCGTGCCTAGGAGAGAATCACCACACAGTTAGAACTCACAGAGACACAATGTTGACATTCACAAGCATAGAAGAGGAAAATAATCAGGTGAGGGTTTGTTGTGATTTCCAGTAGGAATTCTCTAAAATCGAGGTTATAATTGCTGTGATTTGATAATACATTTATTATAATAAAAGCACAAAACAAGAATGCACAACTTTCCAGTTATTCCACCAGTTTTCGTACTACTGTTAGTCTCTTGCTTGGTATTTGTAGCATTCTAGAACTAACAATCTGAGGGTAAAATGTCAATGAAACTTACAGCTGTTAAAAAGTTACAAAGTGACAATACGCCCATGGTGCTTTAGTGATACTACATCCCATCATGAACAACAAACATAGAAGAAGTATACAGTCTGTCTTATGGTGATGTATTATACATCATTATACATTATTCTGCAAATTTTCAAGTCCACCCTTGGGGGGGGGGGGGGGGGGTTCTGTTTTTGTGGCATTCATTTTATTAGTTATAATGCGATTGCATGTTTGAACCAAGAAGTGGCCTTCTGAGCTAATAAATAATGCAGTTCTAAACCACTTTAGTAGGCGTAATGAAAGAAAACAAAGACTGTGATAACAGTTATAAGTGATAACTGTGACATCAAATTCGTAGCCTAATAAAAACTTTCTCTGCACAAGTGAGCAGTACGCAGCAGGCCTATTACATTTTCCCTGGGATGTTATTTCACTCCTGGCTTCTTAGGAACTTCTCAAACAATGGTCATGTTGCATTCCATTTCTAATTAACATAATTAACACAACCTCATACCTGTCAAGTGTCAAGTGCCATGTCTGACGTTTGAATGCAAGCCCAATTGCATGATGTGATACCAGGACTAGACAACTGCTAAGACCAAATGATGGCGCTGTGTTCGCTTCTTTATCATTTAATTGAATTCTAGTCAGTGGAAGAGTTTTTTAGGCTATTATCATTAGCCTATTATTAGTAGAAACATATAGCATATTGCACTGACATGACAATAGCTGTGCGTAAGCCTATGTGTGGACACTGTAGAAGGCCGTGGACCTCGAGCATGAACTTGAGAACATCGGACATGTTCATCCTTGACAGGTAGGCCTGAAATGATCTGATATTATGCATCTTACTGTGTTCGTTACCTGTTGCTCCTTGGTGACGTACGTCAATATTGACATTGCACACTGTGCAGAGAGCATGGTGGGAGAGTCTGAAAAGAACGGAGGCATGGCCATCTTTCCCGGTAACTATTAATGATTTTTTGCGATCTTTTTATTTTATCCGGTGGTTCTGCCATGGTAGAATACTACAATAAGTTTAAAATAAGTCATATCAAAACACCTAGAAAATGTAACGTCAAACTACTGTATTTGTAACACAGCCAAGACACTTAGATATATTTGCCATTTTAAATCGATGGCGAACATGAAAACCACATGTTTAACATTGTTGGGCTAAAATTAAATTAATTTAAGGTCTTATCTCTGCATTACTCGTTAGTTTACCTTTCAGTGATTTTTAACTTGGTTTATTGTCCTCATTTGAATAATTGTCCAGATGTGGTCGAGAAGGGAGAGTAAGGTAAGTAGTCATGAATGAAAAATCGCTAACTGACACCTAAACAGCGGTTGATCTCTGATTTCTCTCTGATTTCGATGGTCATATAGGGGATCATAACGGCAGGGGGTCTGTGATTGGTCAAACTCCTCTTCTTCGTCTTGCACTGCTGCAGCTGCCTATGTACGCATTGGTGACACAGACAGACTTTGAAGTTTGAACCCGTTGAAAACCGGCAATGCATTATTGAGCGTTATGCGTACTGAAAAAATATTTACATATATACTATTTTAGTTTTTTTAGTTTTTGTACTTTTAGAGCATCAACTCGTACCAGCGTACTTTGATGTCAAAATGCGTGCCAGGTACGCAAAATGCGTACATGTTGGCAGGTCTGCAGTTGTACAGTTCACCTATGAATGTCCTGAGCAATCTAGAGTAGAGGACTGCTGGGCAGTGTACTCACAGTCTTGTAGAAGGCTTTGGACGTGTCTCCCAGATGCTCAGACCTCTGCACCAGATCATCCAGCTTCTCACCCCTCTGCAGCAGGGACTCCATGGTGTTGTGCTGGAAGAGGAAGCAGAGCCAGTTAGTCTATGCTGTGTGTGCGTGTGTGTGTGTGTGTGTGTGTGTGTGTGTGTGTGTGTGTGTGTGTGTGTGTGTGTGTGTGTGTGTGTGTGTGTGTGTGTGTGTGTGTGTGTGTGTGTGTGTGTGTGTGTGTGTGTGTGTGTGTGTGTGTGTGTGTGTGTGTGTGTGTGTGTGTGTGTGTGTGTGTGTGTGTGTGTGTATTTATGGCTCTCCGACGGTTATGGGTGTTGCAAAGCAATTTAAATAACTCTGTAGATGGTCATATTCTACATACAAATTGTTTGTTTGACTTTTTTTGCTTAGATTTTTTTTGAAGTTACAGAGAAGTGGACACGATGCAATGTAAATTCCCCGTTATTGTAACTGAAAAATACATCTGAGGGGATTTGTGAGGTGTCTGAGCCAGCTATCTCATGTTGGCATACAACTACCCACAAGGTAAGCAGCGATGTATTGACGGATTAACGGAGATGGATAGTTACAAAATTTGGGAGGTGCACATCATGACACTGAGAGGTGCTCGGAGAGGGTTTGCCACGACAGAGGACCATCATTTGGGCTTTAGTCTATGCTGTGTGTGTGTGTGTGTGTGTGTGTGAGAGAGAGAGAGAGAGAGAGAGAGAGAGAGAGAGAGAGAGAGAGAGAGAGAGGTAGACATATGCAAACTGGACTCACCAAAATTACTTTGGTCTCTTCAACCTCAGCCTGTACTTTTGTTAGTGCATCAGCTTCTTTTGGATTCTAAGAGGACACACAAAAGATCTACAATGTTAGCATAAGTGCAGCATATTATTCAATTATAAAAAGCCTGAAAAGATCTGAAAGAAAGCAACAACTTTGTTTCATGTCCAAACTTCCACAAGACTTGAAACTAATTATCCAAATTACTATCAGGACCTTCTATTCTGGCCTTGGGCTATTTCAGCTTCAACAAATCACAACTCTTTTAAAGAGCCGCTTCTCTTTATTAGTAATTTAGAACAAGTTTTCTGTTTTGTCTGTACATTACCAGTACCCATTTTGTGTGTAACAGTACCTGGTATTTAGCAAGGTAAGAATCCAGTCCAGTGTAACGAATTGTATCTGGAGAACCTGTGGTCCACCTCGAGGAGTCCACTTGACAGGTGAACTCATCCAGCACCTACGCACAGCAACGTAAATTGACATGTTTTAGTTGTAGGACTATACAATGCTTCCACGTTAATTAGTCATACATTTGTATACCATCTGTACAGGCTGAAGTCATAATTCAGTATACGGGGAGCTTAGGAGAAGCTAAATGCAACAAGTGGCAATACATTTCATTGACTTAAGAAAATAATTCAGTAAGCAATCAATAATATTTAGAACAAATCAGATTGTTATTTTTCTATTCAACATCAACAGGACACCAACGCCAAACAGCCAAGATCCCTGCGAATTACACTGTCACAACACACACACACACACACACACACACACACACACACACACACACACACACACACACACACACACACACCTTGTCTATAAGTGAGAAGGCAACCCTCTGTGGATACTCGCTGTCGGCGACCACCACAGTGCTGAGGCCGTCATCCCGCACGTAGGCATGACACATGTACTCTGAAGGTTTAAGAAAATACTGGGATCAGAAACACTCTAAAGTGCAGCTACATCACAGCCTCCACATTTAAAGTTCCCTTTAAGCTCACTCACCTTTTTCTTTGACTGAAGATCGACTGCCACACGCAGAGCGCTCAACAATTAGAGAACAAGTGAAGGCCATAAACTCTTGTACACTGCAATACACACACGATGATTATAATCAGAGACGTTATACACGCCGAGCAATCATCTAACGTTTTAAAACAAATTATGACCTAGTACGACATACTACAAGTGACACTTACACTACGATGAATTTAATAATACTGTGGAAGGATGGGTAGTGGGGAGGGCTTACCTTGATCTTTGAAAGAAACTAAATGATGACAACTCATAAGCAGCTTTCAACAGGTTGGTTTTGGTTTCTTCTTTGTAGAACAGGCCAATACTAAAAAGCTTCATGGTGCTTGCTTGTGACTGAATGTCAAAGGGAAAGCTACAGCTTGGTTGTTGACACTTACAAAAGTACAATAACGTAAACGTTCGCTAATGAGCTATCTATCTATCGAACTAGCTAAATGAGCTGGCTAGCTTGCTATCCTATCTGACAACAGTTGCAAGCTTGATCTCTAAAAATGTTTAACGAGATCACTGACGCGAGTATTTCGTTCGCCGATGTATAGTTAAGACTTTAGACGCTGGGAAAGTGTGTCAGTACTCACCGCTGGTGATTATTTCACTAATAATTATTTATCTACTGAACAGCAGCCATACACTCACTACTAGCTAACGTCTTTCTTGTTCACCATGGTAATAGTGTCCTACACTGTAATTATTCCGGGTGAAAACATGTATCTTGATACATGTTCCCTGAAGGGATTACTTATACATCCACCATCCGTTTTCCAATACCATTTCTTTATTTACAGTAATTTAATAATTTTACATGTACAAAGCATAGGTAATTAATCTACCAAATATCCCAGTCATAACCGTTTAACAGCTAACAGGCTACACTCATTTACATGTTAATAAATAAAAAGGTCAATCAATTATTAAACAAATTCAGCAGAAATTTCAGCTGAGGATAATAATACAGACAGTTGCCTCTTCATTATTATTATTCTTCTCCGTCCCTCTGTGTGGTCACTGATCAACTCAGAACTTCAAGTGTCATCACAAAGGTCTACCAACGGTGCCAAAGGTCAGCAAACGTTCCTATCCACAAAAGGTGGTGTTAATGGGATTTAGCATCTATTGAGTCTAAATATTCTGCTACATGGAAATGTTTCAAATGTAAACAGAACCCTTTGTAAATCATGAGGTGATCAAAATGTTAGCTAGGGGAACCTATGTACATGGTCAGACACACTGAGATAATAAGATTCCATGACTCAACATCACAGTCATGAGGGGATTCTCTTGAAAAGCTGGTATGTTTTTACACTGTGATAAAGCAGTCTCTGTGTAGACTGAGGAGTGGCCCAAGAGGTTATGATGTCCACTGTTTACCCTGAGCCTTTCTCTTTCAGCTAATTCTCCCATCTGGGAAAAGATCTAAAAGACCACTGTGCATGAGCTGTAGCTAACAATGTAGTTCAGCTGTCCTGCAGTCCTAATACTTCCTCCATTGACACCCAGAGGCCCATCAGCATCTCTTAGTGGGTCAGTATGCAAGCGGCCATCTTGCAAGCCACTGCAGAGATCAATGCAGCGCCTCGTCCACTTCCTTCCTCCGACTGGATGAAAGTTATGTCACAGTTCGGTGTCAGTTCCCGCACAATTTTGTGAAATCGTTCTTGAAACCTGAGCAGAGGGGAAGAACAAAACAAACGTGTCATCCGTTTATGTTTGCTAAGCGCTTTATTTTCCCAGTATGTGTAGCCTACTCTACCATACTCAACCTTTTTGTGTATTATGACCAACAACTGCACAGAAAATAACATTCTGCTTCAGAAAGCTGAATTCAACCGTCTGATATTAATATATAAATGTTGTGATGAGTTGTTGTGTGTGTTTTGTGAGCATATGTGTGTGTGAGGGACAGTTCTTCAAATGCTGGTTATGTCTTATCTATTTAAATGAATGCACACAAATGTACACACTCACACCAACCCAAACACATGGGCATAACCCATTCAACTCACCGAGGATGCAGTTTGTAGACAGAGCCATCCACACCCACAGTGATCTTAAGCGCCTCCTGGCTGCGGCGCTCCCTCATGCGGTTGATGACGCCGGCCAGCCCAGCTCCGCACATATGGGCGGCACGTGTGGACACTCGCTCACACGCTAGACGCACAATGTCACAGTCCAGCTCAGATGGCAGAACTCCGAGCGTGCTCAGGATGTTGAAGATCTGTTTCCTGTCCTCTGAGTCACTGAGAGTGAAGATATCATTTCAAATGTTGATGGTCAATGGTGTTGAAGTATGTAAATTTGAGTGAATAATGTGAATTCAGACTTTTTACATTTTAAGTATGTCAACACAATGTAATCCAAAAATAAGAGGCTACATTAAAAATTAAAGCATGATGTCATTTACAGCAAATCAGTAAGTAAACATTTCCAAGAAGTTGCTTTCTCAGAACTAGATTTTTTGAAGTCTGCAGATCTGTCAATGGTCGCTTCATTCATCTCAGTCCTGTTCTGAGGTCGAAGGACACTTTGTTCATCTCACCTCTCAATCTGTGAGACGAAGCGTGTCTCAAAGCTGCCTCTGGTCTTGAGGAGGTCGGAGGCTTCGCCATTAAACAGCAGGTCCTCATTCACCAGCTTCAACAGCACCAGTCGCACCAGCTCGCCCATGTACTTGCCACTGATCAACTTCTCATACCTAGTGTTGAGAAGAGGAATTAGGATGGGATAGAATGAAAGAGATTGAATTTAACAGCTGCATTACTATGTTGTTGCCTGAGACAATTTTTCACATCAGCATGAAATCAATAGTTGAGTTGTCCCTTGGAGGACACCGTTGCTCTCCTTCTTCAAAAATACATACACACAGACTGTTGCTGTCAACTGTAGGGAAAAACCTCCATTGGAAGAGTGTTTGAGAACGATGTCAGTATGTAGCAGCTGGCAGAGAGAACAAAAGTATGAAAGAAAGATATACTGAAAGAACAAAGGTAAGTAAGTAAGAGTTAATGAAAAAAAGAGGGAAGCAGAGCGGGAGTGAACCACCAAGAGCTAAGGTGTTGGCCCACAGTAAACACCCATTAGAGGCACACAGCTAATGAGAGCAGGCTGCCATTAATCCACCTCTCTGTGTCCCCATGGCTGACGTGGCCCCTGCTCTGGCCAGCCGCCTCGCAGAAAAACAAGCCGGTCGCCTGGAGACCACACAAGAGTCTCGGCTCACCATCAGGTGAGGACCTCACAGAACCAAAAGACACGGAGTGACGGAGAGAGAGAGAAAAGGTCGAGTGGCGGAGAGATAGAAAGAAAACGAGATAGGGAAATGGAGAGAGAGAGGGTGTGAAGGCTATAGCAACTGCATACATCATTAGCGTGTTGGTTGCACAGGTGAAACGTGTCCGTAAAACGTGTGTGTGTAGGTCCATCAGACTGATCAGCTGACGCTTTAATGTGCAGACACACACAGTCGTGCACGTCATAGCACAGGTCTTTTCTAGGAATGGTGTTTACAGGAGTCAACAGATTTTGACATATAGTCAGCATCTGTGTAGCGTTAAAAGGATGTAATTAGGTGAAAAACATTCAACACCAAGGCTGGAGAGATGGGTAAATATCTCACAGCTCAAGGTCCGGGTCACGTTAAATATCTCACAGCTCAAGGTCCGGGTCACGTTAAATATCTCACAGCTCAAGGTCCGGGTCACGTTAAATATCTCACAGCTCAAGGTCCGGGTCACGTTAAATATCTCACAGCTCAAGGTCCGGGTCACGTTAAATGTCATCATACACTGTCAGTTTTGTTATTCTCTTCAAAAGTTTACTCCATATTTTATATTAAAGGGATACGTAGGATGTCAAGTTTTCAAGCTAAGATCATTGTTAAGCTCGGTTGTCAATTATTATTAATAATAAATAGAGCTGTACTATGTTTAGTAACTTAGTTGAACTCTTGAAGCTACATCAGTTTGGTGGATGGGGATGGCTATTCATGGCTATACATAAATGGAGTTGCTATACATAATCTTACTCTATAACTGCAAAAAAAAGAAATAATTTAACAATAACAATAATATACATTGTTAATATATATAATAACAATAATACATATTGTTTTGTACCTGTTTGCAAAATGAGAATAAAGTTAATTTAAATCTTATCTAATCTAATTTAGTTAATTGTTGAGTGTTTTGCAAGGTGGAGGACTCACAACTGCTGGCCAGGGTAGAGGGATGTCTCGTCCACCACTCGGTCGTACTCCAGACGGAACTCCTCCAGCTCACCATTGGCCCCAAACGCACCCCACTCCGTGTTCACACACATGCGGCCCTCCTCCCCCTCTACCAGCTCCACGGTCCGCATCTCCTCCATGTAACAAGCATTACAGCCAGTGCCTGAGAATTACCAAGGGGATGTGACAGAGAGAGGTTTAATACACATTACTGAAGCAGTATTAAAACCTTTACGTCATTGCCCCCTTAAAAATGATGATGCATGACATCCAATATGGAAATCCTATCAGATCCACATGTATTAGATCCAATATGGACATCGAATCAGATCCACATGTATTAGATCCCATTTGGACATCCTATCAGATCCACATATATTAGATCCAATATGGACCTCCTATGAGATCCACATGTATTAGATCAATTTTGATTCAACAGACAGACAGACAGAGAGAGCAGGAGAGATATTATGAGAGGGAGAGAGAGACTGTGAGGGAAAGACAGTTGGAGAGAAGGAAAAAGAGGGGAAAGGAAAGATGATATGACAGAAAAAAGGAGAGAGGTATTGGGAGATGGCCAGAAAAACAGAGAGATTGGTTGTTGCTGCCATCTCCTTTCCTTTTTTGTGTCATTCCCTTCCCTGTCATTTTCTTTGTTGTTATTGTGAAGACCTCTGCATCTGCTTACCAACAATCATGCCCACTTCACAGCTGCGGTCCTCATAGTAACAGGAAATCATGGTGGCCACTGTGTCATTCACCATGGCAACCACATCCATTTCAAAGTCCTGTGGAGAAAAGAGTCAGATTAGAACACTGCCTCAAAAACGTTCTCATAAAAAAAATGATATCGCCGGTTTGCCTGTTTCTCATGCACACAGAATACAGTTTACTGTTTTGTATTGGTACATGTTAATATGCTACAGTTTGGCAGTCTGAAACATGAGAATAGTATGAAATGAACTCTTAAAACTCTTAAAGCGGTTTAATTTAGGAAGTCAAGAGTGGCTTGTGTAGATATGTCTGTGTGCCTGCATACCCCTCTCCGTTTGATGGCATCTCTCAGCAATCCGACCACGTTATTCCCCTCGGCCCCAGATGCCTTAAACCCTTTGGTCCAGTTCAGCAGAATGCCCTAACAAATACACACAGACCAGATTAGACCAGTAGATCAGAAGTCCTCCTTAATGATGACACTGAAACTGAACACCGCACGGTCCAAAGGCGAAACACTCTATAGGCCTCACCTTATCCAGGTCTTCATGCCGCACAGGGAATGAGAAGGTGAACCCCAGAGGAAGTTTCTTGTGTTTGATTTGGTGTTTGTCCAGGAAGTCTGAGATGCACTCAGCGATGTAGTCAAAGAGCTGGCAGAGGAGGGAAACCAGAGTTACACCATCTCAACGTAAACATGATGTTTTCTTGGCAGAGTCAGTCATAGGTGGAATCTCTACAGAGGGACATGGTTTTGTATATCCCTCTTTATAATTTCCTTGGTACATGTTTACATGTTTGCTACGTGATTTTTTTCACTGCAGATCCGTAACACTGCCAGGTGCTCTGTGGGTAAACTTTTAAACTCCTGGTTTGTAGATGCTCACCATCTCTGCAGTGCCCGTCATGGCATCCTGTGGGATGGAGTACATGTAGTACTTGGTCTCCACCTTCCAGCCTTTCTCCTCATCCTCTCCAACCTTCACCAGCATCACCCTGAAGTTGGTGCCCCCGAGGTCCAGAGCCAGAAAGTCACCCACCTCTGAGGGCCAGGCAAGAGGTAAGATTTATGAAAAAAAAAATATATTAAACAAATGTTAAAGTAAGATTCAGCTCTTCACACATCACTTCATTTCTACACATCTCAGTAAAACACATACATACACTCATATGTATGGTATGCTACATACATGTCTAAAATACAATTGGCTGTCCAAGAATGCAGAGCAGGTGGATCACTATCTCAACCACTGAAGCATGGAACCACCCGTGCAGTGGTCATTTTTATTGTTTGACTGTGGAAAGGTTTAGTATAAGTGATTTTAATTAATTTCAAATCAATTTTATTTATATAGTTTTAAAACAATACAAAGGTCTCAAGGCGCCTTACAGAGGCCAGTGCCTGAGCTCCCTACATTTTAGATGCTCCTTTACAAAATAAGTTTATATGACCCTCCTATGAAGTTTATATACACTTCCTGACAGAATACTGAGAAAATATTGTTTTCTTTTGAAAATCCCTACCCAAAGATCATATTGCACCACAAATATGTTTGGGTTGTTCCAACAGCTCGGCACACACATCTTTTTTATGACAAAGCAGCTCATTCTAACAGTCAACCCTCCTACCACCCCGTCCCACAGGTGATGGGTTACTTAACTCTCCTCTGGTGTTCGGGTCTGTGGGACCCATATTCAATGTTTACTAAAAGACAATTGGGTCAGGGAGTTATTTCTTTCAATCTGAGATTCATAGGCCTTGACTCACATATACTGTTTGACCCCCTCACCCACACATACACACTTGATATGATAAGATAAGATAAACTTTGATATACTTTAATTACCTATGGGCTTGAGTGTGTGTGGTTTTTTCTTACGGTTAGATGGCAATTCGTTACATATTTTCTTTTAATAAGCACCCCATACCACACAAAATACACTTTTAGTTTGATCTGAAAGAAGGAATGTGGGCTTCCAGTACCTGAGCCCTCTGGAGTGGAGCGGACGTAGGTGGGCAGCATCTTGATGCTGGCCTCGTTGTGCGTCTCCAGGCGGAGCCCGCGCTCCATCTCCTGCTGCATCCTCCCCATCACCTCCCTCAGCTCCTCCTTCTTCAGCAGGAACTCAGACAGGATCTGGTCCACCTAGAGAAGGAGAGAGAAGGGGGAGGTGAGAGGAAGATAGATATATATATATATATATAGAGAGAGAGAGAGAGAGAGAGAGAGAGAGAGAGAGAGAGCGAGAGAGAGAGAGAGAGAAAGAGCAGGGGGTGAGAGATAGATAGTTAGATAGATTGATAGAGAGAGGCAGAGGGGAAAAGACAGGGAGGAGGGGATGAGAGACAGAGATTGGTAGATAGACAGACATAAAGACAGACAGACAGACAGACAGACAGACAGACAGATAGATAGATAGATAGATACATACATACATACATACATACATACATACATACATACATACATACATACATACATACATACATACATACATACATACATACATACATACATACATACATACATACATACATACATACATACATACATACATACATACATACATACATACATACATACATACATACATACATACATACATACATACATACATAGAGAGAATGTCAGGAAAAGAGACAGATTAAGAAAAAGAGGGGAGTGGGATGAGAGAGAGATAGATAGATAGACAGAGAGAATGGTAGATAAGAGGGAGAGAATAGGAGAAAGGGACCGTGAGGAAGAGGGGAGGGAAAGAGAGAGGGAAGACAGATACACCCAGAGAAAGTGTGAGAAAAAAGAGAGATTTTTAAGGAGAATTAGATTTGATGTTTTTGGCTTTCGATCCAGACAAAAAGTATATAGTTGAAATGAAAAAAATTAAAAAAACATAACATTGTAATAGTTTATGTACTTTCATGTTTTCTGTTACTGATATTTCCAAACAACTAAATGTTTTTCTTCATCATATGCAGCATTTTCAATATCATGTTCACCATAAACATATTCAAATGTTGACCTGTTCTGTGGCTTCTATGTTCATCTCTTTATAAAAATGAATGGAACAAAGAGCTTTGCTTCTTACCATGAGGACCTTCTCCAGAACGGACCTGTATTTGCAGGGCATCGCCAGTGGCTGCTCACGATATGTACTGACACAGAGCATATTCGCAGCGCTTCTACAAGTCTGTGTGTGCGCACATCTGAAAGCACTTTGTGTGTATGTGTGTGGACTGATCAACTGTTTTTATACTCTAGATGAGGGGGTTGGCCTGAGGGTGGTCTTCACTGTGTACACACGTGACGCTTGCCAATGTATACACATTATTGCCCACTCACACATGCTCTCTCTCACTCACACACACACACACACACACACACACACACACACACACACACACACACGCACACACACACACACACACATGCTCTCTCTCTCACACAAACACACACACACACTTACACACACTTGTGAGCACACACACAGACACACACACACACACACACACACACACACACACACACATGCCTCTAAGTCGCCTAATAGTGAACTTTTACAGATGCACCATTGAGAGCATCCTCTCAGGCTGCATCACTGCCTGGTATGGTAGCTGCTCCGCTGCCGACCGCAAGGCCCTGCAGAGGGTGGTGAAGACGGCGGAGCGTATCACCGGCAGCCATCTCCCCTCCGTGCAAGGCATCTACAACAGTAGATGCCTGAGGAAAGCAAAAAAGATTTTGAAGGACAACAGCCACCCAGGCTATGGACTGTTCTCATTGCTGCCGTCTGGTAGACGCTACCGGAGCATCCGAACACGGACTACCAGACTCACAAATAGCTTTTTCCCCCTGGCTGTAAGGCTTCTGAATCAGAAACACTGAACCACTGAACAGTTGCCACCTCCACCTACTCCCTGCTCCCCCACTCATACAATTCACTTCATAGATATATTTGCACAATTTTTAAAAACTTTTAACTTATTCTTAACATTTCTTTTTAACTTATTCTCAATTCACACTTAAACTGCTGCTAGCCCTTCTACTGTACTGTAACTGTTGAATGTTAATGTTGTATGTTATATTGTTATAATATATGTTGTGCTTTAAATTGTTGTATCTTAATGTAACATTTTATATGTTTTATTGTCATAGTGTTTATAGAGTTTAATGTTATTTTGTTGGTATATGTTATATGTATGACGTCTACTGCGTAGATGAATGATGCTGCCAAGTCATAAGAATTTTGCTGTGCTGAAGCAATTTGGTACATGCAATAATAAACACACTTTGACTTTGACTTTGAGGTCCTTGACGGTCCTTGACGGTCAAGGACACAAAATCTGTAGCTTTTCAGGTGACTCTCCCTAATTTCTGATGTATGGTCAGTTTTACACAACCTCATGTTCACAGTTCAAGGACTGATATCAGACTAGCTGTGAACCCAATAAATACGTGTGTATAAGGAAGTGTGTGTGTATATGTGTGTGTGTGTGTGTGTGTGTGTGTGTGTCTGTTCAACATCAAACACTTATTACACAAAACATTTAATACAGACAAACTGCTTTTGAATATATATATATATGATTAAGGGTTCAGTATCCCTCTTCATGTTTGAAATTGTAACTAGTTGTTCTATTTTATCAATAATTTCATCGGAAGATAGAGACTACTCTATCTTTCACCAGTAGATAGAGACAGTAATTAAGTTCATCTAGAGTGTATTCTTTGTTTTAAATTTAAAATTTGGACAAAGAATTTTGTTGAATGCATATGAAATTATGTTAATAATATCCTGAAAATGTAAAAAGGTGAAAACGAAAAATTCTCTAGTCTAAAGTCTAAGGATCTGTATCTAAGAATAGCTCACCTGGGTTCATAACCCTTCCAAATATAGATACACTACACCCTGCTAAATTTAGTTTGGTTTGTTTATCTGGCAAATTTGCACCAGTTGACCTAGGCTTATCAGTAATGTTTAGATAAGGGGAAGGTTGAGTACTGTCCCATCATTTTGAAAAATGTGGGTCACAAATATCACAAATCACTGATTAATCCTAAATGGTTAACGAAAATGTATTGTAACATGTTTTTTTATGAGCTTAGCAATGTGTCTGAGACCCATAACAAAACATACTGTACAGACACATGGCAGTATCCCACGTCATCGAAAGATCCTGGACAACAGATGACCCCTGAACTCTAACCTTTCACTCTGCTACGTGGAGGTTGTTTAAAAAAATCTTACCAGTTCAAACACAGGTTTATATTTAGACATGACCCCATCTGTCAGGCTTCTAGGTCACCCTCACCAAAAACAGTCATGTCATGCCGAGTAAAGGTAAAGATGTGAAGAGTAATGTGCACATACAAGTGAGTCACTTGCTGCAGCCAAAAAAAGGAACTAGAATCAGGTTCATTGCATAAAACTGGTCAACATTAAAAAACTAATTCAAAGGAGAGAGGTATCTGGCAGGTGGCAGTGGGTTGACAGAGAAGAGGAGAAAAGGTAATTTGCTGAAACGTAAATATGGGTAGGGCCTGAATGTGTCTATAGTGCCTCTTTGCAGATCATCATCTCGCCTTATTAAACTCTTACAGATCTCTCTCTTTCTCTCTCTCTCTCTCTCTCTTTCTCTCTGTATTTCTCTCTCTCTCTCTCTCTCCCTAACTGATATACAGAGCTGATCCAATGTATTTCTTAGTGAGTGAATAAAAATCAAACTACAAAAAAGAATATTCTGTTAAAGATTATCAGAAAATGCTGTTGCTGAAACATAGTTACTATGTGACTGTTAGCATAATTTATTATCGATTATTACCAATCCGTACACATATTTCACCCCACTGATGAAGTTCCTTATCTGTAAAAACCTCCAGGAATAGCTCCGTTCTATGGCTTGAAAGTCAAGATAAGATAACTTCTTCCTTGGAACACCAAGTGATAACAAAAGTTGGCCAAGAATTACCAAAAGGTTTTTCTAAGAATCAATAATATATTAGCATAGTCACATTACAATAACTACAGATATTTGCATTACATTTTTTCAGTGTCCATCGAGGTCACTTTATGTCAACAACAAGTTGATGTCATGAAAGACTGCTCAAACATATTGCTTTCATCTTTCAGCTCTTATGCAGTCCACTGTCATTCTCCACCATCTCACCTGCAAGGATAATTTGCATATAATGTTTTGCTCTCCCTACCAGTCCGTTAGAAACATACTTTAAAGCCATTTATGAAATTTCAGATACGTCATATCCTCTAGGCATTACGCAACCGTTCCGTCATTCACTGTTCGATTCATTCATTAATGTCTTCCTGAATATTTTGGTGTAAGGGAGGGGGGACACTTCCAAATGGACACATTTTTATGTAGACGACTACTTTTCCAAGTAGGTGTTCAGAAACTAAAACTCCTGCCAAATAGATTAGAAAAAAAAGCTGGGAAAGCTTTACACAGTGATTTGTGATCAGAGCAGGGAAAGCCAGTGGTGGAGGGGGAAAATAACAGTTTTTTCACCACTGGAAATTCTTTGCCATTCTTGGATGCACTATTTGTTGGCCTTGCTTCTCATCTTGTAAAACATTGTCTACCATTTTATGCATACAAAAACCATAACAGTTTAACTTAATTTAGATTTGATAGAAATGACTATGCCTTTGTGTAATATAGCTGTATAAGATTTTGACTGCTGCTCCCGAACTTACACAATGCAAGTTCTGATTACATATAATATACCATATGTTATACAAGACCATATGTGATGCTATACACGGCATGTGTTATGTTAATCCAAATGCATAGCTCAAAAACACCATGTGCGAAAATTATCACCTTTAATTCTTTTTTTTTACCTTTTCCATGGTATGTGGATCCATCCCACATCTCCCTCCGGTCATGTGTGCTAACTACAGGAGACGACGTAGCCTTTTGTGAACAATTAGTGCAAAGGTTTAGATATTTTTTTCTTCTTGATATGATTTGAAAACAAAGTCACTTGGTCTTTGTAATTTGTAACAGGATAGACTAAAAGCCTCAATAATCCATCTGATTTTTATGCTTGTAACAGTCTCCGAAAAACTGGTTTTATGGACAGCAAACCATCACAGTCATTTTCCAGCACTTTACAGTAACGAGAAGTGTACTTCAAGGGGCCAACATCACTGCAGTTCCTAACTCAATTTTGTGCATGTGCTGTTGAACAATCCTTAAGCAATCCTATGTCAATGCAACAGTTTTGCTCCCCAAAAGGTTGTATCATACAGGCCTGTGAAGAATTATCTTCTGTCTGGTTGTTTTTAAACGTACATCTTCACAGAGTCCATCCAGATCATCTTGCGTCAACAACAGGTGTCTGCTCTCATCAGGGTCTGCTCAAACACCATATTGCACAGTGCCACCGTCACCCACTTCAGCAGCCCTCCGTACTGTTTGTCCTGAAATAATCTCTCAAGTGTAATTCATCTGACAATTATTCCTTTTCCCGGTATTCCTTTTCTTCTTTTGTTTCTATTACTTCCCGTAGACCACTTGATCTGGCAGTAACTATGGAAACCAAACACTTTCACCCATTTTGAAGTAAGTCACAGACACACATGCATACACACCTGGCCGAATCCACAACTACACAGCACCTAGGTGGTGCGGGATTACGCAGTGGTTTCCATGCCAACCCTCTCTAGTAGCACTGTCCTGGAAATGTCTCAATACAACTGTGGTATGGAAAATACTTAGCAGGCCGTGTGTTAAGTGGCCAGGGGGAAATTGTTAAATGGGGCAAAATTACTTGAGAAAACACTGAATGAGTAGCCTACAGCCACGCCACTCGCATAAAGAAATTTGACTGGCACACAGCTCCACCAATCATGTGTTTTCGTAGAGTAAAGAAGGCCCAAACATGCAAGTCATCTTCAGGAATTTGTCAGAACAAGTGAGTTAGGAGGATTTTCAACCGGACGACCAGTTTAATCTGCAGTAACATTAAAGCAGCAGACAGTTTTGATCTAAAACTAGTGAGGAAATGACTTAAATGGCGTGTAAAGCTTCACCACACCTTCCCCAACTGTTTCCACCCCAATGGAATCTGACCACTTGGCTCCTTATCATGGCCCCCCAGCACAGACAGGTCTCAGATGGCCATGTAAGGGACTGTGCTAGTCCCCAATGTCTTTTTATAGGCAGGGTAAGAGATAAGCCATGCCACACATAAACACTTATCAGCTAGGCTTGTGTCCAGGGCGCTCACAGATACATAGCACACCATCACGCTACACTTGTGTCCTGGGCCCTCACAGATACATAGCACAGAAACACAGTTACCAACATGGTGAGTACAGATGATTTTATTTTTTGTGTGTGTAAAACAATTTTTGTGTTTAATTGTGTAATGCGTTAAATTCAAACAGATATGTGTACATAAGTTGATGAGAAATGTTTGTCTACTTAACGGAGCCAAAAGAAAATACTGAATACTGAAATGTACTGAAGAAAAGCAGAGAGAAATGAACATGAATTACAAAACATTGCTATGCATTCACCTTTAAGCCCTTTGCTGTTCTTTATAGTATGTCACATTTGAGGCGTTTGAACAGTTTTGCTTAGTGGGGGGGGGGGGGGGGGGGGGGGGGGATGAAATGAAATGAAAGGAGATAATGCAGAAGAAATTAAAAGAACAAATGATTGTAGAATTAATATCAATGTAATGTAAATGTATTTGCTATAGGCGTGGGAATAACTAAGTCCTTCATTACAAATGTTTCCATTGAAGGGGACTTCACACCATGCGAAGCTCAGACACTTAAAACGAAAAGGAACAGGAACCTTTTATCTTAATTTGTCTTCCCTCAGGCCAGTAAGAAAGCAGCAGCCAAGAGAGGCAAGACGGCACAGAGAGGTTCCTCAAATGTGTTCTCCATGTTTGAACAGTCTCAGATACAGGAGTTCAAGGAGGTACGCTTACACATCATTTTTTTCTGAATGTATGTTTCAATCTGTTTAAAACACAAACCAATCAATGCATGGAAAACAACACATGGGAAGGTAACACATACTATATGTAAATTAATTTCTTTATCATCGTTCAGTTTTCAAACGAGTGCATCCTTAAATGTGTTTTTTTTTGTTTACCCTAAATGAAATGCCTGAACTGCGGTTTAATAAGTTTTTTTATATATATATATTTTTTATTTATATATATTATTTTATGGGTTGAAAATGGCTGAACACGCCATCTTCTGTCTACAATCATCTTGAGCTTTGCAAGGCAGATGCTGACGTATCCACAACCATTTTGTACATAACGATGTCATGACATGTGTGTCTCACCTCCCCCAGCCCCGTGAGTCTCATTTTCATTCTTGCCCCTGTCGCCGCTGTGCTCGTTCTAAGGAGGACCAGGCACTGGGCTTTGGAAAGCGCCTTGAGACAATTTTATTTGTTTTGGCGATATATAAATAAAACTGAATTGAATTGAATTGAATTAACTAATCGAGAGTCATCATTCACAGGAGTTTACGTCTCCACTCTGCAGTTCCATGCCCACCTTTTAGCAATTTTCAAAATGATGCACTGGGTTAAGTTATTCTCAGAGCTGGAGTGAACTTAGACTTAAAGTATCAGACATCATTGCTATGGAAATTGTTATGACTCTATCTAATGGCAATATGCTATGACAATTGAACCCATTCCTTTGGATTTTGTTTCCAAAGGCTTTTGGTTGCATTGATCAAGATCGAGATGGTGTCATCAAAAAACAAGACCTGAAGGAAACCTATTCACAACTGGGTAATGTTTGATGTATCTGATTTAAAAAAAGATGGGGGTATGCTTAAGATAACGGGTGCGTGTGTTTGTATGTATGTATGTTTGGGAGTATTCTAACTAGTGCTGACTGTATCGTCCTGTCGCACACTGCAGGGAAGCTGAATGTACCAGATGAGGAGCTGGAGGGCATGTTGGCAGAGGGTAAAGGACCAATCAACTTCACGGTCTTCCTCACGCTCTTTGGAGAGAAACTCAATGGTAACAATATTATCAAATCAGATTTTATATGAACAGTGATTTGAAGATGCAATCCATGGTTCGGTATCGGTTTTGCAAGGTTGTTGATATTTGATCTCAACAACCAATTGATTTTGGATCGCCCCGAGCCACTACGTTTGTTGTAATATTATTCTTTACAGAGCCAGGACTGTGTATGAACACAAATTGTTTTTAGCCCAAACACTAAATGAATAGCCAGAGGACCCTGAGAAGCAATTTCTTGAATTTGAAAAACTTTGAACGCGATTACATTCACGGATTGTACCTTTAAGTACTTAATCTACATGCAGAACAAAAGACATGACAAAAAGATCACAACTTTTCACACTGTTTTCGGATTCTCTACAAATCAGGAACAGATCCAGAAGAGACTATCCTTAATGCCTTCAAACTCTTTGACCCCAATGGGACAGGGTTCGTCAACAAGGATGAGTAAGTTGTCACAATTGTAGCCTGTGTAAATAGGTCCTAATTATGAAAGGTCGAGAAAAGGTATCCTCTAAAAATGTTGACTAGACTTTTTCTGTTTTTATTTTCTGTGAAGATTCAAAAGGCTTCTTATGAATCAAGCAGACAAATTCAATGCTGAAGAGGTAAATACAAATAAGTCCTTGCTTTCTCGTTTTCTATTTTAATCAAATTAGGTTTTGCCTTTGACTGACGAGCTCTGTAGTTTAAAATGTCAAAAATGGTTACGTCTGGAGTGTGTTTCATAGCTCATTATTATGAATAACCGACATTGAGTTTTAAATTGTTATTAAGTATCTGAAACTCTTTGTTTTAGGTGGAACAAGCTTTTTCTGTAGCGCCAATCGATGTGAGCGGCAACATTGACTACAAGTCCCTCTGTTACATCATCACACATGGTGATGAGAAGGAGGAGTCATAAGCCTGTCAATCCTCAGATGAATCTGTCTGGGGAAAAAAAACAAGGGTTCTATGTTCCACATCTTTAAATTAGGTGAAGGAGACGTTTTTAGTCAATGTTTTATTTCCTACTCAGTTGGTTAATTGGTGAATAGATTTTGGAGATACATTATCATATCTCATTCGTAGACATACAAAACATTTGACATTTTAGTTAAGGTTAAAGCCCCTAGACTGAATGCCATGCAATGCGTGATAACTACATTGTTCATGCTTTCTGAAGTCTTTTCTCTGCCCTTTCCTTAATGGCAATCACATACTCATGTACAGCAGGGCGTTTATTTTATTAAAATGAAGGAAAACCGTGTGAAATGAGCAAATACAAATCACTTCAGACAAATTAATTTAATTGTACGAGGTATTTCTCTCCTCTCATAATGTAATTATGACCCCAATTTTACCTATTCATTATGCTTTAAAACATTTGAGGAGAGTTGCAAAGTGCTCTTCCCACTTGCTGTGATCCATACAAAATATAAACGTTCAAATCAGTCCTGTTCAAACTCTTCATTTCACTGACATACAGTATATTAGAATAAGTGTTTTGCAGTTAAATTCAGAATAAATGTTTGTGTCTGTTTACATTGAATTTTTTTTTTTGATTGAATTATTAAATTAATAATATTATTATCGAATGGTTGATATGCCTTTCGTCAGCACCCTCCTGGTACTTGTGAGAGAGATCTGTCAGCAGTCAAATTAAACAACAGTGCTCACTGGCTTGTCCTAGAAACCCTCATCCTGTCTGTAGATCCATGATAGCTAGAGTAGATTGCCTACATTAGAGTTTCATCATGACACACCTGTGTTCATTCATCTCTGACATTCATTCAACTGTCCCACACATTGTGGTTTTGACAGTCAGTAACAGTTTCATACTAAGACTAAATATTTAATAAAAGCAACACACTACCAGCCAGTGGAATTCTCACATTATTCCCAGCAATGCCTCTCTAATTATATTTTCATGTGAAATATGTAAAGTGGGCTCAATTTGGAATGAGGCTTTTATTATTCAAAGCCATAAATGATGCTGTGCACTGTGTGGAGCTGAGCTCTTTAGTAAACTACCCAAACTCCCTGGCTTCCTCTTCCTGGTCGAAAATGCTGGTCATAATTCAAATGTTAATTGGATCCATAACTGTCACGGAACACTTGATGAGACCACAGAGGTTACGTGAATGAATGTTTATTTTGCAAATGGATATGCAGCACCAGGGACGTGCAGTCATAGGAGGCAGGGGAGGCAGAGCCTGTCATTTTGAAAAGTAAAAAAATATATATATTAAAAAAATATAAAAAAAAAAAATTATAATAATAACTACTTACTGGCCGAGAGTGAGGTTATGCAGGTAAATATCAGACAGAGGCCGTAAGGTTGATGCGGCGGGGCCGAAGTCTGATATACCTGCATGACCGAACGGTCGAGGTTAGTAAGTTGTTTATTATATGGCATTTAAGCTCTTTTCATTTTGAAAATAAATGGTAATTGTAAATAGAAATCATATTGTTTTGTTCAGCTCTCAAGTCTTCTCACGACACAGTGTTTCAGGTGTTGCCTAGCAAACAATGACTTGCTAACTTCAAGTTACAATGATCAATAGAAAACGGACAACAGGGCTCAGCTTAAATGGCTTTAATTTACAGTTAAACACAAGGTTTTCAAACTATAGTAGTCAAGTCTTCATCATCACTTTCAATGACACATTTTCGCTGCTTCTGAAGTCCTATAAAGTATTACCCGATATCAAAATGTTCGCGAATTCTTGAGTCTTTATTCTTCAACTGTCATGTTACCACGACATTCAACTGGTTTCCTGTTCTCAGATAATTTCATAATAGGAGTCCTGATTCTATCAATACATGCTCATGGCTGTTGATATATCGCTAATTTTTAAGGATGTAATGTTTGGTACTTGGTACTTGGTATCACTCATTTTTAAGATTGATGGGGTGTGCAATAAAAATACTTCAGACCGCAGACCAGCTAGAAAGTCAATACGCGGCTGGCATGACTACCCATTAGCCAATCAGAATGCTCGTACTGTCGTTGCCATATAATAATAATATAATTATATATAATAATAATTATGTATTATAAAATAAATATTCATATTTCTCTAGTTATCTGTGTTACGAGTGTCATTTCTGCATGATTCCGATCATTCCGAGCATTTTTATTATCAAAATCGCTGAATTTGCGCATTTCCGGTTCCCAGTGACAGTGATCAGCCAATGAACATGGACGTGCCGTCAAGGGAGGCAGATGCATTGGTGTCTATGGGCAGGAGAGGCAGTGAGTGTGTTCCAACCCTACACTTTGCACTAACCCCTGTAATACAGGGACCTGAAGTACAGGGCCCTGACATCTACAGTGCACTCCTCATCGCTCAGGGGGTGCTTTATCAAATAGAAGCACCTGGTGGAAGTGACGGACGCAAATCTGCTCGCGATTCCCGGGAAAACTAAATAGCCAGCTATCTTGCATAACTGCCATGCAATTCTAATGGTAATGCTACCTAACTTGGTATGCTAACTGCCGGTAGCCTATACATCGTGAAATCAACCAAAACAACCAATGTCACTGGCTTTAATGTTAGTAGTACATTTAATATCAGTACAGTTGTTTAACACTGTCCAATGACTGACATAGCCATCTGTCGTTTATTTAGATGCACCTTTTTTCGGACTAGCCACAGGCACTGGGTGGGGGAATAGCCCGATAGCTTAGCATATCTGCCATGCAATTCGAATGGTAATGCTACCTAGCTTGGTATGCTAACTGTCGGTAGCCTATACATCGTGAAATCAACCAAAATACTGATGTCACTGGCTTTAATTTGATAATGGCATGTTAGTAGTACATTTAATATCAGTACAGTTGTTTAATTACTACATTTACGGTCTGTAGCCTGGTGATCTACAGCCTCTGCCACCTTAGCCACCGCTAACCATCATGTCCGCCATTGTTTTCGTTCTAAAATGAAAAGCTAGCTTTGGCTCCTCCTGTTCCGTACGTAGCCGTTTTGGGGCGAGTAGTGACCATCAAATAACCCTACATAAATCGACCGAATTCAGGGTATGATACGGGCATTTTCAGTGCCCTGCATTCTGCTGATTTTGTCAGTGTGGCCCCCTAACCCCTGAAAGTCGGGGCTCGAAGGGCTCAAGTGGTCGACATGCCTCCCCTAGGATTGCGCAATCACTCCAAACTGGGTTTTACGCATGCATGCGCAAGCGTAGAACCTTTTGAGTTGAGCTCAAAACGCATTGAAAAATATTGTTAGGGAGGCAGGCAGTACCACTGCTTCAGTGAAGGGGGCGAGCGATTGGGTATATAATCTGACGTTGGACTTCTTCTACACTTCTACTTGACCTTGACAGCGAAAATGGAAGATTGTATTGCTAACCTGAAGCAGTTCTCAAAACTGGACTTTCAGTCCAAACGTGAAATGATTAATAATGGGAGACCAATACCGGAGCTAAAATGTTTGCTTCAAACGACGGGACAGAAGGTATTGACATTTGCATGAGTGTTTCACGTTTCCCAACGGGACTACATATTCATGCGAAACACGAACCTCGATAAAGGCTGCTGGCGCAGGGAAAATGCCTTGAAGTTGTG
Source organism: Sprattus sprattus (assembly GCF_963457725.1). Taxonomy (NCBI): domain Eukaryota; kingdom Metazoa; phylum Chordata; class Actinopteri; order Clupeiformes; family Clupeidae; genus Sprattus; species Sprattus sprattus. The sequence goes on from NC_137913.1 coordinate 30,054,852, forward strand.
AGCAGACTAGGTGCTATTACTGAGCTAAACTACTGACTGCATTCGCTCAAGAAGAGGAGGGAAATCGCGGGTGAAGACAACGGATTTCCACTGAACTATATGGATAGTCGTGAGTGGATTACGTTTGTTTCACCTCTAATTGACGGTTACGAGCTCCAACGAAAGTGCACCAACTTTGAATTATACTGGTCAGTAGAACATATTGGTATTGTGTGCTATGTCTGCGGTGTTTAACTGTTTGCTTGTTAATATGTTGTGTAAATAAATATGTTACTGTTTTTGTCTAAACTGCGAATTCAAAACTCAGTCCGAGTCATTTAAATTAGCATCCCACAACCGTAGTTATATTGTCCCTAGACAAAATTAAATGAGCCACATCATTGGTGGGAGGGCTACATACACTGCTTGATACTATTAATATCTTATTTGACAGGGTGTAAAAGTTCAATTAGCACACCGGTTGTACGTTTAGCTGTAGGCTTATAGCCTTGTAAAAGTTAGGTTAACAAGTCAGTTGAGTGTTGAGCCGCATAACTTCTTATAATAAAAAAAAAACGATCGTTTAAAAATAATAGTATTAGACAATAAAACATAAAGTTTTTTCAGTCCTGGTCAGATGACACATTTTTAACCATATGCATTTATACATGCATGATGTATACATTTCAATTTTTTTTTTAAACAACTAGAGATCGGAATGACGTAATCACTTCCGGTTTCTGTGCCTCATCAGCTAGGAACCTCACCGCACGTCACTGTGTAAATTTTGTAAATAAGGTCGAATGTGTGAATAACTTTAAGTAAAATGGCTTTAAATCACTGAGTTTTCTTCACTTAAAGAATTGAAGTTTTATGACATTACTACTAAATGTTAAGTTTATTCTACTAAGTGTGATGACATTACTACAAGTTTCTAAGTATATTCTACGTTTTTGTAAATAAGGTCGAATGTGTGAATAACTTTAAGTAAAATGGCTTTAAATTACAGTTATTTTCACTTAAAGAATTAAAGTTTTTTGACATTACTTCTAAATGTTAGTTGAATGTGTGAATAACTTTAAGTGAAATGGCTTTAAATTGCCAAGTTTTTTTAAAGATGTAAAGGTTAGTGTCTCTGAAAGCTCAGTGTGGACGTAAGCCAGGGTAAGCCGAAACAGGTCGTGGTCCTGGGGAAACCATCCAACGAGCCAGTTCCAGAAAGCGGGCGCCGCCATCTTGGGAAAGGCCGGCTTTATAAAGGGAGAAGTCCCGCCCAGCAATCACACAAGGTCCGAGACCACGCCCACTCCACCTTGTCGAGACAAAAAACAGCAGACACAGGAAAAATACCTCTGCTAGGCCCACAACACCATAAAAAAGGCATTGACAGAGATCATTTCGAAACACTGTTACTGCATTACGGATATATTAATCATGTGCCTTGTATTATTAATTACCTTGTGCTTAGCAGGAACATGGCTTTTCTGTGTGTGTGTGTGTAACTTAGATTATTAGGTGACACTAAGCCTGCATATGTGTAAGAGCATGTTTGGACCAGACGTGATAAGAAGTGGTCGGACTGTGCTTCTTTCGACCTTGTGTAAAACTGCCATCCTTGCATGGCAGGAAGCATAGTAAGATCACCTAGGACGTCAGAGACCCACCACGTGTTTATCCCTGCTGACAAATAGCTTTGGCGCCAGAGAACGCTAAACTTCTATATATAAACCTTGTGTGATGTGTTTAATGTTGCTTCTCTCTCGTCTGCTGCAGTCTGGGAGTAGGGCCGGGCTCCCTCTCTGTCTGAGTTTCAATGCAAATTCAATGCTGAATTCATGCAAAAGCCTATTCACCGTCGTTGTACATCCGTGTGTTAATGCCCACTGTTCTCTGACTGTGTATGTTACTGAGAACTGTTTCGAAAGTTTACAATTTAGTAAAGACGTGCAAATTTGTGCAGTCTGTGTGGACTAATCCAATCTCTGTTTTCCTGGGAAAATAACAATTTCCGCAAAAAATGATTAATTCACAAAGCTGTTATTATTATGTAATTCATATTTCAGATCAAGTCTCATTTCTAAATGAGAATAGATGCTACCTTAACTGTAGGCAGTGAATAGGATACTTGCAAAAGTGCTAGACCTCTGTATGCGAATATCCTGCCAAAAGGCCAAAAACACAAACTAGTGTGTTTGTGTTTGCTTGCTTGTGTGATACCTCTTTTCCATACTAATTTCCTAGCATACTCATCATTCCCATCATTCCTAAACATATTCCGCTGCACCTTCAGGTTTGTCTGCACAGCAGTGAGTGTGTTTGTGGGGTTTGAACTGAAACTCAGAGAAGGGGCTTGGCCCTACTTCTCTCGCCAGGGTGACACAGAAGAGTTGGCTGGACCTTGCCCTTGTCATGGGGTTGCAAGAGGGACTTTTGCCGGGGACAGCCAGTCTTTGGTCCCTCACGCCGAGGTTATAGTCTTTGGTCCCTCACACCGAGGCAGTGGTGGACGAAGTACACTAACTATCTACTTTAGTGAAAGTATAGATACCTTGTGTAAAATATTACTCCAGTAAAAGTGGCACTTTGAATTTCCACTTAAGTAGAAGTATAAAAGTATTTGCCTTCATATATACTTAAGTATTAAAAGTAAAAGTACCTTGATGAATTATGGTTCTAATGGCCTGGTATCATTTTCACATCAGAGCTCCTGCTCAATCAACTGATATAAGGTGCAATTTCTAATGCCACTGTTTAAATAGTGTCTTACATTTGTCTATAAAAAAAATAGAGTACAAGCAGAAAACATTGAAAGCTACCTATTGCCAATAGGTAAGACCAAGTGGTTAGGTTAACTAGACGTAACGCAAAGCGTTACAAAATATGACCGCCAAACTGTTCAGTAGGTTTTAACACAGAATGAGTCATGGTTGTCAGTGTGTTTATGTGTTTTTATGTGTTTTGTGTGTGTAAATTGGTTTGTGTTTCATTTTGATGTATTAAAGGAAATTTTGTGATAGATTTTGATGATTTGGTAATGTAATGTTTTGTGGATTGTTTTGGTATATTTTTCTTTTGCAATGTAGTTTGTTAAAACATGTCACATAAAGAGGTGTGGAAACAAAGTGAAGTTTCCAACCACCAACAGGTGGCGCTATAGGTGATATCAGTCAGGCATATGTACGGGCATACAGTATGTACGGGTTCGGGCCAGCGTCCACCCTAAGACATTTTCTCTGGATCAAACAATGTTCGCAAGAGTTATAAGAGACTTTGTGTTTTGTGGCAAGCACTGGCAAGTTGGCAAAGTTTGAGGGTCTGCCACGCCCACACCTTCCTTCGATCAGATGCGAGGTGTGCAAACGCCGTCAAAACGCATCTTCCACTCAAAATAGCCGACTTCCTGTGGACCTGCCACCATGGCGTTGAGAGACTTTTTGGTGCGTCCAAGCATGATGAAGACGTGTACCGAATTCCGTCAAGCTACGCCAAAATAACCCCAATGCGCAGGTTTTTTTGCAATGTTCTAGGGGGCGCTACAGAGCCATTTTGCTCCATCCATGGACAAAAACTCTACCGAAGATGGACAGTTACAGGCTTGATGTCCCTGGCAAATTTGGTAATTTTTCAAGCACTTTGACGATTATGCCATTGAGTTATAAGAGACTTTGTTTTGTGGTAAGCACTAACAAGTTGGCAAAGTTTGAGGGTCTGCCACGCCCACACCTTCCGACTAATGACAAAATCCAATATAACTTTTAGTCGCCCATGGCTGAAGAGTAGCCGGACCACATTTCAAGGCATTACCATTAAAGCTGTCAGAGGAGTTGGATCAGATGCGAGGTGTGCAAACGCCGTCAAAACGCATCTTCCACTCAAAATGGCCGACTTCTTGTGGACCTGCCATCATGGCGTCAAGAGACTTTTTGGTGCATCCAAGCATGATGAAGACGTGTACCGAATTCCGTCAAGCTACGCCAAAATAACCCCAATGCGCAGATTTTTTTGCAATGTTCTAGGGGGCGCTACAGAGCCATTTTGCTTCATCCATGGACAAAAACTCTACCGAAGATGGATGGTTACATGCTTGATGTCCCTGGCAAATTTGGTAATTTTCCGAGCACTTTGACATATATTCGATTAAAACACCTCATTTTTGCTTTTTAATTTTTATCTAGGTGGCGCTATACATGTAATGATGACTGGTTATGGTATGGGTTGACATGGCCCCTTAACACAAACATACAAGAACAATTTGGCCCTCCAAGGCCCTACGGTTCTCGGGATATTCAAAGAAAACTGTGTTGCGCCACCTATAGGCCAGTTGGTGTATAATCATATAAATCAATTTATTGCATGCCCCCCCGTGGATGGAATTCCACGAAACTTAACGTGCAGTCAGATGCGAGGTGTGCAAACGCCGTCAAAACGCATCTTCCACTCAAAATGGCCGACTTCTTGTGGACCTGCCATCATGGCGTCAAGAGACTTTTTGGTGCATCCAAGCATGATGAAGACGTGTACCGAATTCCGTCAAGCTACGCCAAAATAACCCCAATGCGCAGATTTTTCATAATGATCCCACACCTCCGATTTCGTGCAGTTCTGACCTTGTCAACTTACAATTAAATTGTTTTACAACACTCCATTTTTGCTTTTTCATTTGTAACTAGGTGGCGCTATACATGAAATAAGTGGTAGTGGAATGGTTGACGTGGCCTCTTAAGACCAACATACAAAACAAATGTGGTCCTCCTAAGCCCTACGGTTTTCGACTTATTCACAGAAAACTGAATCGCCCCACTCAATGGTTCCACGCTCATCTAGTGGGGCTACATGCCCACCAAATTTCGTGCACCTCGGTGTTTCAGTGTCCCGGTAATCGTTGACAGAAAATCGCTGTCGCGCGGCGGTCATAATAGCAGCACTAGAGAACAATTATTTCATTTTACATTTATTTGTAACTAAGTTGCACATTTAATTATAAAAAAATGTGGAGTAAAATATAACCTCCTTTACTATATCACATCTGTATGTCTGTATCTGTATGTCACAATTTATTTAAGAAGTCAAAATGCATTCAACTTGACGTGAGTGAACATCATTGGTATAGCCTCTCTAGTCGCTATAACAAAAGCTTGCTTGGCTAAGTGGGTGCGCAAACATCCCGGCTAGAATCACAAACACTCAAAAGTGTGCCCCCTTACCAATTTAAGTATTTACCATTTCAGTATGCAGGTACATATTCCACGAGCTGCAGTGGAACGGTACTAAATAGCATTTCCATGTATTGTATTGAATCGGATATTCCATCTCCTTTGAGCAGTGTGATACAAGCTATGCTAGTGTAGCGGCTAGTTAACTCATTTAGCCGAACGCACAATGCAGACGATGTAGGTAGAATAATTTGGTTGCTAGTCATCAAACCTACTAGAATAAAAATCAATAACCTCAACGTGTTTCTTTAAATTGGAGGGCGAATTCTTAAAAGAGGATATTGTATTGTGTGCTTAGGCAGGCAGAGAAGACACTTAAAATAAAATGAGTCCTTCTTCCTTTCTTCCAATTCAATAAGTTTGCCCAAATAAGGCCAAGGGTGCAGGCAAGTAAGTGTCAGCCATTTGTTCCATCATTGACATCACCATTTATGTAGCGTTAAGTGGGCATGAGCATAAAACATCCTCAAAATGCTGCAGCAGCTTTGTAACGAATTCAATAGCTGACTGACAAAACCGAAAGGACTTTAGAGCAAATCGCGCGCTGAGCACTGATTACTGTGATTGTGCACTTGCTTTGATCTCTCATTATTTGAATCGCTTTGGTAAAAAGGAAAGAGAGGTTTTACTAAATGTAATGGAGTAAGAAGTACGCATTTTCACTTTGAAATGTAGCGGAGTCTATGGCCCAATCCCATTTCTAATCTCCACCCCTACCCTTACCCCTACCCCTTGGCCCTCGCCTTTTCAAACGGAGCAATAACGTAGGTGTAGGCGTAGGGGTTGAAACGCTAGCCCTTCGAATTGGGATATCCCTTCAACAATAACGTACGTCATCAGTACACTGCGTCAGCTGTTACATAACCGGAGAGCGACAGCTGTCACTCACCAGACATAAACAAACATGGCGCCTGCAGCTGAATTGAATTACAAATAATTGAATTATTACAATTGAATTACAAACCATGAATTACAAAGAAAATACTTTCATTTGTGTGATGCTTTTCCTGCTGTTTCCGACATTTTTAAAGGGACTTGCGCGATGTTTCTTCTTTAATGGCAGCTTAATGGCAACTTATTGCCGCCATCTACTAGTCTGGGAAGTCCCGCCCCTCTTCTCCGGCCAATTTGATTTAGCCTCTGAAGGGGGTCTGGCAAACTTAGGATAGCAGTTCACTTCAAGATTTCCAGAATCCTTGGAGCCAATCACAAACTGGCTTTTGGCTACCTGGCGCGCCATTGGCGGATTTAAAATAACCACGTCTACCGTAACAAAAGCGAAACTTAAGAGAAAAGCACAGTAAACTATATACTGCTCTCGCGGCTGTCTTGGATGATTTCAAAGGCAAATTTTCTTTGAAAATAGAACAGAAACCTGCTCTGGAACAATTCATACAGAAAAAAGATGTGTTTGCTTTATTACCGATCGTTGTATCGTTGTATAGTATCGTTGGTCTGATTAGTTAAAGGCGTGTCCAATTACGTGAGTGAAGTGGACCTCCATTGAGGAGTTGGCCAGACTAACTGAGCAAATGAAATGCAGTGAAGGGGCGGGGAATTCCCAGACAAGCCATCTACAGGATTCGGACGTGAATGATCACTGGCTCGCAATGCATTGGGGGAAATCGGTCTCACCCCTCCGTTTAAAGTGTGCCCTCGGAAAATCTCCGTTTGGAGGGGTGGAAAGCCCTTCCCCCACCCCTACCTTTCTGTCTTAACGTGAATTGGGATAGCCCTACCCCTACACGTGAACGCGCAAAACGGAGGGGAAGGGGAAAGGCGTAGGGCTAAGGGGTGTAATGGGATTCAGCCAAAGTGTAAAGTCTCACCAAATAGAAATACTTAAGTAAAGTACAGATTCATCTATGTGTTACTTAAGTACAGGAATTACATCTTACTACAGTCCTTCACACTGAGGTTATAGTCTTTGGTTCCTCAAACCGAGGTTATAGTCTTTGGTCCTTCACACCGAGGTTATAGTCTTTGGTCCCTCACACAGAGGTTATAGTCTTTGGTCCCTCACACCGAGGTTATAGTCTTTGGTCCTTCACCCCGAGGTTATAGTCTTTACAGTAAAAGTAGATTTCATGGAAATGTAATGGAGAGGTGTAGGAGTTATTTATTTGTAGTTCCTGGTTCTCTTTTTGTGCTGTTGTTCCTCAGGCTGTGTTGGAAGACACTCTATGGATCTCCACAGACCACTGATGAGTTAGAGGGTGTGCTTCACTTAGAAACTCCCAGAAGCAGCCCATGCTTTCACTAATCCTAATTTACAACTAAATCATTTTAATTAAACATGTTCTCACTGCCACACCTTTGTCTTTGAATTTAAAGTCTGTTAATTAGACACACACATTGACGAGCAGAGTCTGTAGAGTATGTAAAATAAATTCCAATACCAAGCAACGAAGACTCATTTTTTCTGCATTTAATCTCTAGCTAAAACACAAGATGGGGGGCGGGGTGGTAAATGAGTAAGAGTAAGTAATGAAGTCCAAACCTACCATGTTTGACCTAGATCCGGAGGTTAGTTAAGCATGACTTACCATGTAAGTGCTCGTTGCACGTAGTGTGTGTGTGTGTGCGCTCACTGTTCCTAGTGTGTGTGCAAACTGCTACAAATGTGTGTGTGCTCACTGCTCCTGGTGTGTGTGTGCTCACTTCTTCTAGTGTGTGTGCTCACTGCTCCTAGTGTGTGTGTGTGTGTGTGTGTGTTCGGTCACTGCTACTAATGTGTGTGTGTTCTCTGCTCTAGTGTGTGTGTTTACTGCTCCTATTGTGTGTGTGTGTGTGTGTGTGTGTGTGTCAGTGTATGTGTGTGTGTGTGTGTGTGTGTGTGTGTGTTCACTGCTACTACTGTGTGTGTGCTCTCTGCTCCTGGTGTTTGTGTGTGTCCACTGCTCCTAGTGTGTGTGCGTGTTCAATGCTACTAGTGTGCGTGTTCACTGCTCCTAGTGTGTGTGTGTGTGTGTGTGTGTGTTCTATGCTACTGTTACATATCCCAACCAGGAGTAGTAACATAAACGGAGTCACAGTGTGGTTTGATGAACAAAAATATGAGTTTACTTAGAACAAACGAGAATGCCACAATTCCATACACAAACAGGGTGGTTATAAGGACGAAAGGAAAACGGGAAAAGAAAGCCTCTCGCTTGCTGTTCTGATGGGGTGAACTTGGCTGGCTCCCGTGCCCGACGTACAAATCACAGGACAGGCAAAACAAGTAGTGAGTCTTCCGCAGTCCAACTTACTTACCTACCCTAACTACCTAACCACTAATAAGGTGCTGAAAATAACCACCCGGTGCTAAACAAACAAGATCCAAAATATCAACAACGTTAACGGAGCGTTCAAGTAAAGTCAATTGACAACAGTATTGGGTGTGCCAGCGTCTGTTCTTTTGCGAGGCGAGAGCGAGCCTCCATCTTGGGAACCTGGATGGCTTTTATCCTAGTAGGCCTGCCCCCACTCGTTACAGGACCACGCCCAGTCTCCACCTACAGCAAAAGGTGCATAGACCAGAGCAGGAAGCCAATAGAACCCCAGGACTATGTAACACCCCCACCCAGGGGCGGCCCTAGCACATTTGGCGCTCTAGGCGAGCTTCACTCCTGGCGCCCCCCCCCCCCCCCCCCCCCCCCCCCCCCCACGAAAACGGAAAACTTTCAAACGCTACTTTGCCTTGTAAGCCTGCAATTATTTCACATAAACACAACAACGATCGCAGCAAATAGACTGTGTTACCGTCACGCACCTGTATAAACTCAGTCCCAAAACAGTACAACGACATGCAATAAGAACAGTAAGGAACAGGTACATCGTTAGTTCATCATCACACATAGAAAATGATGCGCCCGCCGCAAGGCATTATGGGGCGACTATGCCGGCACGTTACAGTATGTATTCTCATTATTTGTTAAATTTAGCTTTGTGGCGAAATTTACTTTTTCGCTTCAATGTCGTTAAAAGTATAAGTTAATTTGCGCTTAGGCCTACGTGACATTGTTGGAGGAAGTTTGTTTTGTAATTAGTTGCAGCAGACGAGGCGCTGTTGAGCGGCTGTTCCCATAAATCCATGTTAATGTTCGTCATTCACAATAATGTTTGATAACCCCCTGAAGAAGTTGTATTAATTTTTTCCCACGTGTTGTCTATCTGCTCATTATACACTGTTTCTCCTAAATGAGTTTGATCTCTGAAATACTGTGTTCATTAGTGTTTACATGATAACATATTGTAGCAACCCTTAATGTGTATTGTACATCATAAGTACATATGCCTGCACCTCGCGAGGTTACAACATCATTCATTATTCATCATTCACCTTTCTTTACAACGGTAGAGAGAGCAATTTGGTGTGTTCTGTAATCCGGCCCGTCTAATCATGCACGCCGTTCTGTCAATACCAATGAAGAACATACCCCTCCGTTTTTTATTTTTGGCTCCTATACCCTAATGTTAGATTTAGTTCTTAATGTCAAAATATTGGTTGGAGATATAGAAGGGGCGCCAATGTATGCGTCCGGGGGGAAAAAAGAAAATTATTATTGTGTTTTTTTTTCTTCTTTCGGGCGCATTATTTGGCGCTCCCCCTCTGATGGCGCTCTAGGCGGCCGCCTATCCCGCCTGTAGGAAAGGCCGCCCCTGCCCCCACCCTTTAAGAAAGAAATTGGGGGTTAAACAAAGCATTGCACTCTTTATAAATATTTACAAAAATGAATAAATATGGAAAATACTCATCCATCATCTGAATTATACCCCCAAATAAGCTGAAGACAGGCTGAAAGAAACATTTGTAGAGTGCATTTTAACCACAATTTCTATATATATACCGACACACACACCATTTTTTTTTTTTTTTTTTTTTTTTAGATGATATATATATATATATATATTTTTTTTAAACTTGTATATATTTTATATGCCTGCAAAAGTGCAATTGTAACCATGTGCACGAAGCGCCTCTGCCACCACGTTTCCACGTCGCCATACGTGATGAATGTTACGATTTAAGAGTTGATTGTGTGTTGTGAAGAGCCATCACAATCGCAAGGGCTTCCTTTCCCGTCTTGGAGTACCCAGCGAGAGAAAAGGGAAAAGAAAAGTTAGAGGTAGCCAGCACAGGAGCAGTGGTGAATAAAGCTTTGACGGACTCAAATGCCAACTGACTTTCCTCTGCCAACCAAAAGACCGCTTGGGGCTGAGGAGGTCTGCAAGCACTGTCCATCGCAGAGAAACTCGCACATAATGTCCTGTAATACCCCACCACTATTACGACCAAAACACGCCAGACGTCACCCGCCGAGGCCGTCAGTGGTCTCCACTTGCGCATCAAGACTCCCTCTTGACTAAAGCAACCCTGCGGGGCAGACTCAATGTCTTTCTGAGACACCGCTTCAGTACGTAGAGAAGAGTCTTTACTCTGTTCGAGTAGAAGCCGTTGGCGACTGAGAGACAGTGTAGGACCGCCAGGAACCAGAAATAGTGGAGCAGATTTAGATGCCTTTTCCCCACTAGTACCAGACAAGGGATGAGCAATGAAAGTTTCGCTACAATCAACGAACTCATCATTGCTTTGGCTAACAGAAGCCTGTTCGGCTTTATGCGCCACCGCGCGCGCAACAACACTAGTGTGCAAAACCTCCGGAACCTTAACACCTGACCCGTCAGAAACGGGAGAGTTAGTCAGAACAGGGCTAGAAAACACAACATCTCCCATAATATCATTTCCCAGTAGCAAATGCACGTTTTCAATTGGAAGAGAAGGACGTACACCCACTTTAAAATCACCGGTAACCAAATCAGACATGAGCGAAACGTTGTGAAGGGGAACATTAACAGAGCCCATTTCGAACCCCTGTACAAGCACCTCCTCGCCAGTGCACGACTGATCACTAAAGGGCAGGACATGCTTCAAAATAAAACTATGCGAGGCAGCAGTGTCACGCAGTATCCTAATAGGCACCTGCCTACCAGGCTCACACGGCAAAGTGACAACGCCGTCCGTAATGAACGGAGCAAAAATCTGACAATTATCCTCGTCTTTCCGAGACGTCGGACGGGTGGAAACACAGAGGCCTACGTTAGAGCCAGCATGTGGGGAACCAGTGCCAGCATTAGAGTCAGCATGGGGAGAAACAGTGTACTGAAATCTATTTTTCCGCTGCAATGTATAGCACTCAGACAGTACATGTCCTGGCTTTTTGCAATACGCACAATATATTGAATCTGTTGGACGAGTCACTCGTTTCTCATCAGCTTGATGATTCTCACCCACAATTTCCCTAGGAGGCCGAAACCCCGTTTGAGGCATATTGTTCTGAGACGAGACAGGACAGGAGATTGCACCCTTGTGTGCCAGCACGTGTTCGTCAGCCAGCACTGCTGCACTGGACGGTGTTATGTCTTTGTGCTCACTGACATACATGGCTACACTCCTGGAAAGACAATTTTTAAAATCTTCCAGAATGAGGAGATCACGAAGGCCTTCAAATGTAGTCACCTGCTGTGAATTAAGCCAACGATCACACAGGAACTCTTTCTCACGCATAAATTCCACATGAGTGAGAGAGTCGGGTTTTTTATAGTTGCGGTAATTCTGCCTGTACGCTTCTGGAACAAGTGAATAAATACGCAACACCGCTTGCTTCACCTTCTGGTAGTCAGCAGCATCTGCTAAAGGCAAAGAAGAATAAGCCTGCTGCGCTTTACCAACAAAAATGTTCTGCAAAAGCATGGTCCACTCTTCAAGTGGCCACTTCAGAACTGTGGCAACCCGCTCGAAATGAGCGAAAAACTTATCGACTTCTTTCTCGTTAAACGGAGGGACAAGTCTAACATTTCGAACCACATCGAACTGATCAGTTGGGCTTTTAACACCAGCTTCCCGAGCTTGTATATCTAACTCTTTTAAACGAATGGCGTTCGCCAACTCCATGTCCTTCATCTTAAATTCATGTTCCATACGCTCGCGCTCCCGAGTTCTCTGTCTGTCTCCATCAAGTCGTGATTTCTCACGCTCCCATTCAATCTCCTTCTCTCTTAATTCTAGGCGACGAATTTCGAGTTCCGCCTTAGAAATTGGAGGCGTGGGTGAATGACCAGGTGCATCAGGTCAGCCATGCTTGCCAGCCTCTCCAGTTCCCTTGCCGACGTTACCAAAAACCCCTTGCGCAGTCAAGGCCTCAATTAGTCTTGCCAACAGTTCAGCTTTATTAGGCCTACCATGGACATCCACTTTATAATGCCCAGAGATCAAAACAAGTTCATCCCGATTCACACTTGATAACCCTTCGATAGTCGGCGCATCAATAAACGCGTCAAGGCTAAACATTTTGCAATCGTGAAACAGCCACAGAAGCGACAGACAAAAACAACTGTTAAATCGCAACACAGACAGAGCTGGGCACACTATACTAAAACACACACTATGACACCTGTTTTGATGACTATGATAGTCAAAAGGCAACCAATGCGCGGTTGACAGAGAGAAAAAAAAATTCCACCATACGAAGTGGAAATCAATATGCACCTCAAAACTCAAAGAGCTTTAGCGAGAAAAAAAAAATAATGCATGTATTCATATCCCGGACGAGCCCCCACTTCTGTTACATATCCCAACCAGGAGTAGTAACATAAACGGATTTGAACACTTTGTTTATGATTTGACAGCAGTGTTTGATTTTGAGCACAGGTAAAACTGTTTTGAGACGAAAGTTTCATTTTGCAAGAGGATTCAGAGGTTTTGTAAATAGTGCTTGAAGATGAGGTTTTGTGTTTAGAGTTTAGAGAAAATGAGTGACTGTTTCAAGAATGTGTTTTAGCAATTGTAAAAAACTGTAAATCAATTTTGAATGGTTGTGTTCAATCAATGACATTTGTTCAAATTGTGTTTTACCATGAGAAATAGTTTAAGGTATTGACAACAGACTGCACAATTAGCTTCATGAGTTCAGGCAACTGAGAACTTTGTTCAGCCAGTGGGTTTTAGTGTTTTAGCAATTGTAAAAAACTGTAATCTAAGTTTGAGGTGCTCTTTGGATGCGAAACGAATAGACAACTAAATTCAAGAAAACTCCAAGGACATTTTAAAATGCCTTTATTCTCATGCCATGATCATATTTAACCTGTAAACACTATTAAATGCCTTTATCATCAAACCATGGTCATATTTAACCTGTAAACAATGTTTAATGCCTTTATCTCATACCATGGTCATATTAAACCTGTAAACACTTTTAAATGCCTTTATTATCATGCCATGGTCAAATTAAACCTGCAAAAACTCCTTTCAGCCTCTGTCAGAGTGATTTAAAAAAAAAACTGATGTAAATTAGCTATTTATTTGTCACACACACACACACTCTTCAGTGAGCAGTGAAATCCAACCTCTGCATTTGGCCCATCGTAAGCATACATGAGCATACACATTAGTAGCAGTGAGCAAACACACACACACACACTAGGAGCAGAGAGCACACGCACATTAGTAGCTGTTACATAGTCCTGGGGTTCTATTGGCTTCCTGCACTGGTCTATGCACCTTTTGCTGTAGGTGGTTTGATGAACAAAAATATGAGTTTACTTAGAACAAACGAGAACGCCACAATTCCATACACAAACAGGGTGGTTATAAGGACGAAAGGAAAACGGGAAAAGAAAGCCTCTCGCTTGCTGTTCTGATGGGGTGAACTTGGCTGGCTCCCGTGCCCGACGTACAAATCACAGGACAGGCAAAACAAGTAGTGAGTCTTCCGCAGTCCAACTTACTTACCTACCCTAACTACCTAACCACTAATAAGGTGCTGAAAATAACCACCCGGTGCTAAACAAACAAGATCCAAAATATTACAACGTTAACGGAGCGTTCAAGTAAAGTCAATTGACAACAGTATTGGGTGTGCCAGCGTCTGTTCTTTTGCGAGGCGAGAGCGAGCCTCCATCTTGGGAACCTGGATGGCTTTTATCCTAGTAGGCCTGCCCCCACTCGTTACAGGACCACGCCCAGTCTCCACCTACAGCAAAAGGTGCATAGACCAGTGCAGGAAGCCAATAGAACCCCAGGACTATGTAACAGCTACTAATGTGCGTGTGCTCTCTGCTCCTAGTGTGTGTGTGTGTGTTTGCTCACTGCTACTAATGTGTATGCTCATGTATGCTTACGATGGGCCAAATGCAGAGGTTGGATTTCACTGCTCACTGAAGTGTGTGTGTGTGTGACAAATAAATAGCTAATTTACATCAGTTTTTTTTTTTAAATCACTCTGACAGAGGCTGAAAGGAGTTTTTGCAGGTTTAATTTGACCATGGCATGATAATAAAGGCATTTAAAAGTGTTTACAGGTTTAATATGACCATGGTATGAGATAAAGGCATTAAACATTGTTTACAGGTTAAATATGACCATGGTTTGATGATAAAGGCATGTAATAGTGTTTACAGGTTAAATATGATCATGGCATGAGAATAAAGGCATTTTAAAATGTCCTTGGAGTTTTCTTGAATTTAGTTGTCTATACGTTTCGCATCCAAAGAGCACCTCAAACTTAGATTACAGTTTTTTACAATTGCTAAAACACTAAAACCCACTGGCTGAACAAAGTTCTCAGTTGCCTGAACTCATGAAGCTAATTGTGCAGTCTGTTGTCAATACCTTAAACTATTTCTCATGGTAAAACACAATTTGAACAAATGTCATTGATTGAACACAACCATTCAAAATTGATTTACAGTTTTTTACAATTGCTAAAACACATTCTTGAAACAGTCCCTCATTTTCTCTAAACTCTAAACACAAAACCTCATCTTCAAGCACTATTTACAAAACCTCTGAATCCTCTTGCAAAATGAAACTTTCGTCTCAAAACAGTTTTACCTGTGCTCAAAATCAAACACTGCTGTCAAATCATAAACAAAGTGTTCAAAATGATATACACTTTGAAGCAGTCAGTAAACAATACACCAAAAAATTGAAGACACACTATTCAAAACATATAGTTATCAGGGAGAAGTACATTTTTTTTACCTCAAAACAAATTTCATATTTATCTATCATTGTCTTTTGATGAAAGAAAACATGTTCTCTCTTAGTAGCTATACAAATGTATCAGAAATGACTACTTTGCTTTGCTATAATTTGTGTGGGTTCTTTCTCCTTCTTGTACCCCTATAGTACTACCCTGCATCTCACTACTCACAACTCACTCTTGTTCTTTGTTGATGTGAACCTGCAACCAGTCAAAATCAATTTAGCAATCAGTACTGTTGCTGTACCAAATAGAAAGCACAATGTTCAGGGCCATACAATTTGTTTACGTATTGTGCTTACAGCCTACAATGCACTGTAGGCCTACTACAGTATACACTACCACAGTAAAAGGGACACAAATCAAAGGAGTCAACGTGGTGTTTACTTGTCCTCCTCCCCTCACATTGCTTCTTCTATTCATTCTCAGACTTTCTCCTTACCACCTTCAACAACCTGTTTGCTCCCTAAACTGGCTCATATTGGTTGTGTCACATCATTTGATACAAGTTAAATCTATTTTGAGTGGTTGTGTTCAATCAATGACATTTGTTCTATATTTGTATTTGATTGTTACCACTTGTGTTTACCAGTATGGATGACATGTGATTTAGAGTGCAGAATGTGTTTTAAGACTGATAATGTGTTTAGAGTTTTGCTGAAAAGTCTAAGTGAGACCTGCAAATTGTGTTTTACCGTGTGAAATAGTTTAAGGTATTGACAACAGACTGCACAATTAGCTTCATGAGTTCAGGCAACTGAGAACTTTGTTCAGCCAATGGGTTTTAGTGTTTTAGCAATTTTAAAAAACTGTAACTTGTATCAAATGATGTGACACAACCAATATGAGCCAGTTTAGGGAGCAAACAGGTTGTTGAAGGTGGGAAAGGAGAAAGTCTGAGAATGAATAGAAGAAACAATGTGAGGGGAGGAGGACAAGTAGTAAACACCACGTTGACTCCTTTGATTTGTGTCCCTTTTACTGTGGTAGTGTATACTGTAGTAGGCCTACAGTGCATTGTAGGCTGTATAAGGACAATACGTAAACAAGTTGTATGGCCCTGAACATTGTGCTTTCCATTTGGTACAGTAACAGTACTGATTGCTCAATAGATTTTGATTGGTTGCAGGTTCATATCAACAAAGAACAAGAGTGAGTTGTGAGTAGTGAGATGCAGGGTACAGTACTATAGGGGTAAAAGAATGAGAAAGAACCAACACAAATTAGAACAAAGCAAAGTAGTAATTTCTGATACATTTGTATAGCTACTATGAGAAAGCATGTTTTCATTCATCAAAAGTCAATGACAGATAAATATGAAATTAGTTTTGAGGTAAAAAAAAAATGTACTTCTCCCTGAGAACTATATGTTTTGAACAATGTGTTTTCTATTTTTTGGTGTATTGTTTACTGACTGCTTGAAAGTGTATATCATTTTGAACACTTTGTTTATGATGTTGTTTCATTTTGCAAGAGGATTCAGAGGTTTTGTAAATAGTGCTTGAAGATGAGGTTTTGTGTTTAGAGTTTAGAGAAAATGAGTGACTGTTTCGAGAATGTGTTTTAGCAATTGTAAAAAACTGTAAGTCCAGGAAGTGCTCTTACCCATACATTTTATATACATTTTATATAATTATTATTTTTTGTAATAAAAATATCCAGCCCCAGATAGTGCTGCTTCTCTGCAGAGTGAGAATTTGCTAATAATTCACCTAATGAACTCAAGACTACAGAGGGGAAAAGGTTGTGTACGTTTGGGTTGACAGGCCTTGGTTATACACACCAATCACTCTCTGGTCTCTTACAGTTTCTCTCTCTTACTCACTCACTCACTCACACACACTCTCTCTCTCCCGATCACTCACACTCTCTCACTCTCCCGATCACTCACACTCTCTCACTCTCCTGCGCTCTCTGTCTCTCACACACACTCATTCACTCTCCCTCTCTCTCTCTCTCTCTGTCTCTCTCTATCTCTCTCTGTCTCTCTATCTCTCTCTCCCTCTCGCCCTCCCCATCACTTTACCCTTGATCTGGTTCTCCTCTGTTCTATCTCAGTCAATGAGAAAAACAGAACCATGGTGTCATTACCTGTTTTGCGTGCCCTCATATCTGCTGGTCATCGCACTAATGGAAGCAGTGTCACAGACTTAGTGGAAAATAGAGGCATCTATTTATCATCCCAAGGCTGCATTTCCTGTTCTGGGTGTTTGGAACTGTGTGTTAGATTCTTTCTGATTCTAGGCATGGGAGGATTGTGTGACTGCATATCTGTTTTTCTGCAGTTTTGTTTTGTTTATTTTATGCTTTAAAGGAAAAGTCATTGGGCCTCATTCTCGAGCTTTTTCTGTAATTCTTCAGAAATGTTTCTTACACGACTTCGCAAAAACAACGTAAGAGAAACGCTTCCGCTGCATTCCCGCACGCTTGAAAATGTGTTCATAAGCAGCCGAAGTCTTCTCAGCTGGGTTCCTTCCATGCGCGTTCTCGTGAAAGTGGATTTGCATACATACACGCCCTGCCAGCTCCTTATTAGGAGACGCAATTTTAGAAACGTGTGCTGTCGCAATCTCCCGAATCCACCTCGTAACAGGTGTTCATTAATAAGGTGGAGATATTGTATAACGTTGAACGTCCGAAGTCCGTAAAACACATTTAAGTAGTCACTTTTTTTTTTTTTTAATCGAAAAATAAGTACCATAGGTGTGAAGACCGGTCCCAAGTACGAGTATAAAGTGTTGTCCGTCCTGCCGTTCGATGGCCACCATAGGGGTGAAGACTGGCCACCAGTAGTAGTATAAATTGCAATGAATTCATGCTATCGTTCTTAGAGATGGAGCTTAGTGTTTATTTATTTATTCACTTACATTTGCAGTGTTCATGTCGTTCACAAGCAGTCTCTTAGCAGACGCGGCCTTTATCCAAAGTGACGTACAAGGGAGAGAACAGTCAAGCTACGAGCCATGTAGACCTAGTGTAACAATAAACACTACCTCGTAAAATGATGACTATAAATGTGAAACGTAATTGTTAATGATACAAATATTCTCGTATTTATTATTATCATAATTATTTTAATCCGAGGATGTCTGTAGAGTTGACGTGAACGCAATCACCAACGGGTTCTCACAAATTCGCCCGTTAACCCTTTTACTGTAATACGGAGTTTTTTCAAATGTCATTCCTCAACGCGATTCCTCAAATAACCACAAGATGGCCCGTGGAATCCCATTTGAGAAGATTCCGGTAGAGTTACGACTGCTATTTCGAGTTCTGAAAGTTGTCTGAAGTTCAGAAGAAAGCACAGAAGAAAAAAATAACGAGAATGCAAATGTTTTCATAAATGTTTCCGAAGTGGAGTTCCTTCTGAAATCCTTCGGAAAGTCTTCCCAACTGCTGTCGAGAATGAGGCCCATTGTTAGTGAATTGTTAGTCATTGTTATTTTTGTTTAAAGCCCCATTATGCAACAATTATACTTCAGGATTAGGGTTAGGATAAGCAGTTTAACCTTAAAATAACAGCTTAAAAAAAATTGGGCCGCTACAATGACTTTTAATATGTAGAATTGCCTCCGTGCCATTGCCATACGAGGGTCCATAGGCATATAACTGCGTTCTGTAGTTTTGCCTGCCGCCCTGACTTGTTTACTTTCTGCCAATCTAGTAAGTAGCTTATTTGCCGTCTTGCTTTGTCTTGTGCTGCACTTGCTTGATGTTTGACTGTGTAAGAACAGTCGTTGAGTAACTAGTTTGTCATACAGTATTTCTCTGTTCCTAAAACACATTTTTTCAAAGCATGCCTCGGTTTCTCTTAGCTCTAAACACAAATCCCAAAACCACTCACACAAAATGCTAAACCCTTTATATCTCTTGCAAAATGACACTTTGGTTTCAAAACACTATTATATCACGTCAAAAGGGCATTTTGTTTTCAAACAACAAACACAGACCATTATTTGAGTAGACATTCTAAGCATTGATTGAACACTGATGTGCTCAATGGAAAACACTACTATGAAATGGGAAAACACTAGTATGAAGGCCTTATCAGGAGTATTATGCCTTTTCATCTCCAGTGTTACTGTACGCTTTCTTCTGTTGTAAAATATTGTAACTGTATAATGTTTTAACTCAAAAATGAAAGAAAAATGTAAAATAATAAAAGGACAAAAAAACTAGACTGCATCCTGTTCTTGCTCAAGACAATATCGACAATTGTTGTGTTGTGAAACATCTGAAAATACAGTTTGATTTGAACATTTGATTGGATTACAATACAGTAATGTTTCTGTGCTGATAGGACGTAATCAGTTGTGGAAACGTATATGATTTACTTGCATATAGTCATATCATACTGTAATTGTTTGACTCTATCAGAGTTTCTGTCAAAAGGCACCCTGTACACCTGCTTCATTCTCAGGGTGTTCTGCCTTAGAACATGGTCCACTGTGGCTAGGCTCTTTGCATTGATGTTTAGGAATATGTCTTGGTCATCAATGGTTGCACTTTGTATTTGTTTACGTATACTGTAATTTTACAAATACAGTACAATGTAAAATATTCTACAGTAAAATACAAGAATACTATGCTCCTGATACAGTAAGGCATTCAAACTAGTGTTTTACTGTCATAGTAGTGTTTCTTACCTATTCTCTCTTCTGAATGTCCGGAGAATCGGTGCAACTGAGAAGCGGCTTATGTTTGGTTGAACCCTCTGGCCAGCCTTGCCAGCCTCCTGCATAGTCAAACCCATGTTGACCACATGGTTGAACACATTGGCCTGAATCTCATCAGAGATACAGTAATGGCTCTCCGTCTTGCTCTTCCTCTTCATCATTTTCCTCCTCCTCCTCCTCTTACTCTCACTCCTCTGCCCCTCTGATCACCACTCACTTCAATGTTGCCATAAATTGTTCTCCAAACTAGGAGCTAAAGTTTTGATTTCAAATTGCACAACAGCTTTGGAAATGGAAGTTTTGTCATTTGATTAGCAGTGTTTTCTGTTTGAACACAATGAGGTTTTGGCATTGATGAAGCATGCAAAGTAGAGAGGATGGTGTTTAGTGTTTTGAAGAAAATGTGGTTAACAATTGAAAACTGTGTCTAAAGCAGAGAATTGTGTGTTGTGGTTTGAAGAAAGTGCGGTTAACAATTGAAATCTGTGTTTAAAGCAGAGAATTGTGCTTAAAGTTTAGCAGAATTGGTTTAGGGAGTTGGCACTTGGGTTTAGTGTTCAGAGAAACCGAGGCATGTTTTGAAAAAATGTGTTTTAGGAACAGAGAAATACTGTAATGTCAAAGTCAGCACATTTCAAGAAATTTCTTTAGTTTTAGCTGCTAGCATACCTTTAGCGAATAGCTATTGATCCGTTATTAAACTCAGTAATTTACTAATATCTTATTAGATGTATTCTGATTGCCTCATTAGTTACTTACTGTATCTCATCACAACTGGAGCAACTAATGTGTGCATTTTTTCCAGGTTTTTTTTCCCCCAAATGCTGATGAAGTCCTGTGACCTGACCCACGCGTAACTGACCCACATTTCCGTTCTCTCTGAGTCAGGACGCTCACTGGTTGCTCTAAGTAAATAGTCACAGACTGTGACTGGACCTAAGGCCACATGGTTTGGTGTAAAAGCTCCTTAATGATTGACATGAATGAGACCTTCTGGGGAACCTTTGGGAACTCTTTTGTCACGATTAATGGTTTTTGATTATCTTTGTCATAATATAGGAAAGCTGGTTGATCCATATATTCGAGTAAAGAAGAATATCATACCCTGCAAGAACCACAGACTGCAGACATGAGTGTGCTGTTGCATGTTTTTGCCAGGGGGTGGCAGCTGTGAGCTATCTTTAAGCAAGACTCAGCAGATAGGTACTCCATCTTAAATTTAAACTTCAGACCTTGTCCACAACCTTTTGCCTTTCCTTATCCAGCTCCATTCAAAAAAGTGCCTTTCTTATCTAGTCTAGAGAGAGAGTATTTTTCTTGTAAAGCACATACTCTCTGAGTCCCTGCAAGGTTTTTGCTGCCATTGCTAGAGATGAAGTGAGCATTTAACCTGTTCTAAATGTTTTGAAATGCCTGACCTTCACTTTACCCTTATTCTTTGTGTCCTCATCTGACGTTAAAAGACTGAGGGTATTATTAATCCAAGCTTCCAGCGTGTGTCTAGTGTATGTTTTTGTTTGAAGGTCGGCCCATGATCCTCTCGGCAACATGCTCGCCTCTTGGCCACAGTGATCTCTGGTCCAGTGAAGGGGTCACTGTACTGCGATCCATCCTACTATAGCAGACTTTGACGTGGTGCTTGGGATTTTTGTCATTTTATCAACTATGCAAGGGTTCACAGTCTATTTTTGCACATGATTGTGTGTTATATTTGGCTGATGTCAAATGGCAAAACAAAAGCATAGAGGAAATGTTTTGAGTTACTCGTTGTTTAGAGTGCCATGACACTGATTGAAGGATTATTTTGGTTTGTTTATTGTTGTTGTTCCACAAGTGCAATACAAATTAAAACTTTAACATTGGAGAGTAGTTGGAGTAGTTATTATCTTTAATTTGATCATGGGTTTACTAGCACAGTTTCCATGGACTGTATTTCTTCATGTTTCATGCTGTCTGGGTAAGCTGGTAGAATGTGAGTGTGAAAAAGTGAATTCCCCCCTTTCCACTGTTCACAGTGAAATTGTACTCCCCGCAGGAGTGTGTGTGAGACAGAGACTTGACTCATGCACACACACATGTGCCTAGTCATGTATTTCCCTTTTTCTACGGCTGTGGATTATTGGGGCGTTGGAGAAATTCCCCCTGCAAAATAAAAAACAAAATATTTTTCTAAGACAGCCACAATCTCCTGCACAGTGTTTTCGCCCCCATTCTTCACCACCAACTCCAGTCAGCCTTTATCCCAAACGTGGGATGACCGCCTGGTCCCTCAAAGTGAGCATATACAAATATTAGCTTTGATAAATGCACGAGTTCAGACCAGTAGGCCTTTTTGATCAATCTATTGGCTATCAGTGACTTGCATGACTTGAACATAACTCTTGAGATGTCTGAACACTAAGCTCTGACCTCCTGCAGTCATGGATGCGTTTCTGGGAGCGTGAAAGGGATCGTTCTCACACAGTACAGATGAAACTCAAGCGTCATTTAGAGAAACGGACACAACTTGCTGTCAGCCGAGGCTCATCTCTATGTACAGTGTGCTTGTGCTCATGGTATGTTAGACTTCCTTGTCTTTTCTCTCTATTTCTCCCAAATTCAAATAAATGTTATTTCCTACTGTACATATATTATATTTTACATACACATGTATGTAGAAGTCTGGATTTATCATAAATATATCATAATTCCCCTTTCATGTTGCCAAAACATGTAAGGGGAATAGAAAGAACACAGGAAATATGATGACCTTTCATCTTTGGGGAGCTGTTTTTTTTAACACACTCAATTATCTCTATCTCTCACACCCACTAGCTCTCTCTCTCACACAGACACAGACACAGACACAGACACAGACGCAGACGCAGACGCAGACGCAGACGCAGACACAGACACAGACACAGACACAGAGAACACTCAAAACTACAAAACACTCCAAAAAATACAATGACGTTTTATTATTTCATTGATTAAACCTAACATAAAATGACAAATAGTAATATAAAAATAATATCAAGTCATTCTAATAGTCATCTGTTCATCTGATGGCTACACTTGCTGCATACGTTTGGAGTGTGACAGATTGGCTCCTGTACCTGGACTATAGTTACTGAAAGCTCTGCAATGCCACAGTGTGAAGATACGAAGGGCAGAGAGTGCTCTGGCATGCTAGGTGCTACATGGACATTTCAGAGTGCAACTCCAGCTCCTCAAATCTCCTTGAAACCACACAGTACATTTGCACTAGTATAAAATAACAATTAAATTAAATAAGCATATATATCAACTTCACAAATAACAGACAACACGTTAATTCTTATGTGAATCTCTAACTCTATCCAATGAGTTTATTTCCTCATTTTATAAATGAGATTGTTAGCTCTAAATTTGCTCATTCAAGTGCTTTGTTTATGGATTAGTCTCTCTGCTGCCACCTAATGGCATGGTACTGTCAGACAAGAGGTAAGGTCAGCAAAACAGACAAAGTCAACACTGAAGTGGCCTTTACCCTGTGGGAAGCAAGTTGTCCTCTTTTCATCTAATATGTAACTGCTATGCTACTGTGCTGGCAGCTTTCACCCATCAAGGCTACTTTTGCTGTACAGAAAATGTAGTTCGCCTCTTTGTATTTGCTGCCTAACGATACTCCACACTGGTGAAACGTTCTCTTATGATAAGTCAACTGTGAGAGTGTATACTGCTGATAATCTGTATAGGGCTTGCCACAGGGATGCCATAAAAAAGGAACCTTCAGCCCAGGGTCCAGGCTTGATTGCCCAGTCATAGTGACTCAGACATTTCTATTGCACGGGTGTGTGTATGGTCATTCGTTCCTATGAAAAACACAAAACCTACCACACCCCTTCTCTCTCTCTCTCTATCTCTCTCACACACACACACACACACACACACACACACACATGGAGGTATATGTGACTGGGGCCTAGGGGAGGAGTGTGGAGAAAGGGGCCTGGTGGGGTTGTCCGTTTAAAGGTGGGTGTTGATAGGGTTCTTGGAGTCTTGGGCGGTGGTCTCCATGGCGTCAGGCTCTTGCTGTGGCTCCGCTGTAGTGTCTTTCTGCTGAGAGGTGTGTGTGTGGTTGCTTTTGTCGTGGTCCTCCATGTAGGCCATGTTGTCAAAAGTCTTATTGCTGTAGGCCTCTAATTCCATGGCCTTCTTAGTCTGTAGCTCCAGCAACACTGCCTTGTTCACTCCAGGTCCTACAACACAACAAGTAAAACCTCATGTTAAAGATATGACAAAGATAGTGCTCATATCTTCATTCCAGTGTGTGTATATGTCTGCAATATATGTTGACTTCACTGGATGTTCACAGAAAAAACCCTCTTCTTTGTCATTATTTCTAACTGTAAAGCAGGTAGTCCCTGTGGTCCTTAGCACATATGTTCCTTCATCATCCAAATCATATTTTATCTCACTTGTACTCTTCAGTTTCTTGTGTTTTTCTGTCTGTGTGGAGGTCTGTATTTGGTGTGTAGGATTATAATGGTGTGTAGTTATGCAACTGACAGTTACATTTGTCTGCACATTTATTTTCCATGGTGCATCTTTAGAGACAGTGCATGCGTGTGTGTATTTCTGAGTGGCTCCGTTTTTCTGCGTTTGACTGCATGTGTGCATGTTTGTGAGTGTGAGAGGCAGAGGGAGTGAGAGAGTGTGTGTGTATGTCTGTGTGCATGTATGTGAGTGTAAAAGGCAGAGGGAGTGAGAGAGTGTGTGTGTGTGTGTCTGTGTGCACGTGTGTGACTGTGAGAGGCAGAGGTAGTGAGTGGGTGTGTGTGTATGTCTGTGTGTGTATGTCTGTGTGTGTGTGTCTGTGTGAGAGTGAGAGAGAGAGAGAGAGAGAGAGAAAGACAGAGCGTCTCTGTGTGTGTTTTTGTGCATGTGCGTCACCAGGGCCTTACCGAAGAAACTGAGGAGCACAGGCAGAAATATGAGGCCGTGCACCATGCCCAGTAGGGTGATAACCAGGTTGAGTCTGAAGAAGAAGATCCGGATCAGCTGGGCCTTGGCAAACGCCAGCACCACAATCCCCGGCAGGTTTGTCATGGCAACACCAGCAAACACCTTCAGACAGAAAGAGAAGGTGTAACGCTGTCAGTCTGACTAACAGTAATCAGTGGTAAAAGTTCTACAAATAATGTTAAGCATTTATAGTATGGATGAGACTATAAGTGTATTTCTTTAAACAATTTATGAAAATATCCCATGACAAATAAATTGCCTCGTCTATTTCTTAGTCCGGTAAGTTTACGAGTCAACCTTGTGTGCCTGCACTTGTGGTGTGACGGGCTATTTTAGCCCATACCACCCTCGCCCTCCGTCCTTGGCCTTTCCATCCCGAGAGAGCCTTCTATGAGTTGGCCCACTAGTGTGGATTGTTATTGTTTATCTCTGTGTTCTGGTTAAATGTGTGTGTGTGTGTGTGTGTGTGTGTGTGTGTGTGTGTGTGTGTGTGTGTGTGTGTGTGTGTGTGTGTGTGTGTGTAGGGGTGCTGACTCATATCCTGTGGTACTCACAGCGCTGCCCATGTTTGCTGTGGCCTCCTTGGCTCTCTCCACACGCGTGGGCAGGATGCTGAGAGCGAAGGAGCGCGTCAGGTGAGAGACAAACTCCACAGAGATACCCACAGCCTGAGAGAGAGAGAGAGAGAGAGTGAGAGAGAGACAGTCTCAATGCAGAAGGCTTAAAAAGGGGACACAAAATCCCCAAAGAGGCTGTGGAAGACTTTTAATATTTGTAGATAAGGACAGACCCTGTGTAATGCCTTGAATCACTAAACTTCCAAAACTCTCAAAAAAATGTATTAAAAAGTAAGAAATTGTCTTCTTAAAAGCCTACATTTATAACACCTGCACAGACATGTCCTTGACAAAAAATATTTTGTTCAAGGTCAAAGACTGTAGATTTGTACTTTTTGGGACTTCAGCTGTAGTCACAAGAGCACACTATACTTGTTTTTGTCAGGCTAGCGCGTGCTTGGTTCAAAGGGTAAAGCTTGCAGTATATTTCCCATTATTTTACATTCATATTTATTTATTGTTTGTCAAGACGACATCCGTGTGAGGAAGGTCAGAACCCAGGCAACAGCAGATGAATGGAAACCATTGAAAATAAATGTGGCAATCCCCACGCTCAGCACTGCCTGACATAAGCACCACAGAAAATGCAAAAAGTAGAAAAGTTTGTGCAAGAACGTAGAGGGAGTGTAAGCGCCAAAAAAACCTAAAGTGCATGGAGGCTCACCGTGACGAGGTTGATGAGTGACACAGCGTTGTAGTCGATGCCCCACAGCGTCATGATGCCCACAGTGTCCACGGTGATCATTACAATGGTGAGGAGGTTGAGGAGACCGGAGAGCAGGTCCATCCCCAGGAGGATACAGCACACCACGAAGGTGGGCAGCAGGCACATGGAGATGTTGAAGAGGCCCTCGGGGACGATCGTCAGGTACTGCTCGTAGAACACATACGTCACCCTAACCCCGGGAGAGAGACAGGCGGCCATGGTGACTCACCAGTAATCACCACTAATGAGCTACTCACTCTTGCCATGCTCTCTGTGTCGAGGTCACATGTTTGATTACCTGGGAGCGAACACACTGTGCACTGTAAATCACTCAAGATATAAATGCCTACTTGGTGACTGTGACTCGTTGAGTACAAATAACAACCGAGAAATGCATAATTTATGTAATAATAATACATATTCAATTTCAGTGTTTTCATCAAAATTATAAAAGTTATGCTGGTGAATGATTATGCTGATGAAATAAAGGGGTGATGTTTTACTGTGGGGACAGATTGCTACTATTAGACTGGTGTGGTATAAACTGGAAACAGGAATGGTATTCATTCCATCACATACTGGACAATGCCACACCTCAATAGAGTGGAGGACTAACACCTTGGACTGGTTTCACAGGGAGTCAGCTCGGTGTTCTGTTAGTTGATGGTGACCGAGTTTATTAATGCTTTAAGGGATTTCCCAGTTGGCAGAGATACACGGCTCATGTTTTACCAAACTTTCCAGACTGTGAGCAGACTCAGTCCCTCTGATGGCTTACAAGAGGATTCGATATAAGATTTGTGTTTTTCAGACTAAAGACCACATAGGCAAAAAAAAGAAGAAGAGGAGAACAGAGACTAAAAGGAGAGGAAAGAAAAAAGAAAGAAATTATAGGAAAGATAGGCAGGGTGTAGGTGGTGGGAGAGAAAAAAAGTAGAGAGGGAACAGTGGAGGAGGAACAAGGAAGCGTTGGACTTATGGAAGTTGCCAGGAAGGCTCAAAACTCACGTGTAAGGAAAGACCTCGAAGTCAGGCGGGGTGCCAGGGATTAGACGCATGGTCTTGGTGATGTTGAGGGCCAGCTCTCTCGCCCGCAGCAGGGCAGCGGTGAACTCCTTGGAGTTTTTCAGCGGCGAGTGGTACGCCATGAACCGAGACGCTGCAGTGACGAAGACATGTGGAAAGACACAGGTAGGACGAAGTGGAGAGAGAGGAGTTGTAGATGCGACAGGGTAGGGGAGGGGGAGAAAATATGTGTAGAGGATAAACACACAAGGAATGAAGAGAATAAAGAAGAAGGAGAGAGAAGTGACCAGTTAGCCCACTCACACTCAGATGAACTGTTAAGTGATTACATTCTACACGCTACATTTGTCCTATGAATGCTTAGAATGCCATTGGCTGAGTCATTTCATCATTTCAAGAATAGAGTGTGATTCATATGATACAGATCCTTACCTATAATCTCTCCTGCTTCATCTCTGACCACCGCTTTATCATACGCTCCCAACCCACTGGCAAATGGAAAGAGATGAGTCATCAGGCATCATCGACAAAAGTCCTTCAATAACCACCACTCGGTCTGAGCTCAAAGCTGATTTATTTATTTATTTGCGTAGTACGTGATTCTAATCGCAAACACTGTTGGTCAAATTCAGCGAATTGCTCCTCACAGAACTCTAGCTCTCCATTCAGTGTGGGCTCATTAAAGCCCTCATGCTGTAAATGGGAAAACAAACAGGCCGAGCCGTACACAACCCCATGCAGTCAACACAGAGTTCAGGAGCAAAGAAGGCAGGGGAGTAATTTGATTGGCTGTTGAGCTCAAATATCAACAACCTGGGAAATATTCCGGAAAACTAAATCGCAGACTCTGGCTATAATGATGTGTGCTATAAGTCACTGTCACAAAACGCACTGTCAGAGAGTATCTGACTCTGGAGGTGCTCTGGTATGGATGTGGAGGATCATCCACCAGGTCCAATCCAGGCCTGGTCACATTGTGTTCTGGGACCCTGTGGTTGCCGTGCAACAGCAGGGGCTTACCCTTTGGGGCACTGCAGGTCAGGCCGGTTGTTGAGGAACTCTGGCAGGAAGCGGTTGAACTGTTTCACGCTGGGCCGTAGCACGCCGTCGAGTGGAGGAAACATGCATTTGGCCCGGCATAAATCATCGTCTGCGGTCACAAGAAGACGAGAGCTCAGTCAGGCAGCTCGGTCAGGCAGCTTATCCAGTCAGTTACTGTGCCCACTGGTCACTCACACTCAATAAATGAGATCCCCTCACAACACTTTACTTCATAGCACATGTATTAACACCACAACATGCAAGACCTGCAAATCCCTTTTTTAAGAAGGCCAAGCTCTAAAAGCCAAGCTTCCCCCTGGTCTGCCTAGTCCAATCCCATGCTAAAAGGGGAGGCTACTTAAGCAGGCTGTAATGCGTTCGTTTTACCTGACTGTAACGTCTTGCTAACATTGAAATATCCTTGTGAATGTAAACACATTTCAGATAAAGGTATCGCATGCTGTGGTAAGGCTGTAACACCTAAATTACCTGCACATGAAGTCTCTGACTTGACATCATTTTAACCCTAACCTTATTTTAATGTAATAACTACAGTGCATATAAAACAGCACATGTCACCCTTACCTGTTAATCAGTGTTGCTTCTGTAGGCTACCTATTATTATTATTAGTAGTAGTAGTAGTATTATTATTATTATAACTACTTCTTGTTATTAGTTGTGCTGGACCAACCAACTTTGTAATATAAAGTGTGAGCACTTGTTACACATGGATTGTGATTTGGTTTGCTTAGTCATCTTCCATTGTTTTAAGTGTTTTGTCTACAACTGTTCTATTAAGTTAGCTTGGTTTGCCAGGTTTCCTGAGGTAGCAGTGGTGAATTTGAAGGAGTATGTTGAGTTGGATACATACTCTCTGTGGCGGGGCAGAATTTTCCACTATTAGGCCCTTTGGTGTAGATCCGACAGCATTTAGAACCAGGATTGAGCCAGTCAATGAAGTCATCTACCCAAGAAGATGCTGGGATAGCAAGGTACGATCTAAAACAAATGGTAAATGCCAGTTACAAACATTCACAGGAAGTGGAAAAGGCATGCGTCTGTTCACCTTTCTGCCTGGTTTCTTCACCAACAATTAGGCTATGTGCAAAGCTGTGTGTGTCCGAATCGTGTAGGACGACAAGACTGTTGGAACATGTCTGTCTATTATGTTATGAGTAGTTCAAACTAAAAAAGAGATCAGTCGATGACAACTTGTTCTTGTTTTTAGTGCACCTCTACGCTGTTAGTGAGATAAATAAACCGGAGGGTAGCTGCTCCAGCTTAAATATTTGATGTCATTACACCCGACACAAACAGAAAATAAGGCTCCTTGGTTCCTCTTTGCAATAAAACTAACGTGTTTTGACCTGTTATCGGGTCAGTGTGGTTTGTTTATGACACAGCTTATCACTCATCAAGCAGCCTGTGCTCCTCTGTCCAACTCTCCCCAATTGTAATCCATGCCACAGTTTCTCACATTCCAGATTGTGTTCCTGCAAGCTGTCATCACATTCATCAGGCACAAACAGATCCCTGGGTTACGTAACCGAGGCGAAACATGCTGACAACTTGGAAATTCCTGTGAATGTATCTATCTTGCTCTACCCAGAACTTCTATTTGATGCAACACCCTTCAACCAGTAACTCCTCCGTTCTGGCACAGGGACAGGGTCGCGCAGATGAGTGATAACACAGAGCACTGGTTTCAAGGCCACACAAAGCCCAGATAATAGTGGACTCTGGAATGGATCTTTACCCAGATACAGGCCCGACATGGGTAACATATGGCTCAGATACCTGAAGGGTAAGATAAAACTGGAGGCGGGGTGGGTAAGGAACAGGAGCAAGAGCATTCGGCCTGACTGACTTAAACTGACGTTTAAAGAACTATATATATATATATATATATATATATATATATATATTATGGCATGCCGTTCAGGAAATTAACATTTGAATATATATGTACAAAAGTCTGAATATATATACAAAACTCTGAATATATATACAAAAGTCTGAATATATATACAAAAGTCTGGATATATATATACAAAAGTCTGAATATATATACAAAACTCTGAATATATACAAAAGTCTGAATATATATACAAAAGTCTGAATATATATACAAAACGAAGTCTGAATATATATACAAAACAAAGTCTGAATATATATACAAAACAAAGTCTGAATATATATACAAAACTCTGAACTCTGAAGCGCTCAATCCGTCTTTGTCCACCATATTGGATTGAGCGCTTCCTATTAAATCAATGGTACCAAAATGTTTGTGATTACGTATTTTCTGCTTCATGAAACTCTGTTTTTCTGTTATATTGTTCAATTTTGACATTGATTTCTCACTAGAAATGCAATAATAACACGTTTATTTTACACCGTTTGACTTCACGAAGGATATTTTTAGAGGCAGGTTCCCCATTGATTTGACTGGGGTCTTGTCAAAACCTTCGTAATTCCTTGTTTTCTGCTTCATGAAATACTGTTTTTCTGTTCATATGGTAGGGTGACCAGACGTGCTCTTTTTCGGACATGTCCTCTTTTTGAGACCTAAAAAATACGTCCGGCAGGGATTCCCAAATCGTCCGGGATTTTGCCTCGTCGGGTGCTTCACAAAATGTCATGTCTGCGAGTAAGTAAGGGTAGACTATTTTCTAGAAACACACCCGCGACCGATGGCTGGTTATGATGTGTTGAAGTACCTTATGGTATTTATACCCTTGGAATGGCCAACCTATCTAGGTCATGGTGAGTATTATTTTGTAGAAGGGAAATGGTCAGTAGCAATCTATAACACAATTATATGCTTATCCTACATAAACTATGGAAACTATTAAAAAAAAACCCTATTCAATTCAATGAATAATGTCTTATTTTCATTGGTATATGCAATGAGGATTTCTGGGTAATAATTTTTTGTCCAATGTCAAGTCCCTATTTGATCATGTGACGAGAGGATACGATGTAGGCTATCCCATTTAAACGTAAAAATGTCCTTCGTTAAGTCAAACGATGCAAAATGAACGTGTTATTATTATTATGTTTAATCAATTTTAGCCATATAACAGAAAAAAAAGTATTTCATGAAGCAGAAAACAAGGAAGTACGAAGGTTTTGACAAGACCCCAGTCAAGTGAATGGAGAAATTGCCTCTAAAAATATCCTTGGTGAAGTCAAACGGTGTAAAATAAACGTGTTATTATTGCATTTCTAGTGAGAAATCAATGTCAAAATTGAACAATACAACAGAAATACAGTATTTCATAAAGCAGAAAATACGTAATTATAAACATTTTGGTATCATTGATTTAATAGGAAACGCTCAATCCAATATGGCGGACAAAGACGGATTGAGCGCTTCAGAGTTCAGAGTTTTGTATATATATTCAGACTTCGTTTTGTATATATATTCAGACTTCGTTTTGTATATATATTCAGACTTTTGTATATATATTCAGACTTTTGTATATATATTCAGACTTTTGTATATATATTCAGACTTTTGTATATATATATTCAGAGTTTTGTATATATATTCAGACTTTTGTATATATATTCAGAGTTTTGTATATATATTCAGACTTTTGTATATATATATCCAGTCTTTTGTATATATATTTAGAGGTTTGTATATATATTCAGACTTTTGTATATATATTCAGACTTTTGTATATATATATTCAAATGTTAATTTCCTGAACGGCATGCCATAATATATATATATATATATATATATATATAACATATGACAACACTGTAATGAATGACTATATGGTGATCAAAGCACTATGACACAGAAATCATTTATTTTTTATATTCCAAGTGAATATTAAATATAATTATACATGGCCTTGGGTTATTCTGTGGTTTGCTATCAAAACGATATTAAGGTGAAACATTAAAGTTATAGGCATGGTTATAGGAAAAATGTATGTAATATAACATACATTTTAATTAAGTACATTTTAAGTACTTTGTTTCCTTGTAATACAGGGGCCCATCATTTCTATTTGTAAGTGGTGACCAACCCCTGTACATTTACTGAAATGTAGTTAAGAGCCCTGCTCTTTGAGCCTCCCTGTCCTGTAAACTTTCTATCTATCCTCACGCTAAGCATACCTGATTAACGCTTGCATGAATACAAATATTCTTTTAATCAAAAGAGGGAATGAGTGTAGAGGGATAGACAACCATGGCCTGCTTTTCCATCTCTCCTTGTTCTGATCAATATGTTCGCTAAACACACCTGATTTAGCTAATCATTAGCATTACAGGGACTTCAATGATCTAATTCACAAGGCTGGATGCCGACGTCAGGAAAGGGATTATAACTCCTTGCTCTAGAGGTTAGGGAGCATGCTCACCGGTCTGGGAACTCTGTGGCATACTGAATTTTCTGAGTCAAGGAGAAAGGGTCACAGCCGACGCTCGAACACGCTGCATTCATGCCCGTTATGCTGGTAAAGTTGAAGCCTCGTGTCGTCACAAAGTACGTGGGCACGCCAACCTCCAAGTACGCGTACAGGTATTTGAAGTAGTCCAACATGTAGGAGTTCTGTGTAATTGCAAAATACCATAAATTCTTATTCATATATTCATGTATATTTTTATTGACAATTTTTTTTCCTTGGCTGAAAAACCTTTTGGCTAACTACTTAAATGTGCTATATAAATAAAGTGTCTTGACTTGACTATCCATAGCTTGCACACAAAACTGCCAACGTCTGCCCTTGCAGATGGGTCATTTCATAGAGGTGGGCAGGTGTACCGTTGGCATGGACAGCTCTTGGTCCAGGCCCACTTTGACGTGGAACATGAGGAATATACAGGAGCAGAACATGAAGAGGAACACCACCATCTGAGGAGAGAAAGTGAGAGGACATGAGGACATGTGCATCTGAGCTTGCACATGGGCCAAGAACACGCAGGGACATTCAGCTCCTTGGCGCTGGAAGAGCTGGGCCACTTGGCAAAAGCACTGCCTCCTCCCCTCATAACTTTCACCTTACAAACCTGACCTGCTCTGTCTCCTCCGTCTAAACACCATACATCATACACCATACACACACACAGACACACAGACACACACAGACACACAGACACACACAGACACACAGACACACAGACACACAGACACACAGACACACACACACACACACACACACACACACACACACACACAAACACACACACACACTTGACAGTAAGCTTTGCCACTCAGCACGCAGGCTAGATGGCCGGATGAAACACCATGCGGTACATACCACCACTATCCTGGTGACTGGATGGAGCAGCACAGGGGCATAGTATCGCTTCATGAGGGGCAGCAGGATACCCTGGTTAGGCTTTTTGGACCGCGGCTTCGACACAGTGACGCAGCAGGCCACCTCGCAGCGAGAGGCATCCTGGCGGCGCGCGTCCAAGGAGAGCAGCGCCACGAACGCCGTCATTTGCAGCATGAAGTCCATGAGCACGGCCAGCGCGGCGTACAGAGCGAAGGTCCTCACGGCGGGCATCGTGCTCAGAGCACCTAGTTACACAGAAAGGAAGTGGACAGACTTTAGTGTTTTAAGGTGCTATGTTATTAACAGTTCATGAATTGGTAACTACAATGTAGTAGTTGCAAGATGTGTTTGGGGTGAAGATGTGGTTAATGGCAAAGGGTACCAAAGTAACTTGTAAATGTATGTTCCTCTGTCAGCTATATATGAAAACCCAAAAAAAGGGTGCAGAATCTGGTGTTCTGTGAATCTCCACATGCTCAGTAGGTGCCATGTCAACTTCAGATGAGCCTTTACGTATCCCTTTGATTGTGTGTAAAAAGAGTGTGTACTTCTTTGAGTATTATTTATTACTAGATACACTTTAATGTGAACCTAATGCTTCTCCCAAAGGCTTATTTACAGCATGTGACTAGATGCATGTAAAAGTCATTTTGATGGCATGTGCATGAATCGATTGTGTGTATGTGGAACTCAAACGATGAACAAAATTGGTGATAAATAATCACAGATATTTCTCTGTGTAGGTATCATGTCTATGTGGGATGAGCCTTTATCTCTTCCTCTGGCCGTGTGTAATCCTCAGCATGAGGGTGTCTGCATCTTAATGCTTCTGTGCACCCCCCTTTATACTCACCCAAGTAGAAGCAGATCGACTCAGAGAGGCTGCACAAGAGCATGCTGGGAGCCACATTCCCCAGAATGCGGCCAATTTGATCCTCTCTCGACTCGCCCGCTCTCCGCACATCTCTCTGGAACACACACGAAGCAACATATTTATGTCCTCAGAGAGAAAAGTAAGAGGGACAAAGACTGTAAAACAAATGACTAACAAACAACTTGTACTACATGAACTAAGGCACTAGAACGGATTTGAGGCACAAGGCACATCGAAAGAAAAGACCAGAATGTGTATGTTTTCCTTTAAATTACTCTTTCAATTGATAATGTATATATTACAATACATTAAAGAATGGATTAGTAGTGGCTCATTACTAAACAAGTATTTAATTTGCCTTGTAAAATGTGCCACTGCATTCTGTATATTTCTAACCTAAAGTGTTTTTCCATGAGCTGTAGACCATACAAATGGGACTCATCTGCTGTGTCATCTATGTCTATGCCATTCCACTTGAATAAAAGATCAGATTAAGACAGAGTCCCTTCAGAGCCATACCTGATACTCCAACACAAAGATGAAGATGTTGTCAGCCCCCACCGCCAGCACTAGGAAGGGCACCACCTGAATGATGACCAGGGAGGAGGGGATCCCGACCCAGGCATAGAAGCCCATTGCGGACAGCACAGAGCAGGCCACCACCAGGATACCACCCAGACCTACTAGCAGCTTAGAGTCCACCTGGATGAGAGAGAGAGAGAGAAGAAAGAGAGAGAGAAAGAGAGGGAAACACTCGTCACTCGTAACAATTCCTCAACTGACTTGCCAGTCAACCATTAGCCTGCCCCCACTCTCCGCACCAGGGGATCCCCCTCCCAAAACACAGACAACTCTGGCCTAAACTGGCTTTGGTTTGGTACTGAGGCTGACTCACTCACCAGTATGCGTTTGAATGAGGAGTAATCCCCCAGGGCCAGAGCGATGTAGAGGAAGATGACTGCGTAACTAATCATGAAGATGGGGATGTCCTCCGCCGTGGTTCTGTTGATCTCGTCCTCCAGGGACCGCTGAGGGAAGAGATGGATGTCATCAAACACTACTGATTTTTTCTGTATTTGTATCTGACCATCTGAGGAAATTTCAATTTGTTTAATATGCATTTTCTAAACCATAGGTACTGACAGTAGATTTTCAATAGATTTCATGTTATGCTGTAAGTGAAAATGAAAATCCAGACTTTGTTGAACAAAACCTAAGAACACTTGCTTGTCCTCAACTACAAAACTTGAAAGTAATTTTGCTCACTTCAGCCATGTAAGCAAAGGTAAAGTTTGTTTTGGGGTCCTTCTGGTAAGCCTGTATGATGTCCAGGAAGCGTTGTTCCCACTCAAGCACCAGCTTAAACTTGGGGTGGTCCCGGGCGTAGTTGTTCAGGGAGATGGTCATGATCAAAGCTTCAGCTTTAGTAAAGTCCTGACCTGCAACACGTGAGAACCACACATGGACTGTTCAGACTTGTACTCTGTGACAGAAATGACAACTGGCAGTGGCCAGTTTCACCACCATTCACTTTATCTGTAGAGAAAAATCTAATTATTACTGTAATCCACAGGAGAAAAAGCAATTACAGGACTTGCAAGATTAAACTAGATTGGATTAGATTAGATTGCATTATATGAGAATAGATCCAACTGTATTGTAATTCTACAGAGTACAACAAACCAGTCAAATGTAGTAATAATAATGCAGTAATGATGATGCAGTAATGCAGTAATGATGATGAGGGCCTAAAGTCATAATATTAATTTAAGCCACTTCTCATCTCTGTTACCTTCATATCCCCCTACTGCCAGGAAGGGAAACACTGGGCCTCCATAGTCAGCCATGCAGCTCATTCCCAATGCTGTGATGTCCTTGAATGACAGGGGAGAGCTGAATTGGGCAAAATGGCCACAATAAGTTTGTTAGCATCCAGAGACACAGCAATAAGGTTGATAGGTGTTGTTGACGTTGATATTGTTGTAGTTTTTCAAATGTATTTTCCATTTGATGTTTTGTTTTAAAAGTAATTTTAATTGCATTGAATTGTGTTGCATTCCATTGTATTGTATATGTGTGATAGATCCTCTCTGTTCTATACCTAC
Organism: Sprattus sprattus; assembly: GCF_963457725.1. NCBI lineage: Eukaryota > Metazoa > Chordata > Actinopteri > Clupeiformes > Clupeidae > Sprattus > Sprattus sprattus. The sequence continues at coordinate 30,091,404 of NC_137913.1, forward strand.
TTCACACAGTAGATGAAGTGGTCTCTCCAGTCCACCTCCTGAGTCACACCCTGCTGTGTCATGTTGGCCTTTTCATCCAGGTTGGCCACACTGTTCTGGAAGTACTGGGGTAGACTGTTGACGGCACAGTCGGTGAGGGAGGGGTTGCTGGGGTTCAGAGGAGCAAAGCAGACATCCTTCAGGCTGGCATTACGCTGAAGGTCCTCTGAGAAGAATTCGATGTGCTGGATCTTCTGCTGTAACTCCAATAGCTGCAGAATGAGGTCTGCAGGACAGACAAACCAGCACACATAATGAGGATTTCAAATCAATTTCGTCTTTTATCTGTAGTGCCACTAACAATTTGGTTTGTCTTTATAGAGCCCAAAGCCAGAACCCCTCAGAGTAAGCAGGTGCCAAGGGAAAATGACTTGTATTGGGAAATATGAAAATGACTTGTATTGGGAAATATTGAGAATAACCCAGCTGAGTTTTAGGAATAGCTGTAGCAAACATATTTATTGTAATTTTATCTAATCAGTTGCAATGGGAAATCTGGCATATTAACTGAACAGTTATCAGTGGTTGTGGTGTGGAGAGGAGACTAAATATTTCCACAGGAGACAGGAGGACAGGTGGAGTGGTCTAAATACAGGGTCGAATTATATCTGCCAAAACTATCACATTCATGTTTGTGACAAAAAAATCAGCCTCTTCAGAAATCAGTGAAACTGTGTTGAAAGGTCATGATCGCTAACACTTACCTTTAGAGAGGATGCCGCTGAAGTTCTGTTTGCCAAAGAGCAGGGAGTCATATATGTGGCCCTTTCGTCCGGGCGCAGTCAGGATGACCTGGTTGGTGCGGAAGAAGGGGTCGAAGTGGCTGTCGTGGAAGTCCTTCTCCATGCGGGCACGACTGGTGGGGGACGACCACAGCTGCACGGGGTCGGTGGTCAGCTCAAGCTTGTGCAACCCCGCACTGAACACCACAACCACCACCAGGCAAGCAAGGAGCACCTTGGTGGGGTTCCTGGCCATCATGGTGCCCCACACCTGGAAGAAGGAGCCCAGGAACTTCTGTGTGGTGAGGCTGTTCCTTTCTATGCACGACACGTCCCTAGGGTCGATGATGGGGTGCCCTTCGAACTCATTGCCATTTTTATCTTTCTTGCGGCCCTTCTCTGAGTCCTTGCCTGAGCCCTTCGCGGTCTGTCTCACAAACTTGAAGATCATCAAGCCCAGGAAGGCTATAGAGAGGCATGTGAAGACGATGAGGCAGATAACTAGCACGCCGTCCAGCTGTCCGAGGGTGAAGGGCTGCGGGGGTGCAGGCAGTGGGGGTATGGCGGGGCAGGACTCCTGGCAGTCCTGGCACGAGCAGGCCTTGCTGCCGGTGGGCGTGGTCTCGTTGCAGCCAAGCGCCCGGCCCGCATACACCACTGTACCTGACGGCATTGTCTGGCCCTCAGGGATGAGACGGACGTCGACATCAAGTGGCGCAAGGCCGTTGCTGGAGTCGCCCTGGAAGTCGTACCAGCGCTGCGCTGTGCAGAGAGCTGCACCGTAGCGGCCGCACATAGTGGCGATGGCGAAGCCACCTGTGGCAGGGATGCGCACGTTCTTGCACGACTGGAAGGAGGCTTCGCCAAAGGTTTTGGAAATGTATGCCTCGTAGGCCAATACGGCTTCGCGTGTCACGTTCACCGTCGTTGCATTCACGCCAGGAGCCGGCGTGGTCGTGACCGTCAATGTCACATTCATGGTGCGCGTGACATTGACCATCTGGCTCTGGTCAGGGCTGCAGGTGGTGATGCAGTGCATGTGGGCAAAGTTATCCGCACAGGACGGGCAGCGGATCAACACGGCCTTAGATAACTGCAGGCTCGTTCTCAGGGAATTCAGCTGTTTTAGGGAGCAGCAGGCCTTGGTTTTCCCAGGACCCTGGTCCAGCATGGGGCACGTACGCTTCAGCTCCTGATAGTGTAAGCCCTGTATCGTCCGGGCAGGGCTGTAGTCCTTACAGGGAATAATGGGCGGAATCAGGGGGTTCTCCACAGATGGGTTTCTCCCGCACTCCTCATAGAAAGTGCAGTAGCCAGGCTCATGTTGGGCCTTGGAAGTGACCTGGGCAGGGGACATAGTACAGCACTGACAGGTTGCCGAAAAGAGTTTCACTTCCTTGAAGTCTCCCACAATCGTGTCAGAAGCACATTATGACAAAGACTACACCCCTTTGATTAGTCATCACTTCAGAATCAATTCGTATTAATTTTATATAACGGCAACAACTGAGATACAGAACCACAGGTCTGAACCCCCTAGACTCGAGCAAGCCTGGAAGAAACCTTGATCATTTCAGTACATGTTATGTATTGATAAGCAGCCACGTTTTGAGAGCTGTCACTGTAATTACCAAATGTGGTCACAATACACTGTTGTGAGATATAGTTATGTTGTGGTGAGGTCAGTTTTATGACAAGGTCTTATATATGTATACCTGCAGTTGACATTGGGTCTGAATGTGATGATGTATATTTCAGCATTTATTTGATTTATACGGGAACTCAGTATTTCAGCATTTTATACCTGACTGCTATTCAGCTTGACAGAAGCACAATGTATGCCATTATATTTTCGTATATTTTAACCGGCTTATATTTCTTTCTTTAACTGACTTATATTTATTTCATATTACTCCTTACAATATTACAACAATAACCAAAAACCTAAAAAAAAATCGCTAATTTCATTACAATATAAGTCTTTATAGCCTTTTCTTCACTGCCTAACCTTGCACTTTGCCTTCCAAGCATACATATTGAAAAGGTTGATAAGCTGTTACAGCGAGAGCAGTTAGATTGTTGATAACAGCTATGTCATGATCGATTGACTTGCCCTTTGTGCCAAAGAAAACAACCCAGTGAGTTGCCATCTAAAAATACACACAGTGTTTAAAGTACCTCTGGTGACTTCATGAAGCAGTCCGCCTAATCAATATATGCTTTAGAGTTTTAATTTCACTGTGTTGTTGAAGTGTCTGTTTTATCAATGCACACTGTACTATAGGGTCAGATCCATTACTGTATCTGTAAACACCCCACTCCTTGTTAACATGTTCTCCCTATGTGTATGTGATGTTATGTATGTATGTCTGTGAGTTGCACAAGTGCATAAGTGTATAAGCTACTGGATGACCTAATTTTCCCTCAGGATTAATAAAGTATCCATCTATCTTACTTTCTATCTATCTATCTATCTATCTATCTATCTATCTATCTATCTATCTATCTATCTATCTAATGGAGGAACCAATCAGTCTACATGAAAGCAGAACACAGACTGAGGCAAAAGTAACCTTCTTACACAGCACAGTTCTATCCACACCTGGCAGCCTTGGAATAACTGGGAAAGTAGCGTCTTGAAGGTACTTTTCCCATTAAAAGCAAACTACACAAAAATGGACGAGCATATTTCAAAGCGCACACTTACCAGAAAAGCCACAAATGTAAACAAAGAGAAAGTCCAGCTCTTCATGTCACCCATCCTGTTTTTGTTTTAGTTTTTTTTCTTCCAAAATGAAAGAAGTAAAGGAAAGGCCAGCCAAGCTGGACCGAGGTGGAGTGTTAAGGCTGGTGGAGAAGGGAGACGAAGCCCACGGCAAAAGAGTGATGTACCCTTCGACCTCCTCTTTCAAATGAGAGCAGGAGGTGTAGAAGATGAGGTTGTAGACACTTTGACAACTAGGCACCTGCACCCAGCCTAGCTAGCGTCACTAGGGTTGGGGAGCTATCAGATTGAGGATGGGATCATTCATATCTGGCGTGATGCACGGTCTGCCAATGAGAAGAGACAGAAGTCCACTGTTGGGTTTAATCATTAACCTGCCGGCTGGAACATGAGGGAATGTTGGGATGGGATAACAGAGGATTGTCAGGGAGACCTAGAAGAGTAAAGAAAGATAGTTCCGGGTTCCAGAGCAATCAAATATGGTGTGGTATGGTGCCTATTTGGCAGCCTCTTTGTCCAACTGTTTTCCATTTAACATTTCTGTTTCTCTCATCGCCCTCGTCCCCGAAGCCTCCTCTACATTTCTCTAGCATCCTCACTGAAAAACACTGCCACTACATTAATGAGAGGAGAGAGAAACACCTCTTCCAAAGAATAACAGAAAAGATAATTATGTGCTGTCATTCTACAACTTAGGCTCTCTGATGACAGGCTATAATGTTTGAGCATAAATTAAAAGGTAGGCAGGCAGGTAGGTATGACATTTACAGTGATTCTTTTGAAATATAGTAAGATCCGATGTGTTTCAGTCTGTGCTTACTATATTAGTGTAACAAGTATAGTAATAAGAGATGTGTGTGTGTGTGTGTGTGTGTGTGTGTGTGTGTGTGTTTTATCATGTGTTAACGTCCCCCTGGCCTGTGTGTTAGTTTGATGCTGTGAAGAAACTTTTTTAGTTTTGCTTTGAATTCAGTGTTACCCGTTTGTTTTGGTTTTATTGTCATTCTCAATTTGCTTTGTGAACATTAAATTATGTTATTATGGTTTTACTTGGGACAAATGTTACTAAAAGACTTTTATTATAGATAAGTGGGTTACCGTGTAGGGTTTGGTAAAACAACTGTCATTTCTTTCTGTCCAAAATGAGATGTTTACTTCCTACTAAAAATAACCTCTTGAAGAGAAGTATCTAAAACTGAAGGGAACTTTAACAAGAGATTATGGTTAGTTTAACTTCATGATATACACCATTACATTATGTTACATAAGACTCCATTTGTGTTTCAAATGGTCTAGATTCAATTTTGACTGATTTTAAACTGCTTTTGAAAGATTTTATTCAATGAGCCATCTGTTCTCTGATCGTAGCTCATCAGACCCCACTGGTTGAGGGAACCATGTTATAGAGGAGAAGGAAGTTATCAGGAATGGACCAAGGACACTAACTCACCCTGAACATTGGACCATCACCTTGACGCACCATGCTAATCTCATATAGTACGGTAGACTGAGATTCTGGTTCAGATTATTTCTTGTTATATATCATATCATACAGTATACGGTATACATAATCATTTATTATTATTTAAATTATTATATAAAGTACAGTTATAAGTAAAGTAAATTACATGTGACACTAAGAAAAAAAGAAAAAAGAAACGTCTAAAAAAACAATGTACACTGGAGTGGAATTACATACACAAATGTGAGCCTGTATGGTGAAATCAGTGCAAACAGTCAGTGTGTGCAGGTGTAAAGTGTGTGTTTGGTGCTTACCATGTGACTAGTAACAATGTGCTTGTGCATCTGCATGAGCAGCCTGTGACATATGTTTTTAAAGTGCCAGAGTGTGTTTGTGTGAGGAAGTGAGTGAGGGTTTATTGAAGCAGAGGTCAGCTTGCAAGATTAATTGTTTATGACTCTGATGACCTGACATGAAGCTGGTGACTTCAGGAATGCAGTCCAGAGTGTTCAGGATCCCTTGTTCTGTATTGTTCAATCTCAACTAATACGTTGTTGAAATGTTAGAAACTCTCTGCAAATGTTCTGTAAGCATACTAATTAAAATTTTACCAATTTCCTTTTATTCAAATGGGATAGGTTCTGTCAATTAGCAGAGATTTTTTACAGTATTTCTCTGTTCCTAAAACACATTTTTTCAAAACATGCCTCGGTTTCTCTGAACACTAAACCCAAGTGCCAACTCCCTAAACCAATTCTGCTAAACTTTAAGCACAATTCTCTGCTTTAAACACAGATTTCAATTGTTAACCGCACTTTCTTCAAACCACAACACACAATTCTCTGCTTTAGACACAGTTTTCAATTGTTAACCACATTTTCTTCAAAACACTAAACACCATCCTCTCTACTTTGCATGCTTCATCAATGCCAAAACCTCCTTGTGTTCAAACAGAAAACACTGCTAATCAAAAGACAAAACTTCCATTTCCAAAGCTGTTGTGCAATTTGAAATCAAAACTTTAGCTCCTAGTTTGGAGAACAATTTATGGCAACATTGAAGTGAGTGGTGATCAGAGGGGCAGAGGAGTGAGAGTAAGGGGAGGAGGAGGAGGAAAATGATGAAGAGGAAGAGCAAGACGGAGAGCCATTACTGTTTCTCTGATGAGATTCAGGCCAATGTGTTCAACCATGTGGTCAACATGGGTTTGACCATGCAGGAGGCTGGCAAGGCTGGCCAGAGGGTTCAACCAAACATAAGCCGCTTCTCAGTTGCACCGATTCTCCGGACATTCAGAAGAGAGAATGGGTAAGAAACACTACTATGACAGTACAACACTAGTTTGAATGCCTTACTGTATCAGGAGCATAGTATTCTTGTATTTTACTGTAGAATATTTTACATTGTACTGTATTTGTAAAATTACAGTATACGCAAACAAATACAAAATGCAACCATTGATGACCAAGACATATTCCTAAACATCAATACAAAGAGCCTAGCCACAGTGGACCATGTTCTAAGGCAGAACATCTCGAGAATGAAGCAGGTGTACAGGGTGCCTTTTGACAGAAACTCTGATAGAGTCAAACAATTACAGTATGATATGACTATGTGCAAGTAAGTCATATACGTTTCCACAACTGATTACGTCCTATCAGCACAGAAACATTACTGTACTGTATTGTAATCCAATCAAATGTTCAAATCAAACTGTATTTTCAGATGTTTCACAACACAACAATTGTCGATATTGTCTTGAGCAAGAACAGGATGCAGTCTAGTTTTTTTGTCCTTTTATTATTTTACATTTTTCTTTCATTTTTGAGTTAAAACATTATACAGTTACAATATTTTACAACAGAAGAAAGCGTACAGTAACACTGGAGATGAAAAGGCATAATACTCCTGATAAGGCCTTCATACTAGTGTTTTCCCATTTCATAGTAGTGTTTTCCATTGAGCACATCAGTGTTCAATCAATGCTTAGAATGTCTACTCAAATAATGGTCTGTGTTTGTTGTTTGAAAACAAAATGCCCTTTTGAGGTGATATAATAGTGTTTTGAAACCAAAGTGTCATTTTGCAAGAGATATAAAGGGTTTTGCATTTTGTGTGAGTGGTTTTGGGATTTGTGTTTAGAGCTAAGAGAAACCGAGGCATGCTTTGAAAAAATGTGTTTTAGGAACAGAGAAATACTGTAAGATGTGAAAAATGTGCGATTCTGTTAGACATGGCCATATACACTTAGGTGGCTGTTTTTTAAAAGCATATATATAATAGCAGGATGAAATGAGAATTTGGCGAATATGTTAAAAAATAATTCTTCTCTGAGCCGATTTCTCCCTAGCGGCCTGATCCAGGAAACGGTAGCATTGTCTTTCAAAATGCACACGGGGCAAGTGTCATTCTGTTTCCTTATCTGGTCTTTTGTGTGTGCTGGCTGTGGTCCATTCTGCCATATCATTGATAGATCTTTCCCAAGGCTAATCTTAACTGTAACAAACTGATAACTGATACAGGAACTTTCTGCATGAAGGCAGTCAGATATAATCAGCTCAAGGTTCTTATCAGAGGCTTACAGTATGTGCGAATAGACAGAGATTCAGATATGATACAGGTGCTAAGTACTCAATGAAACACAATCATCACCCCACTCTCTTTAGCCCTTCAACATATGTAGCGTGGCGTGACATTGCCATTGCACACAAGCTCTTTCATCACCAAGCTCAATGTTAAGTGAATTACAGTTTTTTACAATTTCCAAAACACATTTTTTGAAACAGTCACCCATTTTCTCTTAACTCTAAACACAAAACCTCATCTTCAAGCACAATTTACAAAACCTCTGAATCCTCTTGCAAAATGAAACTTTCGCCTCAAAACAGTTTTACCTGTGCTCAAAATCAAACACTGCTCTCAAATCATAAACACAGTTATCAAAATGATATACACTTTCAAGCAGTCAGTAAACAATACACCAACAAATAGAAAACGCATTGTTCAAAACATATAGTTCTCATGGAGAAGTCATTTTTTTTTTTATCTCAAAACAAATTTCATATTTATCTATCATTGTCTTTTGATGAATGAAAACATGTTTTCTCATAGTAGCTATAAAAATGTATAGGAATCAACGTGGTGTTCACTTGTCCTCGTCCTCTCACATTGTTTCTTCTATCCATTCTCAGACTTTCTCCTTCCCAACTTCAACAACCTGTTAGCTCTCTAAACTGGCTAATATTGGTTGTGTCACATCATTTGGTACAAGTTACAGTAAATCAATTTTGAGTGGTTGTGTTTACAGTTTTTACAATCGGATACACACTAAAATCAAAAGTGTAACACAATTACCTTCACTCAAGGAGCAAAACAACGGCTCAGATCTGCACAACTATAAGCACATTTAAACATCACACTTTTTGCGAAACCATACACACAAGTGATTTGCAAAGCACTAAACACACTTTTATGCTTTAGACACAGACGTATATCAAGAGGTCACTTCCTTGCAATTCCAAAACACTCTGTTAAGTTACCACACCTATGAGCCGGTCAAATACAGTATTTCTCTGTTCCTAAAACACATTTTTTCAAAGCATGCCTCGGTTTCTCTTAGCTCTAAACACAAATCCCAAAACCACTCACACAAAATGCAAAACCCTTTATATCTCTTGCAAAATGACACTTTGGTTTCAAAACACTATTATATCACCTCAAAAGGGCATTTTGTTTTCAAACAACAAACACAGACCATTATTTGAGTAGACATTCTAAGCATTGATTGAACACTGATGTGCTCAATGGAAAACACTACTATGAAATGGGAAAACACTAGTATGAAGGCCTTATCAGGAGTATTATGCCTTTTCATCTCCAGTGTTACTGTACGCTTTCTTCTGTTGTAAAATATTGTAACTGTATAATGTTTTAACTCAAAAATGAAAGAAAATTGTAAAATAATAAAAGGACAAAAAAACTAGACTGCATCCTGTTCTTGCTCAAGACAATATCGACAATTGTTGTGTTGTGAAACATCTGAAAATACAGTTTGATTTGAACATTTGATTGGATTACAATACAGTACAGTAATGTTTCTGTGCTGATAGGACGTAATCAGTTGTGGAAACGTATATGACTTACTTGCACATAGTCATATCATACTGTAATTGTTTGACTCTATCAGAGTTTCTGTCAAAAGGCACCCTGTACACCTGCTTCATTCTCGAGATGTTCTGCCTTAGAACATGGTCCACTGTGGCTAGGCTCTTTGTATTGATGTTTAGGAATATGTCTTGGTCATCAATGGTTGCATTTTGTATTTGTTTGCGTATACTGTAATTTTACAAATACAGTACAATGTAAAATATTCTACAGATACAAATACAAGAATACTATGCTCCTGATACAGTAAGGCATTCAAACTAGTGTTTTACTGTCATAGTAGTGTTTCTTACCCATTCTCTCTTCTGAATGTCCGGAGAATCGGTGCAACTGAGAAGCGGCTTATGTTTGGTTGAACCCTCTGGCCAGCCTTGCCAGCCTCCTGCATGGTCAAACCCATGTTGACCACATGGTTGAACACATTGGCCTGAATCTCATCAGAGATACAGTAATGGCTCTCCGTCTTGCTCTTCCTCTTCATCATTTTCCTCCTCCTCCTACTCTTACTCTCACTCCTCTGCCCCTCTGATCACCACTCACTTCAATGTTGCCATAAATTGTTCTCCAAAATAGGAGCTAAAGTTTTGATTTCAAATTGCACAACAGCTTTGGAAATGGAAGTTTTGTCATTTGATTAGCAGTGTTTTCTGTTTGAACACAAGGAGGTTTTGGCATTGATGAAGCATGCAAAGTAGAGAGGATGGTGTTTAGTGTTTTGAAGAAAATGTGGTTAACAATTGAAAACTGTGTCTAAAGCAGAGAATTGTGTGTTGTGGTTTGAAGAAAGTGCGGTTAACAATTGAAATCTGTGTTTAAAGCAGAGAATTGTGCTTAAAGTTTAGCAGAATTGGTTTAGGGAGTTGGCACTTGGGTTTAGTGTTCAGAGAAACCGAGGCATGTTTTGAAAAAATGTGTTTTAGGAACAGAGAAATACTGTAAGCAACATGATTACAGGTGAGTATCAAGCCGTATCATTTCGAGTCAGTATATGCAGGATCAGTTTTTGAGTAAATATATCTTAAATCTGACAAAAAAACGTCTTACCAAAATATTGCCATCTAATAATTACTGGACATCTATTCACTTGTACATTTTGAATTGCTTATGTCTGTATTTATGCCTATGTCTGTGTATGTGTTTCATATTACCACACTGATCATCTTTGACCACACTGATCATCCATACTAGTAATATAACTCTGGTGATATGCATCAGATTACTGTTGGCAAGGTCAGCCCGTCCTCTTATCAGTCGTATCATCCACGTCGCCTGGGCACACACCCGTGACAGAGTCACACTCCCGTTCTTCTCTCTGAACACGAATCGCAAAGGGGAGCACCTGGTCTGCATGTCCCGCCTCTATCAGGCCACCCTCACCATCACCGCCCCTATCTCTCGTGTCAACATCATGGCAATCAGGGGTGCCAGAGCTGTTGATAGTTTTTTCTCCTTTCTTTTGTCCTTGGCACACTCGTCTCACTTGGAGCTGAATCAAGTGCGGTCGATTGCTGGGTGATCCAGGCGGATTAGTGAGAGAAATGAAGAATGAAACGCTGGCTCTGCTAATGCCAGAGCTGTGCTGTGTCACCAACCAAATTAAGTGGAACCATCACTTAAAACACAACGGAGGAAGACCAACATGCACTGTGACTTTATGTACAAAAAAGTATATAAGTACATACATTATTGTTTTAAAGGTTATATTTCTAGATGAGATATGTGTGAGCAAGTCAAGTGATACTTGCCTATAGCATGAGATGTAGACAGAGATAGCTGTATTTCTCCATTACATCACCCTTCAAACCACTCATGTGAACACATTTCAGAACACACTAGATGAAGTTTAGACTTTCATTATCTGTGTCAGCTGCATAAAATCCTATAACAGAGGATCTCAGGAGATAGGCCTTTCCCACCATCCTAATGTGGGCAACAAAGACACCAGTCCTTTGGGCTGCTAAGATACAATAGGACATTCCCAAGGAAACACTGGTCAGGGAGGGTGGATCTTCATATCTTCATATTTGATAAGTTATTTACCAAACAACCATCTATGATGCAAAGGCTACAACACCACAGTTTCATTAGCCTTATTCTGTGGACTTGAATTTTACATTTGAAATGTGTTGGGAAGGTGCATGATTTTGACGCTAAGCAAGCCAACTGAGAAACAAATATGGAGGATGGAAAAAGATTATTGCTAAATCTTAGATTTGGTGGAATGCTTTTAAAGGCTGCTACTCAAATGAATTGATTGATAACCACACCTGTATTTCCCTCTATCCACCCGGGCTATGCACTATACGTAGTTATGTGGTCCGGGATGCGGGACACAGCACATCTTCATCTTTATCAAAAGACACCATTTAGTGTGGTACCAAGCTTTCATCCATGCCAGCTGCCCTGTTTTGGGTGTTTGTAAAGGTTGCTTTTATGTAGTTAGCTCAGTGGTATAGACCAAAACACCTCACTACTGCATTCATATATTTTTTCAGGAATTGAATAATACCATTTTTTTTGCCGCCAAACGCTTCAATTTCATCTCAGTTTATCACTATCAGTCATGTACCCTTCAAACACTCGTTATAATATATGTTGCTCGAGCATGACTGTTTACAAGGCTTTTCTTATACTAACACACCACTGACCTTTTTCAATATAATTCCTAAGGATGTTGTAAAAAAGCCATAATGTTTTACAGTGTTTTCGAGCACTCTCTGGCTCTCTTGTGCTCTGCTGGAAGTTAGACTAAAACGAGAGGCTTTGACAGATAAGGGCCTGCTGCTTGAATAACAGCTCTGTTTTATGAGAGCCAGGGTCCCGCCCAGATGGGTGCTGACTGTAGTCCCGGACTGGCCTGGATCCAGGCAAGGTTGTCGGCCTGGAGGTCGTTGCGGACCCTTACCCTCACTGAGCTGAGAAGAGTCTGCAACTAATGTTTCAACAAGCAATAGCTTCAGGCAAAGCATGGCGTATTCATAGTGCTCTGGACGTGACAGAGCAGTGCTGATATGAGTATTAAGGTCAGAACGCACATCCGAGGAGGTAGCAAAAGAGAAAGATACTGTACTCATCCCACTATGTGCATACACATTAATACATATATTAACATATATACAGTATATATATTATGGCATGCCGTTCAGGAAATGAACATTTGAATATACAGTGGTGGCCAAAATTCTGATCGTGGTTAAATTGATGGTGATGCAAGAGTCTTAGGACACAGCTCGGTGATTCTTTTGAATGTACAAGGCCTATCTTCCGCATTAAGCGATTGGTAACATCAGGGTTTTGTCACTGAGGTCACACCACCAATTGGTATAGATTCAAAGCCTCTAGAGGCAGTCTTGAAGCACATGTTGCTCTTTGAACATGGCTAAGGTGAAGAATGAGCTAATGAGTGAGCAACGGGTTCGAAGAGACCTTTTTTGATGCTGGCTGGAGCTACCGCCGCATAGCCAAGGACTTGAGATGCAGTCCAAGCACTGTAAAGTACACTTTAGACTGCCATGAAACCAGAACCAAAAGGGGAGAGGTTGAAAAAAGAAACTTTCAGACATACAAGTGAAGCACCTCAGAATTCTCAGTCTTAAGGATCGAAGAAAGACTTCACGAGAACTGTTTGACGAGATCAATACCACAATAACGAATGGTTCAATAGTGTCTTTAAGAACTGTGCGTCGGAAACTGTGAGAAAAGTGACTCTTTGGCAGAATGGCAGCACAGAAACATTACTGAAAGAAAAAAAAAGAGTGAAACGCCTGAAATTTGCAAAAGAACACAAAGAAATGGACAAAGAAAGATTGGTATAAAGTGTTGTGGACTGATGAGTACAGGTTTGAATAGTTTGGCAACAAGTGAAGAGTGTATGTCCGACGAAGTGAGGGGGAGAGGTATAAAAATGATTGCCTCTTACCAACAGTCAAACAAGGAGGGGGTAGTATTATGGTGTGGGGTGCCATTTAATCCTCAGGAATAGGTGACTTTGGCGAAATTTATGGCATCATGGATAAGAAAGTATACCACAACATTCTGTTGAGGCACGAAGTACCTTCTGGGAGTCGTCTTATTGGGCCTGGATTTATTTTCCAAGAGGACAATGACCCTAAACATTCTTCTAACTATTGCTGGTACTACCTGTGACAGAAGGAATCTGCTGGAACATTGAAAATGATGGATCGGCCCTCTCAGTCCGGACCTCAAACCCATTAAGCAAATTTGGGGCGAGTTGGAAAATAAACTGGGCAGATCTATTGTACATTCAAAGGAAAGCCTTTGGCTTGAGGTGCAGAAGGCATGGGATAACATTAGTTCTCAAGAAATACATATAAACTCTATGCCAGAGAGATGTGCTGCTGTAATTGCTGCAAAAGGAGGGCGTACCACATATTAAAGTTAAAAGTGGATTAAATCAGTAGGACTCACTTCATCTGATATTTGTTGTGCTCAGAACAACCATCTGCATGTTTCATGAACATTATGAAATTAAATAATGTTTTGGAGACAAAAAAAAGGTCAATATTCTCAGATCTGTCAGGTGTTCTAATAATTTTGGCCACCACTATATACAAAAGTCCGAATATATATACAAAAGTCTGAATATATATACAAAAGTCTGAATATATATATAAAAAAGTCTGAATATATATATAAAAAAGTCTGAATATATATACAAAAGTCTGAATATATATACAAAGGTCTGAATATATATACAAAACTCTGAATATATATACAAAAGTCTGGATATATATACAAAACTCTGAATATATATACAAAACTCTGAATATACTGTATATACAAAAGTCTGAATATATATACAAAACGAAGTCTGAATATACATACAAAACGAAGTCTGAATATATATACAAAACGAAGTCTGAATATATACAAAACTCTGAACTCTGAAGCGCTCACTCCGTCTTTGTCCGCCATATTGGATTGAGCGCCTTCCTAAATCAATGGTACCAAAATGTTTGTAATTACGTATTTTCTGCTTCATGAAATACTGTTTTTCTGTTATATTGTTCAATTTTGACATTGATTTCTCACTAGAAATGCAATAATAACACGTTTATCCTAGTTCGTCTTCTCTGATGAGTCCAATTTCACAGTAGGTGCAAGACTCTGTGGCTTGTAGGCCTCTCCAGGTCTCCGTCTAACCATCAGACGACCATGTGTTGGGCAAAGCTGAAAATTGGACTCATCAGAGAAGACGAACTAGGAGACCCTCCAGTCCGCTTTGGTTCAATCCTTATGGTCTTTTACAAACCTCAGCCAGGCAAAGTACAACGTTGTCCCGGAAGAAAAACTTGCTTCCTTTTGCTCTGACAATGTTCCCCAACTCTGAGAAGTGTTTTTTCCAGCAGGGCAATGCTCCATGCCACACAGCCAGGCCAGTAAAGGTGTGGATGGAGTATCACCAGATCAGGACCCTGTCATGGCCAGCCCAATTTCGAGACCTGAATCCCATAAAAAAAACTCTGAAATGTGATCAAGAGGAAGATGGATGGTCACAAGCCATGAAAAGAAGCCGAGCTGCTTGAATTCTTGCGCCAGGAGTAGCATAAAGTCACCCAACGGCAATGTGAAAGACTGGTGGAGAGCATGCCAAGACACATGAAAGTTGTGATTTTAAATCAAGGTTATTCCACCAAATATTGATTTCTGAACTCTTCCTAAGTTAAAGCATTAGTATTGTGTAGTTTAAAAATGAATATGAGCTTGTTTTCTTTGCATTATTCGAGATCTGAAGACGCATCTTTTTTGCTATTTTGACCAATTGTCATTTTTCTGCAAATAAATGATCTAAATGACAATATTTTTATTTGAAATTTGGTAGGAATGTTGCCAGTAGGTTATAGAATAAAACAAAAATGTACATTTTACTTTTACACATACCAATAAATAGTAAAACCAGAGAAACTGATAATTTTGAAGTGGTCTCTTAATTTTTTCCGCGGCTGTATATGTATATGCAGTATATACAGTAGAGAGAGAGAGGAAGAGAGAGAGAGAGAATGCACAGAAGATAGTGGACATCATGAGTATGATAGACTGCAAGGAAAAGAGTGGGGGGAAAGAAAGGGAGAGGGTTACTACATGAGTAAACATGAGAGAGAGGTGGATAGATATATAGATAGATAGATAGATAGATAGATAGATAGATAGAGAGTGAGAGAGAAAGAGAGAAAGGGAAATAATTGAAAGAGAGATGAAAGAGAATGTTTGATGAAGCTGGTGTATTGCAGGCATGATTGAGATACATGTCATGGCACAGTGCCGCATTAACACTTACACTGCATTACAGTGTTGTTCTGTAGCGTGTGCACACTCTGTTTGTCCTCTATGGGCACCCAGAGATGAGTGGGCCTGAAATGGCACTGATTCGAATCAGAGGGGCCCCTAGAGCAAATACCCATCAGCCAAGATAACAAAGGACAAGCAGCACCTCAGTACCTGCCAGGCGTTTTCATATACATCTGGTCAGGGTGTATGTGTGTGTGTGTGTGTGTGTGTATGGAGGGCGGTGTACGTGTTTTTGTGTGTGTTATCTAAGACAACAGTTAGTTGCTACAGTGAAACTAATCTGTACGGTACAGAAAGGTTATCCATTTCACTGCTCTCTTCGACTCAAAGGTCTGAGGTCTGCCTTTGGTTTCGTCATTAGATGATGATCCAATAATTCACACATTTTTAAACTGTTAGCAAAAGTGATTGTTAGAGTCATTACAATGTTAAAAATACACCACCCAAACTGAATCGAACAAAACATGCTTCAGTTTATTTTATTACCTATTTAGAGATAACACCCAGAGTAGATATTATTTACAGAGACACAAATATTTCCCTGTGCTGAAACTCAAACATCAGGGCGGTGATTGCTCTCTCGTATCAAGTGCCCTACCGGGCTGGGAGCCAGTGACCCTTGCAGCAGGACAAGTGACCGTAGCCTACCCCTAATCCAGCATAATGAAAATAAATCATTTGTGTCAATGTGAAGTGCTACACCAATAGCCTTCACAGAGAAAGAAAGAAATAATGAGAAGAGAAGAGTTGAGAAGAGAAGAGAACAGCTGATAAAAAAAGAAAGAGCAGAGGACAACAATAGTAAAGAAATTAAACAATGGGTGGAGTTTTGGATTGGACGGGTTTTCACCTATTTTTCTGCCAATGAGTCAGGACATTTTCCTGTTGACATCAACATGCCCAAATTAGTAACTGTGTGGTTAATGGTTAATATTAAAACAGTCAACAGCTTTATAGCGCACAGGCAGTCTCATACACTGTGTGCCTTTGTGTTGGATCGCCCATATGCTCCTGTATCTATGTGCGACTACCCAAAACCCAATTCAATAATGAATATATGTCTAGTCATATACAGTATTGGGAATGTGAAATGTTAACTAAGGTGTGAGTAAAAAAGGTAGTGACTTGCAGATTGACAACGCTCTCTCTTCCTCTCACCCTCCCACCCCCTCTCTGTTTCTCTCTAACCGCAACGATTGCTCTAGTTCCTGTATTGATAGTTTACAAAGAGCTTCAACACAAAAGTCATAATTTTTCACAAGGCACAGCTGTTGTTCTCCTTCACGCCAAAATAATTGTGCAATCGAGAAGTTTTAAGTATTCTTTTAAAAAAACTCATAAAAAAACACCAAACGCATGAGAGAGACTATGAATCATTTCAAAGTATGCTTCAATGACTGTCTGTCTGTCTCGAAAAAACACATTCACACATGTTAAGCATGCTGACTGCCCAGTCACTCGATACACACATTTTCCACAACCTCCACCTCTTAGGGCCCTATCTTGCCGATCAGAAACGCAAGTAGGACGGCGCCAAGCGCAAGTAGCTGTGTGGGCGGCTCTATGGCGCAGTTGCTATTTTAACGGCGGAAAAAACACACTTGCGTCCAGCGCAAGTGTCAAAAGGGTTGGTCCAAAGGAGGTTACTCAGCCATAGGTGTGGTTTGGGCGTAATATGCAATAAACCAATCCGAGCGTCATTTCACATTCCCTTTAAGAGCGAGGAGCGCATAGTCCATAGCGGCTTGTTATTTTGATGGCGGAATTACCTGGTGGAAGACCGGAAAAGTTCACAGCCGAGGAGACTGACGTGAGATTTACACCAATTTTTTGGCAAGCCATATATAATTACAAGGAAAATAAAGTATTTACCACTTGAGGAAATCATTGTGATATCCATATCCAAGATATTTTAAAAATAGGCATACATCTAGCGTAGCCTACACATTGACCCAAATGATTCAGGTTAATTGAAGCTGCGTGACATTTGATTTATTGTATGGCTTTGTAAAAAGCCGGGAGATAGATATATATGGGGATGCGAGAAACCCTCCAAAAGTAAGCAAAGTCAAGCAAGCATGTCAAGATATTGCCGTGATTGTTTCTGCAACGGGGCACCCGAAAACGTTGCCGAAAACGCTATAATGACGTCCGGAGACGTGGGACATCCAAGCTGGAAGGTAACACACGTTCTCGTGCCTTCACGGGAGGTGGATCTGCCTCGACCCAGGATCTGACGGCAGCAGAGGACATCGCCACGTCTACCCTCACGCCTGAGAGCCTGCAGGGATTTGGGGGCATGGAAATCGGCACCCAAGCCAGTGCACCAGCTGACCAAACCCAAGGTACATAAATAAAGTCCACATACACAAAGATGAGTTTACAAGATTTATAATAATACTGGCATTAAATAAATGCAACAAAGCCATACAATAAATCAAATGTCACGCAGCTTCAATTAACCTGAATCATTTGGGTCAATTGTGTACGCTAGATGTATGCCTAGTTTTAAAATGTTTTGGATACGGATATCACAATGATTTCCTTATGTGGTAAATACTTTATTTTCCTTGTAATTATATATGGCTTGCCAAACAATTGGTGTAAATCTCTCGTGAAGACGACAGAAGTAAAGTGTAGCCTATAGGTCCTATACTGTGCGGGCAAGCACATGCGCCCTTAAAATAGCGTTCCGAATACGCGTTACAGACTTTAGACATTGCGCCTCACATTAGACCAGCTTTTTTTTGGTCAATGGCGCACGGCGCACGGCGTTGTTTTGAAACTGCAAAATACCACTTGCGCCAGAGAAACGCCTTCTCTATTCCGCCCCCGCCCATGTCGACGCAAGTTCATTTCGAAGCGCGCCTCTGGAGGGAAAATCGCGCTGTGCGCCGGGTGCAAGATAGGAATTATACATGCGTCGGTGACAATGTCAATTGCGCTGGGTGCAAGATAGGGCCCTTAGTGTTCATCCTGTAAAGTCCTCTAATGACATAAGAATACGCATCCCCCTGATTGCTTTAATACCAAACCACTCATACCATGTCAAAGAGTGAATCATAAAAAAAAACAGACATATTGTCTCCATAGACAACTGAGAAATGATCCAGATGTCCCCCAGTTCATTGAGAGACTGTCTAAAGAAGGCCTGCGTGTCCTCGGGGCTTGGATGGTTTTTACAATCATCACATTATACCACACGCTTTTGCTCCACATGCCTGTCTGTTATCACATCCCCAGGTTCCCAGCTATCAGGAAGGAATTGCGAGGCCACTGATAAGCCCCATAAGATGATAGCTAAGGACACAGTGTGACTAGAAAAAGCATTTCATAACTGAGCTACACTTATAGAAATCATCACCCACAAATTGCTTCAATGACATAATATTGGCCATAAGGCGGCATTCTCCACAATGTCAGTTAGTTTTACATTTAGACCACAATGAAAGAATCTGCTATACTGAAAAAATGGAAAGATGTTTGTGACAGTAAGATTGATAACCCTCTGTCAACAGGATTTAGATAGCAGTCTTCTTGTCTTTTCCACTGTGGTGGTCCCACACCTTAGAGTGGGGGAAGTGTTCCTTCCATCAGACGTCAGAGGAGACGCAGGTGCAAGGTGGTAGGGGTGGGGGTGGGTAAAAGCTAGTGATGACATGCAGCTGGGTGAGTAGGCAGCCCTGACTGCGGAAGGAAATCCCCCTCCCCTCCCTCACACACACTCACAACGTAAGTATAAGTATAAGCCACATCACACTGAAGAGAGCTTCCGAGAGTGACTTCATTGATAAACCCCCACGTCTTTTTTTCTTTCTATTGTTCTTTGTGAGACTGCTAGTGGTTCTTCCTCAGCAACCAGAGCAGAAGTCTCAGACGGAGGGTAGAGCCCCTCTCTGTCCTACCCACCCGCGTCTGCGTCATCATACAACCGTACTCTGTTCACCAACACACACACATACAGTTTAGGCACACACACACACACACATACACACACACACACATATGCAGAAGTACACCCACAGTCCCACACACACATATATGCACACACACACACACACACATGCCCCAGTGTCCTTGTGGCCTACACTGACATGACACTTCCCGACACCCGTGGTACCTGTTTGGTTTGGTCTTGTCTGATCTGACAGCACACAGCTGGTCTAATTTGAAAATAGACAAGATGAATCAAAGACAGAAACAAAGACAAAAACAAACAACAAAAAATATTCTTTCCAGCACACACACCCCCCCCCCCCCCCCTCCCCGCCCGCCCCCGCCGTCGACAAAGTGAATGCATAGGATGACAAATTGCGCTGTGAATATGGATCTCAGTCTTCAAAGGCTCATGAGTCACCGTCGGCCGTGGGCTGATGCCTATTTTCACATGCTGTGCACCTGTGCTTTTATCAGGGACAATTACTGTTGAGACCGAAATAGCTCTTTAGGAGAAGTGTGCATTAGTCATAATGTTGTGGTGGTGGTTGGGGGTGGGGTATTTGCTCGGCAGAAGAGTACTGGTGTCTCAGACAGACAATTGTGGATGACAACACACAATTGGAGATTTAGAAGAGGGAAGGAGAGAAAAAAAGCAAAGAAACAGAAATAGAGAAATAAAAGAGGGAGAGAAAGAGACATTGGATTTACAAGAATTTTGTGGTTTTGTACAGGTATTTTGCTCTAGCCAAATCCAAGACTTTTCAAAGTGATGCATGTCTCATAAATTAAAGCAGCAATACAGAGTTCTGTTCCAAAACTAGTAAGCTAACTACATTAAAGGCATGCAAAAACCTTGCAAACACCACCAACAGCCCAGTTGACACTGGTAAAAGCTTGCCAACACACTATCTGGTGTCTTTGGCAGTAAAACTGGCAATGTCATCTATCTATAAATCCAGGAATCTCTGTGTGTCAGGGTGTCAGTCTGTCTAGGGCGTATCTCACTGACGGTAGTTACGTTAGTTATGAGATTTCGCATGTAGCTTACGCATGTCATGAACCTGTGCATCCTTGATTTTGAAGATTTTTGAAATCATAGTTCGCGAGATATTTGTATTTTACCGTTTACCGTAGGCACTAATGGGTTATCGTTTCCCGTAGCAAGTCCCACTGTGCACCGAAATGACGTCACAAATTACGTCACAAACAATATTAGCGGTATTAAAACTACTAGTGCAGTGCCCGTAGGGGGTAACATCTATGACGACGACTGTTCTATGACTATGACATCATTCACAAAAAAGTGTCCCAATGTATCTGTTGTAATTCGTTTGTACTTTGTTTTCTCATTATTGCAATATTATAAACCTCAGTCTGCATTTACCCTGGCTGGGAGAGGCTGTCATTCGGAAGATACTGTGTGTGATCGCCTTTGCTCTGTGTTCATTAAACCTGTCAGAGTGTATGAATAAAAGGCTGGGTGCCAATCAAAATCACAACGCAAGAGTGGAGTACTACACCGCTAAAACGGTGACATGGGTTTGCACCGTATGGCAAGCGGTAAAATACAAATATCTCGCGAACTATGAATTCAAACATCTTCAAAATCAAGGATGCACAGGTTCATGACATGCGTCAGCTACATTACTTTGAAACTTAACATAAAGAAGCTTAAAAATAAACGAATAGATCAAATCAATCACTGTCTTAAGATTACCTGAGCAAAAGTCTGTATCTGTTCACCAAGAAGAATTTGAATGCGGACCTCCTCGTATCCAACGCTATTCTGAACTTTGAGTGAAGGCAGGATAGTTTATATTGTTTGATACTGCTAGGCGTATATTGTTTGATTGTGACGTCACTACCCATAGTGCCGACGGGACGGGAAACGATAACCCCTTGTTTCCTACGGGAAACGGTAAAATACAAATATCTCGCGAACTATAAATTCAAAAATCTTCAAAATCAAGGATGCACAGGTTCATGACATGCGTAAGCTACATGCGAAATCTCATAACTAACGGAACTACCGTCAGGGAGACACGCCCTAGACAGACAGACAGACACACAGAGATTTCTGGATTTATAGATAGATCCTGCCTTCACTCAAAGTTCAGAATAGCGTTGGATACGATAAGGAGGTCAGCATTCAAATTCTTCTTGGTGAACAGATACAGACTTTTGCTCAGGTAATCTTAAGACTGTGATTGATTTTATCTATTCGTTTATTTTTAAGCTTCTTTATATTAAGTTTCAAAGTAATGTCTAGAGTTGTAGGCTACAGTCATCTAACAGACAGGGAATAGTAATCCATCAAAATATTCATATTGTTTATTAGTATAGTGTATTTTTACAGTACATTTCTGCACTTATTTGACTTACAACTTGGCAAACTCATTTCATAAGCATGGTTGAAATGTAACTGTGATTACAGCACTTATTCATGGCATATGCAAAACGCATGAATTTTACTCTATACAACTCTCTCTCTGAATTCATAGTTCGCGAGATATTTCTATTTTATCGCTTGCGTTAGGCACTATGGGTTATCGTTTGAGTATACACCGCTATAAATGGTAGCTTATTGATAAGCCTCGGAGGCTTTCAGATTGTCCATTGCTTTCCCGTCTGTTGCTATGGAGTCCACGAAATACGCGCAAATCTCGCTGTAAGTTATGTTGGGCCCACGTCGTCATGTTATCCTCCCAGTCCTGCACTGAATTCGGGTGGGGGATAGTAACGCCATCTCCAGGCAGAGTATTTAAACTGTGTTCCCATTGTAAGGACATAATTAGATTACGATCTGTCTGAGAGTGTGCTGTCAAAGCTAGCATCATCGAAGTCACACAGTTGTACAGTACATCCATTCAATAAAATGAACCTACATTTGAGTCCAACTGCATGTCCATTTATGGTCTCTGTATACCTTTGAATCACACACATAATGTCAACTATATTTGTATTTCGGACCGTGTGTAAAAGCATTTCTTTGTGGATATGAGACGTGGATCATACATAGAGTACAGTACATACATTCATTAAAATTAACCTACATTTGAGTCCAACTGCATGACCATTCTTACCCTATATTACCCTTACAATAAAGAAGTGATCCTATTTCAACCATAATTCATTTTAAATTATTTCTTTCTTTATGACATTTAGTTTATAGTTTAGACAGCAACTTTGACATCTATATTCAACTGCATCCATACATAATCTAAAACTTTATTTGTTGGTGTATCTCCAAAAAGGCTATACAACATTAAAACATTTCTTAATGAAAAGGAAACATGCATCACAATAATACTTCAGTGTAACCTGTACCTATGTGGAGTGCAAATATGTCTTGCTATTACACTACCCAACAGCTACACCGACGTCTGCTAACACTACAGAATGCATAATTCCTACGGGCACTGCACTAGTGTGTGTAAATGTGTGTAAACCATGTTATACACTATCCATATTTAACCATGTTGTTACTAGTAGAACTGTTGCTTTATGACATCACCATAGATTACATTCTGTCTCTTAGTAGAGTCACCAGTTGTTTTTTGCCAGAGAACTCTGAACTCACTCTGAGAGAAGCATGTCCAAGTCATGTCTCCTCATCTTGTTGCTGCTGTGTGCATCCCCTTCAGCCCGCCCCTGCTTGCATTGTGACCGCGTGGTGCGCTATATCCATGAGGATTTTTTAGTGAGTCAAGAAGGCCTCACCGTCAAAGACCAAAAGGATTTGCAAAGCATCATTGACCATGGTTACGTCACTTTTCGAGAAGCCAGCTGGCCCTATCATGGAGTCATCGGTGTGTATGTCGCCCACTATGTGCTGTTGTACACATTCTGGCAGTTGAACTCTGTGTCATAGGGCTAACTTAACCATGCTGTAAATGGCGTAGCGGTGGCATTTCACCATAATCAGTAATTGTCAATGACTCTGACAGCACAGTAGCATGTGTCATATTCTATTCTATAAATCAGTGATATTATGTGACACGGTCAAATCATTGGACATTAACTGTCATGATGAGTAATGACAAGATGTGACATCTGACGTGATGTGTGTATGACACGATAAAGTCAGTCTTCTGAAGCAGGGTAAAATGGAACTGTAAACCAGCTACTCAGCTAACTGGCTAATCACCTACCTCAGCATAATTATTAATTTTTTATATATAAATCAGTGTTCAGTTGTGACCTGTGATCTCAATTTCAGACCCCACCACTCTGTACCGAGCCCGCACCGAGTACCACAGTGAGTTTGACCGATATTGGCAGGACCAACGAGGAGGTGAGGAACAGAGGTTGGTCAAGGTGGTTTGTAATATTACAGTGGCCTTATATAATAACTAGTGCTGTCAGTTTAACAGGTTATTAACAGCGTTAACGCAAACCCATTTTTTTAAATTAAAGTTCGCAATCTGTGTAATTTAGGCTAACGTTATGGTTTGAGTGAATGGTGAGCGTGTTAAGGCGAAATGGATAATAAAAAGCTTTGAATGGAAAGTTTACTTCTAAAAGGTGTGTTGTGCAAAAGAAGCGAGGTTCACTGTTGTCTGAAAATGACAACAGGCAGCTGGCTGAAAGCAAAGAAGTAGTAGGCTTACCTTCTATTGGTAACCTAACTGTTACGCTTCATTGTTTCTGAAATAAGAGGCCTGACTGCAAACTTGAAAAAAATAAAATATTAAGCCACTGCACTATAGGCCTTGTAAGAGTCCTTGTTTGAAATGTGCACTTTATAATTTGATTTCGTACCGCCCTGTTTGGCAATGTTGTTTTTCAATAAAATAAAACATTTGCATAAAGCCAGTCAATACACTTTTCCATGTTGATAAGAGCATTAAAATAAAATGATGTAAAAAAAATTTAGATAGATAAAATGTGCGATTAATCGCGATTCATTTTGAGTTAACTACGACATAAATGCAATTAATCGCAATTAAATATTTTAATATGACAGCACTAATAAAAACAGATACATGTAGGAGGTTTTGACAATACATATTTGCGTGTGTAGTCGTATATATGCTGTAGTCATATATGCTGTGCATGCTGATATGATCAGTGTCCTAAGGGCAGGTATGACTCCAGCCTATTTGTGATTTCTCATATGATTTGAACGCATGTTTTCAGATGTGTGGCTATAGCAAACGTGATCATTTCTTGTTTCCCTATGCAAAGACAACATCCACATAGAGATGATTATGGTCTTGGAGAAAGGGAAGATGATTCTTCAGAAACATCTGGAGAAGTTTGTCCAGGAGGGTAAGAGTAGGAAAGGAGGAAGGGAGGTATAAAGATGCCATCCCATCATGATAAGCAGAATATTACAAAGTATCTAAACTCTTTAGGGTAATAGACATCACATCAAAGCCAGTATTTTACTGAAGATCTCATAATTCCATAATTCATAATTCCTTCCTGTATAGTTGAGTCCTACGTTTCAGTGCCCTGTGTGTAGTGTTCATCATGGTAGAAACTGCTGTAAACTGCAGCCTGTCTTAGTGAACATATGAATTATGGATGACTGGTATAAAGCATGCATCCTGCATTATTATTATGTTATGCTGATCTATAATGAGAGCACCTAGCTGACTACTCTGTCTCTCTCTCTCTCTCTGCTTATCCCATCAGGTCTTTGTCCGAATAAATGTGGTAAGACCAGCTGTAATCCCACCACCTACCCACATACACTCACACACAGAGATACACAAACACACATCCATGTACACATGTACACACACAGACACACACACACACAAACACATGCCCACACACACACAGGCATATTTCCATTGCCTTTGGTGTGTCTCTGACCCATCACACAACTGTACTATATGTCTGTATAATGAATTAAGCGGTCAAAAAGCCAGACACTGAATTTATTTATGCTCTGAGTTATTAAACTGAATGCAGTTCTTTGAAAAAAAGAGACATGGTACTCCTTTCACAGTGTCTATTCATTCATTCAGTGCTTTTCATTGTCTTTTGGTTCTCATTCTTTCTGAGTAGTGAAGTTAGCATCTGGCCCTCTTGCAGTGTAGTGGGTCGGTCAGTATGTGTGCATGTGCAAGTACATGTGTTTAGGAGCTCGCCAGCTTAAGTGAGTGCATGTGTACGTCCATGTGTGTTCTCATGGGCTTTGGCTTATGTACGTGTGTGTGTGTGTGTGTGTGTGTGTGTGGGTGTGTGCGTGTGTGTGTGTGTGTCTGTGTTTTCCTATGTGTGAATGTGTGTCTGTGTTTGCACTTGTGTGTTTGTGTGTGTGAGTTCATGTGTGTGCATGTACGTGTTTGCGTGTGAGTGTATGTTCATGTCGGTGTGTATGTGTGGGTGTGCGTGCACGTGTGTGTTCATACAGGTTTGTTGTATCAGACTGTTATGAACTGTAACACGTGTAAATATGAGCAACGTACGTGCCTGTCTGCCACACCTCCTCAAGACTGTGAAGGTAAGACACTTATTAACACACACACACATGATACAGACATACCACCCCCCCAATCCAGTCCTCAAGACTGTGAAGACACTTATTAACACACACACACATGATACACACATACCACCCCCCAATCCCCTCCCCGCACTTTCTCTGAGTGTGTGTGTTTATGTGTGTGTGTGAACTCTCTCTCTCTCTCTCTCACACACACACACACACACACACAAACACACTGACATGAACATACACTCACATACATGCAAACACAAACACATACATGCACACACATGAACTCACACACACACACACACACACACACATGCAAACACAGACACACATGCACACATATGAACACACACACACACATATAAAGTGTCCTACCATGTCTTGGAAAGTGAAGCCCTGCATGTCTGTGTGTGTTCAGACCATCGTGTGGAGGCAGAGGAGGGGGATCAGGTGGTGCTTGACTGCTTCCTCTCCTGGCACAGTCTGCTCCCTGGGCGCACAGAGTACCACTACTCCTGGAGACCCGGCTTACAAAACGTGAGTCCACACTATTCAGCTCAGCTCAGCTTCCTTAAAACAAAAAACAAAACAACAACAACAACAACAACAAAGGAATATAATGGAAACAGATTCCTATGTTAGTGGAGAAATTCATTTTAGGTTAATTCAACATTGATGCCCCTTGTGATCCATTCTCTTTCGTCAAAAACATATCCCCCCCCCCCCCTTTCGTATTGAAATTGAATACCCCACAAATGAAACAGTTTCCTGTTGTCTCATAGGTGACGTCTGAAGATGAGTTTCAGGGCCTGGTGGTGACGTCCGACTCGAACATAGTCCTGAATCAGCTGGAGGTGGGCGAGCAGGGTGTGTACCTCTGCCTCCTACAGGACGAAAACGGTACTGTCTTCTCCCGGACTCATTTCACACTCACAGGTAAGACACAGCCTGACTCCCTCACAGAATGTTATTACAGTTTTTTACAATCGGATACACACTAAAATCAAAAGTGTAACACAATTATCAAAACCTTCACTCAAGGAGCAAAACAACGGCTCAGATCTGCACAGCTATAAGCACATTTAAACATCACACTTTTTGCGAAACCATACACACAAGTGATTTGCAAAGCACTAAACACACTTTTATGCTTTAGACACAGACGTATATCAAGAGGTCACTTCCTTGCAATTCCAAAACACTCTGTCAAGTTACCACACCTATGAGCCGGTCAAATAAACACAGCCATCAAGTGCCCAAACACATGATTGCTTAATTGTAGACACAACAAACAGGTTTAAGCACTAAAGAAATGCAGCAGATGAGTAACTGTAATCTGTCTTCAACCAAAATGGAAGGAGTCAAAAGAAGAATAGTGAGGGTGAGAGGGGGAATTCACAGAGGAGGAGAAGGAGGAAGAGGCCGAGGCCATGCCATGAGGCTGAGGTCAAGGTGGAAGTAGAGGAAGAGGAAGACCTGTAGCAGGAGGAAAATGTGCTCAAAGAAGAAGAAGACCAAATGTATCAAATAGAGTAAACTTGAAAGGAGGAAAGGCCCATATTCACGCAAGAACAAGATATAGAGATCATAAACATGCTTTTGGCAAATACGTAATGCTATCAGGCTCAGAGAAATTCAAGCAAACATTATCGGTGACCATGCCATTTTCAATACAGTAATTTCCATCAGGTCTCTCAGTCAACACTGGAGACACTGACAAATCTGTACATTTTACTGTAAATGGAATTGTAACCTGTATTGGAAACATATTTTCACCTTTGTCTGATATTTGCTGAGCTTACAGTGTTATGCACACTACTGAAGTAGATTGAAAACTGGGACATGTTTTGTTGTGATTCTCCATGTTGACTGATTTGGGTATATGGAGAGAATTACGTAAATAATATTTTCATCAGCATTGGTCTTTGGTAGTGTTTTTACTGTATTGTGTATTTTCACTTTCTCTGTGTACTTCACTTACACTACTCTAATCACTGAGAAGTAGTATTGCTAAAAGTGTTTTAGGTTTATAACAGAAGTGTGTAAGTGGTATAAACAGAATTCAGTATATGCAATGTGTGTGTTTCATATGGTAACAAAATATGGTTTTGTTAAATGAGTGTATAGATTTTACAAGAGTGTTTCATTTTGCAATGGATCTGATGTTTTTGCTCATTGGGTGTGTGGTTGTGCTTATTGTGTGAGGCGATTGAAAAGCAAAACAAAGCAGTTAAAATTGTGTGTATCCGATCGTAAAAAACTGTATTCAAACGTAAAAAATAGCTTGGGTAGAGCTTAACTCAAAAGAGCTGGTAGATACCCACTCAGGGAAGAATCTCCAGTCATTCTAGTACAGCAAGGGATCTCAGTCCTCTAGGACAGTGTTGAAACTGGTCTACCCATCAGTGTAAATAAAAAAGCTATTGGTTAGTTGAATAAGGTTGTTCAGCTAATCAGAAGTGCCACTTCTTGGTTCAGTCAAGGAAAAACTGTAAAATATGCAGCGGGTGGCCCAGGAGCTGGATTGAGAGCTGCTGTAGTACACCATACTATGAGTCAGGCAAGCTGTGACATGGTGATACATATGTGACTCTCCCTGATGTCTCTATTCCTGTGTTTCCTCATTACAAAAATAAGCTGCTCCTCTGTCTCTGCCTTCCCTGTCTGGCAGTCCACACATAGCCTTTCCTCTGTTGGACGCCATGCAGTTTTGGCTCTAGCTGTTTCCACTGAGTCTGTAGACTCTTAAAGAACGTGGTCTACTTCAAAGCCGTGGCAAAGAACATTCTCGTTTTTGGTGTGTGTGTGTGTGTGTGTGTGTGTGTGTGTGTGTGTGTGTGTGTGTGTGTGTGTGTGTGTGTGTGTGTGTGTGTGTGTGTGTGTGTGTGTGTGTGCAAGTGTGCAAACTTTATCTGCTGACTCAATGTGCCTTTTTCATGCTTCTTGTATTAATTTGTTTTCAATGGAAATGTATTTTTGGGACTGAATGTTCGAGCATTCAGACTGCTAACCCTCATCCTTGGCTGCCGGTTTGGTGCAGGTGCTGGTCTAACTCTGCCATATAATGCATTGCTTGGTGTTGCTTTTGTAGGATTCTGCACCTCTCTCATCCTAACAGGCTCATTTGCATTTAGTCATTTTCCTTCTGACTCACACTTTCTCACAACACATTTTCTCTCTCGCTCTGCCTTTTTGTCTCTCTCTCTCTCTCTCTCTCACACACACTCCCTCCCACTCTTTTGTCTCTCTAACTCTCTTTCTTTCTTCTTTCCTTTCCTTCTGTCTCCATCTCTCTCTCACATACCCTCTCACTTTCGCTTAATTTCCCTTCTTCTCCCATCCCAATCTCTCCCCTCTCTCCATTTCTTTCCTTCCCCCTCCGCATTTCTCTCCCTCTCTCTCACCCCCTCCATTTATCTCACTCTCACTCTCTCTTACTCTCTCTCTCTCTCTCTCTCTCTCAGTGACTGCTCTGCCCTTGTCCACCCCTCGTCCAGTCCTGACTCTGCCTTCTGTGCCGAGGCCTACTGATGGTGCGAAGCTGCACCCAGACACCCTCATCATCACCCTGGGCCTCCTCTCCGCCCTCAGTCTGGCTGCCAGTCTCACTCTGCTCATCACCCTCGGGTGAGAAACAGACAGCTGGTGGTTAGAAGCATGATGACAGATAGAGACAGCTGCGCACGTTGTTATTGTTATTATTGTCATGATTATTATCGATATTATTGCTTTAATTTTATTGTGTTTGTTTTAATTTTATTTTTGATCAACTTTTACTGTAATCTGATATTTAATGTTACACATTGCTGCACTACACATTATTATTCATTTTCCCCTCGTTATTACTGGACAAAAGCGTCTGCCAAATACCTTAACTATATCACACATACAGACTCCTTGAGGTCAAAGGGAAGGTCTAGCTTGAACAGGGCTATGGCCAGGTTGAGCCATATAGATGTTTGGCTTCAACTATCTTGTCGTGGCTGTAGACAAAGGCCAACGATAAGGGTCTAATAGCTCTAGCTCCAAGACACACAAAAGCCAAGAACCACGTCTGATGGCTCTGGCCTGGTGCTATGCAAACTAAGAATGGGGGCTAAGTTGAGATGTGGTCTGGTCTGTGAAGTTATGATCGGATATCTGAAATTCACCTTAATGTTAAACAGGTGAGCAGTTGCATACTCACAAACAGACAGAGGGTTAGATGATGGATGAGTGATTGTTATGAAATTCCCCGGCCCACAGAGACATGCATACTCACGTAATGTTCATGAAAATTGCACAAATACACATGTGGCATTGCATGTACCTGAGGAGAAAGAGAGAGATAGAGAGAGAGAAAGGGAGAGATAGAGAGAGACAGCGAGAGAGAGAAGTAGGCAGCTACATGTTCTCATAAATAAGCATGTCTAAGTTGCCCTGAGATTCACAAATAATGGAAGAGACTAAAGAGGAGAAATGTCTGTCAAGTGTACCATGCATGTGCCTGGAGGGAGTGAAAGATAGATGGATAGAGAGAGAGAGAGTGAGAGATAGATGGATAGAGAGAGAGAGATTGATAGAGAGAGGGGGGGGGGGGGGGGGGGGCAAAAACAGATGGCATCGAAAGAAGCAGAGGTAATTGAATGCCTGTCACAGTCACAAGCGACCGTATGGTCAAAGCAATCAGGCAAGTAGTGGGGTGCAGGGTGTGTGGGTGGAGATGGTTTGATGAAGACAGCACAAACTGGGGGACTGTACTGTGCTTGCGAATGACTGAGCAGCCAACGGTTCCCAGAAGAGCTCTTAGGTTTTTCCATTCAGTCCAACTCACATGCTGCCAGCTCCCCTCTTGCCTCTGCACACTGAAAAATGTAATGCTATAAAACGGTGAACACATATCTTGAGGCCCAGGGCTTAGGAATACTAGAAAAACCAAACAAAAGAACAAGATAATAAGATATGATTAGAGAGGATTGGTGTGGAAATTCACAATAAGTAAACGCATTGGGGAACTTTCTAGCTCTTCTTTTTAAGTTGTTTGTTAATTCACGCGTATCAAGACAATTAATCCAGAGACACTCAGGAAAGACTGGCATGAATCTGGAAACATAATTAAGAAAATATGCTCTATTCCAGATAATTTGGCATCAGATGGAAACTTCAACTCGGCACATTAGTTACGGCCCAAATAGTGTTTGTGGGTGGACAAATAGCCTAGCATTCATGGCAGACAACAACTCCAGAAAAAGTGTTTTATCTGGAACAGAACCTTGGTTAGCTCTCTGAGGTCTAAGGGCTTTTTACATTTGT
The DNA here is from genome assembly GCF_963457725.1 of Sprattus sprattus. NCBI lineage: Eukaryota > Metazoa > Chordata > Actinopteri > Clupeiformes > Clupeidae > Sprattus > Sprattus sprattus. Next base: position 30,122,507 of record NC_137913.1, read on the forward strand.
TATTTAACTCGCTTTTTAAAAGGCACTCGCATAATACCCATGTGTTTCATTTTAAACTGTTCAGAACACTCTCAGATGCCACATTTCACCTACATCACTGTGTAAAGAGATCATTTAGCCCTATAGCTCAAAAATTCTCATCCGGTTTTAGAAAATCTTCAAATCTTGGTTAAGCAGGCTGCAGCCCTGCTGGCATTCCTGTTCATCAATACCCCACCAGCCCATGGGGCCCTAAGGCAACACAGTGACCTGAGCCATGGCCACTACTACTACTACTACTACTACAACAGAGAAGAGATCATGGCAAAACATGAAGACAACTGTCAGAGTTAGTTGAGTTTCTCACCAGAATCAGAAACCTTCAGACTCTTTTTGCCTGCTTGACAGAACAGCACATCCTGTGAAAGCAAACGAAACTGTGTCTGCTTGGGCGTCCCAAAACAAAATCTTTAATTCTGAAAGGCTGCAAACGTTTGTTACATGCCACTCATCTTGACTACCATCGCCAGACTCTTTACATTTTATTGCCAAGCAACACTTGTCACCTGAACCAGAAATGAGCCTTTGGAAATCTTCCCCAGATCAGGGACACGCCCGTTGTAAAGTTTGCTTCAGACTCAGACTCTGCACTTACTGCAGGAGTCCTGAAGGGGGTGGTGAAGGTTCCCATCACTGACCACAAAAGTCAGGAATATGGACAACCTCTGGTAAATGTTGGCTCCAAAGTTCAACATTTTGGCCTTATTTCTAAGGGCATGGAGTCTACCTCTATACACAGCCAATGGGTCACACAAATGAGCGAAACGGACTGCTGTCCTGTCTTGTTTGTGGTCCCTCTCGGCCCTGACGTCGGGGTTACAGTTTTTCACTACTGCTAAAACCCGTTTTTCAAAACAATAACGGCTTTCTCAAAACTGCACACAGAAAACTGAAAACCTCACACACAAAATTAAATTGCTTACACACATTTTTGGAAAGCATGCCTCGTTTTCTCAAAACTCTAAACACAAATCCCAAAACAACTAACAAAAAATGCAAAACCCTTTATATCTCCTGGAAAATGCTACTTTGCTTTCAAAAAATATTGAAAGTGTGTTTTCTTCCTCCACAGTGTGGTTCTCTTTCAGTCCTGCAAAATACAAATACTGTGAGCACACTATATTCTATTGATATGCAGTATTACAGTACACAAGGCAAACAGATTTCGTACTTGTTCTCCATCCTGAAGGTTCTAATGAAAAACCATGAAAACATGGTCTACCACAGCTCATTAGAGATGACCATTCTCCATCTTCTCTCTCCTCCTCCTCCTCCTTCTTCACCTTGTCCTCATTCTCTTCCTCCTCCTTGTCCTCCTCTTCCCTCTCTCTGTCCTACTTCTCAACCTCCTACTCCTCCTCCTTCTTGTCCTCCTCTTCCTCCTCCTCTCTCTCTTACCCCTCTCCTTCTCTGGTTGTCGATCTTTCGAAGTTGTCAATAGTTTACCAAACAAAACAGAGGCTCAAGACACTTGTATGGTGCAGTCCTCACTGCAAATTGGTCAAAAGACCTGAAAGTTTAGAGATTTGACTATTTGTGTCTTGCAGGTTGATGCTTTGAGATTTTACTTGAGAAGTGTGTGCATCAACAGAACTTTGTGTACAGTGTTTTGACAACAATGTGATGTGTAATTGACATTAGAGTCTTCACAAGGAAAATCAGTGTCTAATGCAGATAAGGGAGTCTTGAATATTGCCCACTTGGGCCTAGCGATTGATACATGACGTGAAGGTTGTGCAGATTGTGCCGAATTCTCGCTTTAAAGGTCTGAACAATAGTGAAAAACTGTAACTGTAATTATACCTGTCGTCAGATGCACCGTTACATCTCTCCTCACAGTAGCCTGTGTCTAACTCCCAAAGTGGCGTGCAGAGAGAGAGAGATAGCATCTAATGGCATCGTGTCTGAATGACGTCAGGCTCAGCAAACACATGCATTGCCTGCTCTGCATGCTAATCAGACTGCTAATCAGTGCATTTAGAAGAGATGGCTGTGCATTATGAGTAGATGGCTTTGCAGTAGGAAGAGATGGCTGTGCATTACGAAGAGGTTGCTGTGCATTTAGAAGAGATGACTGTGTATTATGAAGAGGTGGCGGTGCATTAAGAAGAGATGGCTGTGCATTATGAAGAGATGGCTGTGCATTACAGTTTTTCTCCATTGCTTTGAAATTACATTCTCAAAAATCTTAGTACATTTGGCAAATAACCTATATGGTTCAGCACAACTACATAGATCACCTTCAAAAGGTCATATCTCACCCAAAACATTTAACTTAAGCTTCAAAACCAAATCATTTTCTCATGTAAATAGTCAGTGCCCCGCCAAAAAAGCTAGATGGTTTGGCAAAACACTATGGCACACCTGCAAAAGGTCATATCTCTCCCAAAACAGGCAACTTATCAGTCAAAACTACTTCCTTTTCTCATACAAATAGTAAGGTCCCCCAAAATGAAAAGTACCTTTGGCATTGTTTAAACACTGCAGGTCAAAACATTTTGATGTTTTGTCAGTATGGCAGTGGACCACAGAAATATCCCTCATGTGCATATTTCAATCTTGGCTTAGTCCTTTGTCACTGAATGGTTACTGTAGTAGATGTTTTCTTTACAGAATACTATGTGTATGAAACAGAAAAACGATGAATTCAAGAGAAGCCAACAAGGTTTCACATCACATACTGTATTGCACTCATACTGCCATGGAAATTGTTACAGTAATTGCCAAACAGAAACAGAAAATGTGTACAGCACAATATTCTGTCAAAAAATAAGCACATCAAAACTAAAATGATTTATAGCCTACACTCCTATAACAACACATACAGTAGGAAAGTAAAGCAAATCTGGAGTTGAGTTTTCGTCCTCACTCTCCTAGTTATCCTCGCGCTATTGTGCCTGCCAAGCTCGTCCCGAAGCTCAGGGGCCTGGGTCTTAAAACACCCCTGTGCAACTGGATCCTGGACTTCCTGACGAGCAGACCCCAGGTGGAGAGAATGGGCAACCACACCTCCTCCTCACTGACCCTGAGTACCGGGGGCCCCCAGGGCTGCGTACTCAGTCCCCTCCTGTACTCCCTGTACACGCATGACTGTGTGGCAACACACAGTTCCAACATCATCCTGAAGTTTGCAGACGACACTACCATCCTGGGTCTCATCTCTAACAACGATGAGACCGCCTATAGAGATGAGGTAAGGGTCTTATTATTGCATGTACCAAATTGCTTCAGCACAGCAAAATTCTTACGACTTGGCAAGCATCATTCATCTACGCAGTAGACTGTGTAAGACCCAGGCCCCTGAGCTTCGGGACGAGCTTGGCAGGCACAATAGTGTTGAATGCTGAGCTGTAGTCCACAAACAGCATCCTCACATATGTGTTGCTCTTTTCCAGGTGGGAGAGGGTGGCGTGTGTAGCTAGGGCAATGGCATCGTCTGTTGATTGGTTTGGAAACTGAAAGGGGTCTAGGGTGTTGGGAAGGGTAGAGCAGATGTGGGTTCTGACCAGCCGCTCAAAGCACTTCATAATTGTGGACATCAATAAATGATGCGCTGTAGACAAACTCCAAGCCAATGTCCCAGTAGTGTAGTTATGCTAAATGCCTCTACTAAACACTTAGTTTTTACTGAATGATGCTTTGCACTTCACTTTGTGTTGAAGCCAATACAGTCATTCAGATTTAGGAGAGCTTCCTTGTGGGATACTCTAGAGTCATGTTGTCTACTGGAATAAAACTGTTATTTTCTTCAGGTTCATCCACTCATGGTTGTCCAGGTCTTCATCCCCCTACCCCAACCCACACCTTTAATACTTAGTTTTAGCCACACAGAATACGACACATAATTGCTGAGGGAAATGTATCCATATGTCAGGCGGGAATCGAACCCGGGTCGCTGGCGTCGTGAACCAGCGAGCTACGGAGTGAGCTAATACAAGGATCCAATTGCAGTTAACAGTCAAAGTACTTGTTTTATTAAACAACAGAAATCCAACGCACAGGAGACAAACGAGAGAGTTCAAACAGTTCCAAAAGCACAGAAGAAAACTCCAGAATGCAAAAGAAGCAGCGCAAAAACGGCAGTACAAAAATCCCAAAAGATACAAAGTTCAAAAACGGCAGTCCATAAATCCCAAGAGAAACAGGTGGAATCCAACGCACAGGAGACAAACGAGAGAGTTCAAACAGTTCCAAAAGCACAGAAGAAAACTCCAGAATGCAAAAGAAGCAGCGCAAAAACGGCAGTACAAAAATCCCAAAAGATACAAAGTTCAAAAACGGCAGTCCATAAATCCCAAGAGATAAAGGTGGTCAAAAACGGCAGTCAAAAAATCCAAAGGATACAGAAAATCAGAACGGCAGAGAAAATCCACAGGCAAAAATACAAAAGGTACACGAGGCAAAAAGTACGGCAGAGAACCGCAAACCGAGAACAGAGAACAGAGAACCAATTACTCACTTGACTGGAGACTCCTAACAACGCAGAAAAGAACAAGTGAAAAAAGCCCACTACTTATACCCCGCTTAACAAGCACCAACACAGAACAGGTGAGAACAGAAAATGAGAATCAGGTGGGCAGGTACACAAAGCAAACAATCTCCACTAGATGGCGCCAAAGTCATAGAATCGGTCACCGAGCGTGACAGTACCCCCCTCCTTAGGGGCGTCTCCTGACGCCCCCTTGGGGATCCGGATGCTTCTGATGGAAGTCTCTGATGAGGGATTTGTCAAAAATGTTCCGTGCTGGAACCCATGAGCGTTCCTACGCATTGTAGCCCTCCCAGTCCACCAGGTACTGAATCCCGCGTCCCACCCGGCGAGAGTCCAGCAACCGGCGAACAGTGAAAGCGGGTTGCCCGCCCACGATGCGAGGAGTAGGAGGGGACCTGGAAGCCGGAGCCAGGGGTGAGGACAGGAGGGGTCGTAACAGGGAGACATGGAATGAGGGGTGAATCCTCAGGGAGCGGGGAAGTTGGAGCTGGTAGGTCACCGGGTTGATCTTTCGGACGACCTTGAATGGACCGATGAACCTAGGGGCCAGCTTGCGAGATTCCACTCTCAAGGGGATGTCCCGTGCGGACAGCCACACCCTCTGCCCAGGACGGAACGATGGAGCAGGTCTCCGGCGCCGATTAGCCTGGGAACGGTTGGTCTCAGCCGTGCGCAGGAGGATCTGCCGGGTCCTCCTCCAGGTCCGCCTACACCTCTGCATATAACGTTGGACAGACGGCACCCCAACGTCCTCCTCCTGATCAGAAAATAGAGGAGGTTGGAAACCAAACTGGCACTGAAAGGGGGAGAGGTTAGTGGCAGATGACTGGAGGGTGTTGTGCGCGTATTCCGCCCAAGGCAGCCATGCGCTCCAGGAGGAAGCATTGTCTGCCACCAGTGTCCTCAGAGTGGACTCGAGCTCCTGGTTCAGCCTCTCCGTCTGCCCGTTGGACTGGGGATGGAAACCAGAGGAGAGACTGGCCGTTGCCCCGATGACCTTACAGAAAGACCGCCACACCCTGGAGGCGAACTGGGGACCCCGGTCGGAGACTATATCCTGAGGAAGGCCAAAAACTCTGAACACATTATTAAAAATCAGTTTAGCAGTTTCAAGGGCAGATGGCAGTTTAGGAAGCGCAAGAAAACGACAGGCCTTTGAGAACCGGTCGACAATAACTAAAATTACAGAGTTACCGTCTGACACCGGAAGACCGGTCACAAAGTCCATAGAAATGTGGGACCATGGGCGGTGTGGGATAGGGAGCGGATGCAGCAACCCCTGAGGTCGCTGGTGGGGGTTCTTGCTCCGTGTGCAGACGGGACAGGACCCGACGAAGGACGCCACATCTTTCGCCATGCCAGGCCACCAGAAGCGTCTCCTAAGGAACTCCAGCGTTCGTTGGGCCCCAGGGTGGGCCGTGATGTGCGAGGCGTGGCCCCACTGGAGCACCTGGGAGCGCACGGCTCGGGGAACGAAGAGGAGTCCGGGTCTTTCTGGTCCCGTGTTGGGCTCGTCCTGCTGCGCCCTTCGCACCTTGGCCTCGATTCCCCAGCGGATGGACGCCAAAATCCTGGAAGCAGGGATGACTGACCTCTCCTCCCGATCCTGGCCTGCAGGGGAGAATTGCCGGGACAAGGCATCGGGCTTGAGGTTTTTTGACCCAGGGCGGTAGGAGAGGGTGAAGTCAAAGCGACAAAAAAAAAGGGACCACCGAGCCTGGCGTGGATTGAGACGCTTTGCCACCTGGAGATATTCCAGGTTCCGGTGGTCGGTCCACACCAAGAACGGATGTTGAGCACCCTCCAGCCAGTGCCTCCATTCCTCAAGCGCCATCTTAACGGCCAACAACTCCCGATCGCCGACATCGTATCGGGACTCCGCAGGGCTCAGTCGATGGGAGAAGAAGGCACAGGGGTGGATCTTGCCGTCCGGGGCCCGCTGGGAAAGGATAGCCCCCACCCCCACCTCCGAGGCATCCACCTCAACAATGAAGGGCAGGGCTGGGTCGGGAAGGACGAGGATGGGCGCGGATGAGAAGCGGGTCTTGAGTTCGCGGAACGCCTTGTCCGCCCTAGAACTCCAAACAAAGGGACCCCTGCTCTTCTTGGTGAGAGCGGATATAGGCTCTGCCACTGTGCTGAAACCCCGGATAAACTTCCTGTAAAAGTTAGCGAACCCCAAGAACTGCTGGACCCCCTTGATAGAGCTAGGAGGTTCCCATTCCCTCACAGCTTTAGTTTTCCCCGGGTCCATTTCTATCTGGGCCTCTCGGAGGATGTAACCCAGAAAGGCCACCTCAGACTTATGGAACTCACATTTCTGGGGTTTTACAAAAAGGTGGTTCTGGAGAAGCCTCTGGAGCACCTGTCGAACGTGCAGGCGGTGTTCCTGCAAAGAGCTAGAAAAGATTAAAATATCATCCAGATAGACAAAAACAAAACGGTTAATCATGTCGCGGAGACAGTCATTAATAAGGGCCTGGAAGACAGCTGGAGCATTAGTGAGACCGAATGGTAAGACCTGGTATTCGTAGTGGCCTGATGGTGTATTGAAGGCCGTCTTCCATTCGTCCCCCTTCCGGATGCGAATCAGGTGGTAGGCATTTCGCAAATCCAGCTTAGTGAAGATGGTCGCCCCTGCCAGTAGGTCGAATGCCGAAGACATCAGAGGAAGAGGGTAGCGGTTTCGGACGGTGATCTTGTTCAAGGCCCTATAGTCAATACAGGGCCTCAGGGTCCCGTCCTTCTTCCCCACGAAGAAGAAGCCTGCTCCCGCAGGGGATGTGGAGGGGCGAATGAAGCCAGAGGCCAGCGCATCCCGGATGTAGTCGTCCATGGCCTTCCGTTCTGGGCGGGAAAGAGAAAAAATTCGCCCACGGGGCGGGCTGGTGCCCGGATGCAGCTCGATCGAGCTGCATCGTAGGACCGTAGGACCGGTGGGGAGGAAGGGTAGCAGCTCGGCTCTTGCTGAAAACCTCCTGTAGGTCCAGATACTCCGCGGGAACCTGAGACAGTTCAGAGGGGTCGGGAGGGTGGGGAGGCAGAAAAGGAGGGTCCACGAAAAGGCAGGTGGCATGACAGGTAGGACCCCACCCTAGGATGTGGCCAGTCACCCAGTCGACATGGGGGTTATGGCGGTTCAGCCAGGGGTAACCTAAAATAACAGAAAACTCAGGGGAACAGATTAGGTTCAAATCAATCTCCTCACGATGATTACCTAACTGTAATCTCACCTGAGAAGTCACCCGGGTCACACTGCCACTCCCCAGAGCTCGTCCGTCAAGGCCTGTGATGGCCAGAGCCTTATCAAGGACGACCAGGGGAATCTTGAGCCTCCGTGCTAGGCCTTCGTCAATAAAATTGCCAGCCGCTCCAGAGTCCAACAGAGCCAGGCAAGAATAGTCTGTCTCCCCCCAGGAGATGGAAACTGGGAGGTATACTGCCTGATCGGGGAGCTGGGAGGATAAGGTAGCGCCCGTCACAACCCTCCCCTGGTCGGACGGACATGGCCTTTTCCCTGAAGCTCAGGACAGGAAGAGCGGCGGTGACCTAGCTCACCGCAGTACAAGCAGCGCCCCTCACGCAGTCGCCGCTCTCTCTCCATGGTTGACAGTCGTGATGCTCCTATCTGCATGGGTTCAGGATCGTCATGGACCGGAGAACGCCAAGGGCCTCCCTCTGGTGTCTTCTGGACGAAGCCCTGACACCTGCGGCGCTCCCTCATCCGAGTGTCCAACCGGATGGCGTGGGCGATCAGTGGCTCGAGATCGGTGGGGCAGCCCACAGAGGCTAGCCCATCTTTCAGGGAGTCTGAAAGCCCGTGATGGAAAGCAGTAACCAGGGCATGCTCATTCCAATCACTCTCCTTGGCGAGAGTGCGGAATGCGATGGCGTAGTCTGCAACACTCCGCTTGTCCTGGCGAATGGTCATAAGGAGCCTTGCTGCATCCTGGCCAACTGCCTTCTGGTCAAAGACCAGTAGCATCTCCTCCTGGAATGCTGCGAAAGTACGGCATTCGGGACCCTGTTTGTCCCAGACAGCTGTGGCCCATTCCAGAGCCCTGCCAGAGAGTGTGGTAATCACAAATGCAATGCGAGACTTGTCTGTGGGAAAGGTTAAAGGGCGGAGATCAAAGTTCAATCTGCATTGGGTAAAAAATCCTCTGCACCCACCTGGATCGCCATTGTAGTATTGGGGAGTGGACAGCCGAGGCTCTGGGCTTGCATGGGAAGGAGGAGCGGTGTACCCAGGTGCTGGTTGCTGTTGCCATGTTGCCCCAGCCTGAACCAGTTGTTGCAACCTGTGCTCATGGCGAGCTAAATCCTCCCGCTGGCGCTCCAGATCCTTTTGCTGGCGACTTAAACTCTCACCTTGTTGCACCAACGCCTGCTCGTGTTGCTCCACGCGTGCTTGAGCGCGAAGAAACAACTCCTTCATGTTCTCCATCTGTTCGGAAACCCCCGCTGGATCCATAATGTCTGCGTTGTTCTGTCAGGCGGGAATCGAACCCGGGTCGCTGGCGTCGTGAACCAGCGAGCTACGGAGTGAGCTAATACAAGGATCCAATTGCAGTTAACAGTCAAAGTACTTGTTTTATTAAACAACAGAAATCCAACGCACAGGAGACAAACGAGAGAGTTCAAACAGTTCCAAAAGCACAGAAGAAAACTCCAGAATGCAAAAGAAGCAGCGCAAAAACGGCAGTACAAAAATCCCAAAAGATACAAAGTTCAAAAACGGCAGTCCATAAATCCCAAGAGAAACAGGTGGAATCCAACGCACAGGAGACAAACGAGAGAGTTCAAACAGTTCCAAAAGCACAGAAGAAAACTCCAGAATGCAAAAGAAGCAGCGCAAAAACGGCAGTACAAAAATCCCAAAAGATACAAAGTTCAAAAACGGCAGTCCATAAATCCCAAGAGATAAAGGTGGTCAAAAACGGCAGTCAAAAAATCCAAAGGATACAGAAAATCAGAACGGCAGAGAAAATCCACAGGCAAAAATACAAAAGGTACACGAGGCAAAAAGTACGGCAGAGAACCGCAAACCGAGAACAGAGAACAGAGAACCAATTACTCACTTGACTGGAGACTCCTAACAACGCAGAAAAGAACAAGTGAAAAAAGCCCACTACTTATACCCCGCTTAACAAGCACCAACACAGAACAGGTGAGAACAGAAAATGAGAATCAGGTGGGCAGGTACACAAAGCAAACAATCTCCACTAGATGGCGCCAAAGTCATAGAATCGGTCACCGAGCGTGACACCATATGGGTCACTACTGTAGTGAACACAAATGGTCAGGAACAGAGCTGGGTGCAGTGAGTCTCTGATTCCTTAAGAGAGTTTCTCGCGACAGATTGCTTACATTGCACTTCATCTGTTAGCAGCTTTGAATAAAAGCATCTGGCAAATGATTAAATATAGAACATGATTCTCTCATTGCTTTGCTCCTAACTTAATCTGTGTTTGCTACAAAAACAATCCCTGCTTTTTAAGATGAGAGTAATGTGTTTTCTTGGTTTCTGGCTTCCATTGTTGTGATCTCACTTCATGTCTGCTAAGTAGAATGTTTCTCATGCTTGGTCATTGTTCCATATCTCTAAAACTACCTGTGGTTGTTATATCCATCAAAAGCTGGTACTAAACTACTACTGCTAAACGATGAATGAGCATGAAATTGGAGAGAGAGAGGGAATAACCGTGTCTGAACTTTCTTTTTTTTTCCTTTTTGCGAAGAAGCCGTCACATGAGTGGTGAGCGGGCATGCAAGTACTTTAATCAGCACCTGTTTGTTCTTCGTCTCCCCACCAGCACAATGGCAAATCGACAGAGTCTCCGGAAGGAGAAGCAGAAAGGTGGAGGGGATGAGGAGAGGCTCGAGCTGATGTCACCAGCAGAGTGAAAGACAGATACAGGCGAAAGAAAATGTCATTCTTCTGCAACTGGCCTCGTTGTTATTTCTTGCAGCAGACACAAAGCACCTACACACTGTTTCAGAACTGTTTTCAAAATGAGAAGAACAAACTTAGCTTTGCTACATTATTTCTGGTAATGAAAGGGCATTTCACAAGAGAATACCTATGACAGCATATTGCAAGTATCACCATGGTTGTGGTCCGAGTGAACTCACGTTTGGTTTGTTCTTTTCATCGGACAAAATTATCCGATCAATCTGTGTGTCATACCTTAGAGGCAACTCCACCACAGACATTGTGTATGCACTACCAATCTGTCTTGAACACTAAAATTAAACAATTTCATTCTTGGAATGAATACACACAGAAAAACCATACCCCCCGAACCCAATGAGGACATGTCTTGATGAATAAACAGCGTGCTGATGTGCGCACGTGGGTGGGAACGCTTAGACGGATGGTGGGAGGGAAAGAGGGAGAAGTAAATCTCGTGGATTACAACGTTTTTTTTTGAGAATTAATATTCCTCATGCCGACTCGCTAATCCCGGATTATCCACTCTCGGGAGCCTAGGCTGAGTAGTGACCATGGGAACAAGATAAACCACTCTACTGTTTGTTTTGGTCAAGATCATTCACGTTTATTCACATTCAATTGCAGTGGTTGTGATTGTTGGTGGTGTGTGTTTCCATTAGAGTTTCCGTTAGAGTTGTACAGCTGTTCACAGCTCCTCTCTTGGTGATTGTTTGGATACCCACGCCAGCTGTGGACTCTGGAAGAGCTCTGGCAGATCCAATTCACACACGGCTGCCAAGTGGGCCTTCTTTGGTCACTGGTTCTTTGGTAAGGCATCTAGCGCCTTACATGGCTAAAAGCAATGGCAATATCACTTCCATGACAAAGGAGCCAGTGTGATCACTCTGTAGACGGTGCCGTGGGAGTTAACAGCCACAACCAGTCATGGATCACTGGTGTACTTCAAATGATTTCAAAACTATCATTTACTTTGTTTGTTCTCTCTTTTTCGTATTTTATGAGTGAACGTTAGAGTTCATCCGTAGGAAGTCACAGGTTATGTAACAGCTGACATGGAGTGACAGTTACATGTACACAGATTGTCTTCATACTTCCTCTGAAAACTCTCATATAATTTGCAACAAAAAACCCTGAGCATCATGTGAGCTGTGGGAGAGGGAGTGATTGTAGCGGAACAATGGATTTAGCCACAAAGTTCAAAAAGTCTAAAAATGCTTCACTGTATATACTGTGATATTTTAGTCTCTATCATGGCACAAAGGTTTGTTAAGTAACTCTTTGTTTTACAAAAACCACAGTGAGAAAGGAAACAGGGACTTTACTCAACAAACACACCTTGCATTTTGAGGTTTTAATACTTTTGGGGAGCTTATTTCATCCACACATTGACTCGCTATATATACAGTATACAGTATATATATGTATATATATATATATATATATATATATATATATATGTATATGTATATATAGGCCATAACAATAACAGTACTTTCCCTGTAACACCTTTCCCCATTGTTCATAAAATAGCATCTGACCCAAAAATGCATCTTAGGTGTTCAGGTGTAGGTGAAAAGATTTGAACTTCTTATCCGATGGCAAGAGACACATGGTTGTTGGGGTGTTTCTTGTGGTGTAGGCATATTCAGTCACCACAGTGACATCACTGTTTTTCCTTGCATCACTAACACCTATGCTCTACAGGAAACTACCCAGCATCACACTTCCTGTTTCTTCAAACCGCAAACTACACCTCCAACATCACATGAGATGTACTCGTACTCGCTCACACAGCTGCATGCACGCACGAGAATATATGCATATGCACACACACACACATTGAAGACATACTTTTTTACTACAGAGAGCCAATTCTGTTAGAGCACCCAAACATGCACATTAGTGTGTCTTTTATGCAAATGTAATCTATAGATTATTAAATACAGATAACTTGAATTGAGTCAGCTCCTATCTGAGATCTGAGAACTAGTTTTAGGCCAAATAAATTCAGGTTCATTTTAAGATCTCAAGTCGAGCTGTTAAAGTAAGACTAGAAACATTGGGTATTAAAGACATGTGATTTTCACCACAGTCTGACTATAATAACCTCTCAGGACTTTTACATTTTCACCACAGTCTGACTATAATAACCTCTCAGGACTTTTACATTTTCACCACAGTCTGACTATAATAACCTCTCAGGACTTTTACATTTTCACCACAGTCTGACTATAATAACCTCTAAGGACATTTTCACCACAGTCTGAATATAATAACCTCTCAGGACATTTACATTTCCACCACAGTCTGATTATAATAACCTCTAAGGACATTTTCACCACAGTCTGAATATAATAACCTCTCAGGACATTTCTAAAGGGATGAATGTCCTTTCCTGTGTACCTATTCATTTCCAAGTACTCTCCATACTGCAAGGGGGAAGTGAATGACCACTGTGCCTTGAGCTTGTGGAAATTGAGCAAGAAATGGTAATAACTATAATTTATAGTGTTTTGCCCCTTTCCTTTTGACCTTGGCTTGAAAGCCTACATTTGTCAGAAATTAGAAAAGCTGACATAGTTGTATTCTCCCCTTTCGTAAAACTGGGGGGGGTTGACAGACACAGTGTCATCATGTGTCATCACGATGTGGCGGGCAAGGTTACCACTGAGATAGACGTTCTCTTGTGCTGCTGCAAAAAAAGTGGAGAAGGGTGAACGGTTTCTGTTAAGCCTACCTTGACCTCAGGAATTATGACTAATACATTTCTACCAAGTTCTGTTTATGCCTGTGTATGTGCCAGTGTGCAATAGTGTGTGTGTGTGTGTGTGTGTTTACTTTTTAGTTGCCGTTTTGCATTGTATCAGTTATACCAATACAAGACCTGGAGAACTTAACAAAGAAGGGCGGAGAGACTGACAATACGTGTGGGGGTAGGCAAGTGAGCAAGAGAGTACGTGGGGGTAAGAGGAGAGAGAGATAAACAGACCACATCCAGGCCAGTGGGCGAAGAGTGGGAGAAGAGTGAGTGTGGGGGCGTAATGAGGAGAGTAGGAGTAAGGAAGTAGTGGTCCAGAGAGGAAGAACTGAGGGTGGGGGGAGGGGGGCTATGGTCCCCAGAGATTGGCTGAAATGGTCATGGTTTGACTTCGGCCATTGTTCAAATGTCATTCAGGGGCGGGCAGGCCGCTGAGTGTTCAGCAGTGTAGAGGCATGTCATTAGACATACATGAAAACAATACCGGAGAGTCCCAGACCTACACCACAGCTTTCTGAAAACTCTTCTTGACTTCTTGATTCAGTAGTTCTAAGGGACTGGGGCCAAAATGTCCGTGTCATCCCACTAAACAGATTGCTGAGGGCACATGGGGGAGGAAGGAATAATGTAAGGTAACGCTCTTTGAATGAACTGCCCACAGTCTGTATGTTTGCCTCAGCACATGGCTTCATAACCCTGTTTGTCACACAACTAATCAGCCAGTGGTCCCTCTGGCCCACGTCACAACCTGTGTTGTGGCAGCCGTATTAATCATGTATAAATTAGATCATGTTTTATTCCTGACTTGCATTGTCGGGGGTCTATGGGGGACACTGTTCCCTCGCATTATTGATGTGCATGCATAAACAAAGCTGGTGTACCATGAGGCAATGGTTCAAAAATACAAAACTTACGTTCCAGCAAAAGTTCAGCATCCCAGGTTGACAAAGGACCTTTAGCTCAGACTAACAAATTACTTGAGGAACCAGGAGAGAGAGAGAGAGAGAGAGAGAGAGAGAAGGAATATAAGAAAGAATAAATACATAACTATCCTGGATGCACATATGGTGGGGTAGAGGCAGTGATGGAAGAAGAGAGAGAGAGAGAGAGTGCGAGAGAGAGAGAGCGCAGAGTAGAGTAAAACAGAGGGAAACAGGTTTGTGAATGTGACCTCAGATTAGAGATTGCTGTTAAAGATTACCAAAGCCCACAGCACTGGATAATACCTAATGTAATCCAACACATTCCAAACTGTTTTTCAACCCAGGCTTTCCATCTGTCCCCAATCTCACACACACTCTCTCTCTCTCTCTCTCTCTCACTCTTTCACTCTCTCTTTCACTCTCTCGATCTCTCTCTCTCTTTCACTCTGTGACTCTTTTATTGCTCCTGCAAGCATGGCAACTGCCCTGCTTTCAAAATTTCCCATTGCATTCACAGCACAGGGAGGTCTTTGTCAAACTTGTGCGTACGTGCAAAAGGCCAGGATAGCAATTGCCCTGCACATGGACCTCTGTGGCCCCGTCAGGGCACCCGTGGCAGCTGAATGAGAGGAGATTGTGGGTGACAGCAAAGAGGCTAGCAGGGCAGTCCACTGGTTTGAACTAATTCATGCACTGATTTCAGCAGCGGGATCGATAGCTGGCACTTAGCTCTGGCTCACTGGCAGAGGCCATGGAAATACTGTGTCTGCAGCTCTGCAGAGCTGAGGGGATATCCCTATTGTGTAGCACTTACTCACCCATTTATTTGGATATCCCATGTCAGCAGGGTTGTAAGGGTTGCATGTGATGTGTGGTCAGTCTTCATAGTTTTCCTTTCCCTCCCACACAATAGTAACATTAGATGAGTCTAGCTGCCAAGTCCACTTATTCTATGGTCTGGGCCAGGAGGATTTAGCAATGAATCAGTGGGTTCCACACATATTGATCCCATTCATAAAGCTTTTCATTGAATATTTAAATTCATATTTGCTGCAGGGTGTGTATGCCTGCTACCAGCGGTGCTGCCTGTGGGTGCCTGTCACGTCATACCAAAAACACGGGGATAACCCCCACAACCACGTGCCAATAGGAAAATAAGGATGTTCACGTCAGAACCCAAATTAGGCATGCCGGCGCTAGCATGTTGTCCATATTTGGAGTTCTGCCTGTGACGGAGGTTCCTTATGTGGAAAAATGAGGCGGGGCGGTGTCAAAGCTCTCGCAGTACAAATACTTCCAACCCCGCCTCTCCAGTACAATCACAGCTTGTTGACATTACAGGACAATAGAAAACTGACGGCGGGTTGAATTCTCTGAATAGTGAAATTCGATTATGAAACCTTAAAAATAGCATAAGCACTTTAAAAGGATAATTAAGGCTATATCTCTGTATACCTCTCATTCTAACTGAAACGTGTTGTGTATTTCCAGAGTTCTATTTAGGTCCTAAATCTTTCCTTTTTTTGTTCAAGTAGAAGGTATTCAAGCTCCGCTTCAATTTTCTGTACACGGTTAAAAGTAGAAATTCTCAAACTAAAGTCAATCATGGGTAATGGCGATTTGTTGGAGATATCAGCAAGTGAGCTGGTCCACATCCTTGGTACTCCCGCTGAGCTCTTCACCTCTGGCGGATGTGTGCTGTTGGACTGCCGACCTTTCCTCGCCTTTTCAAGGACTCACATTCACGAATCTCGCAATGTCAACTGGAACTCAATGCTAAGACGGAGATCCAAAAGTGCAGCGGTGAGCCTGGAATGGCTTGTCCCTGATAAGTCGTTGCTGGGACGGCTGCGCAAGGGAGAGTTCTCGCCGGTAGTGGTGCTGGATGAGGCCAGTAGGTTGGTGTCCGAGTTGAAGAGCGAGAGTCTGGCGAGCTTGCTTCTAAATGCGCTTCAGTCGGAGGTTCAGCCATGCAGCACGCAAATCTGCTTTTTGCAAGGTATGTAGCCTATCTGATCTCTTAAACACAAAATGCACTAATATTATTGTCTAATAGAACATCGGAAATTATTTTAACTGGGCTTCTCACTACGAAATAAGGCATCTGCACTAAGTTAAACAATACAAAATGTGGTTAAGTGGTTTAAACAGCGGCTTAATCAGAGTTTCATTAAAATGTCATTCAATCTTTAATTTACTATTCACCATGTGCGTCTTGTCAGTTTTAAAATTATTGTTTTAACAGGTGAAAATATTGTATTGGTTCTGTGACTTATACTCCTTGGTTCTATTGTTTCAGAGGGATTTGAAGGGTTCCTCACCATGTACCCAGAGCTGTGCTTTCAGTCCCCGATGGTGCCTGCTAGCCATCCCACATTCGGCGACTCTGAAAAGGCTTACTCAGGGAGACGAACGCCTCTGTATGACCAGGTGAAACTACAATTTATGTAATTTGTGAAGAAAAAAAAAAGAAAATCTAACACCACTCTATTATACATGAAAACCATTATTTTGAACGTCCATCGTGTAATACCATCTCCAATGATTTATCTAGCCTATGTCAAATTAGACATGATGTATATGTTTATAGGTTCGATTCTGTGAATAATGTTAATGTAACCTTTAAATGAAATTCATTTTGAGGCCAGTGGGCCATCAGTTCCATATCATTTATACAGTATACATAAAATATACATATATTTGTGATTACACCAAGTGGCAAGTGTAAAAAAAAAAAAACAATAACAACGTAAAAAAAAAAAAAAGTCAGTTATCTCTGGGAAACTCTTAGACTTAGAGGAAGCAAATTCCACAAATCAGGAAGCAATTTTACTCCAATTAGTACACTCCACCATGACCGCCACACACTTCCTTCCTGTGCCTACTGCAATAACTAACCTCTCTGACTGTGTGTGTTTTTGCTTTGTTTTCTCAAAAGGGTGGCCCTGTGGAGATCCTTCCCTTCCTCTACCTGGGCAGTGCCCACCACTCGTCACAGCGGGAGACTCTGGCATCGCGGGGCATCACGGCTGTGCTCAACATGTCGTCCTCCTGTCCGAACCTCTTTGAGGCCGAGCTCACCTATAAGACACTAAGGGTGGAAGACAACCTGGCCGCAGACATACGTGTGCTCTTTCCCGAAGCCATTCAGTTCATTGGTGAGTTTCATGGACATAGTCCACATCTATAACACACACAAACACACACCTACATAGATACAGCTAGGAGGTTAAACATCAAATATAATACTGTCATTTGGTCAGACCATTAATCCATAGCTTAGAACCCAGACTCACAACTTCACAAACTCACAAACACGCAAACATACAACCTCACAAACACGCACACATACAATCTCACAAACACGCACACATACAAACTCACAAACACGCACCTAAACTCACAAACACTCACACACCCCCAAACTCACAAACACGCACACGCACAAACTCACAAACACGCACAAAAGCGCACAAAAGCGCACAAACTCACAAACACCCACACAAACACACAAACCACTCTCCTATATGAGCGTAGCACAAACATAGTGTGTCTTTCTGGTTAGTCCATGTGTCTATCTCTCACACAAAAGCAACGGGACCTTTGAGTGCATGGAAACCCCTCTTCATCTGATCTGTTTTTGTATTAATTCATTTATGATAGACATCGAGTGTCTCACTGAACTGGATCAACTAACCCCCTGGCTTTCTTTGTCACCTTCTGCTCCCCTCAGACTCGGTGAAGGAGAGTGGTGGTAGAGTCCTTGTGCACTGCCAAGCGGGCATCTCCCGCTCCGCCACCATCTGCCTGGCCTACCTCATCAACGCGCGCCGCGTCAGCCTGGACGAGGCCTTCAACTTTGTCAAGCGCCGGCGCCAGGTCATCTCGCCCAACCTGGCCTTCATGGGACAGCTGGTGCAGTTCGAGACAGACGTGAATCAGACAGGGAGACCCTTCCAGCTCCTCTGCCCG
>NC_137913.1:30145646-30215646 GCF_963457725.1 Sprattus sprattus
GATTAGTTCCGAAACGAATACATGATTATGACACCTTACTGTTGTTGATTTAAAACCTATATTTAAAGTTAATGAAAAGTCGAGGAGGGTGACTTTGCCCACAGCCTTGGTGGAGACAGGCAAATTAGCTTTGTTGATGAGAGCCAAGCCTAATTCGAAATGGAAGATCTTGTGCTCACCAGAGGCATGGCACTCATATCCATCGCATTTCCAGTGCTCGTCTTTACTCAACTAAAAAGCAGTGGGTGAAAAATAAATACCATATAGTGTTGGTTAATAAGAGCAATACGTGTCTGCGCAGTGATTTCCAGGCGCGACCTGAAGGGATTTAACATAGGTCGACAGTGAGGGTGGGAGGGAGAGTTCAACTCATGACGCCCGTTCTGACATCACTTGCGCTGGCGGAGCAAAGCGGACGGGTGCGTTGATATAGCCAAGGCGCCTCTCGATCACTTTACGCTCAAACGCTGCTATCCTGATGAAGGAGGAGGAGGCGAGGCGGCAGAACTGAACGAGGGAGAAAGCTGCGCAAAGACAGACCCAGCAAGAGCTGCGGAACGCACAGAACGCACAGAAGCATGACTCGCATATCTGCGCATGGATATATCCAAGCCCATCCATCAGCTTTGTACTGCTGCTGAGCCCCCTGAAAAAATGGGACTGTGCCTAAAGTGGAATGTTGTTACACGCAACCAGGGACCGACTTCATAAACATATGTTGGAAAACAACGCAAAAAAATCTCCCAGGGCTGATTTGTTTGCCAGACCAAGATCACCAAACGCTGCGCGCCTTTTGCTGTGGTCAACTGCTGTTTCCCCCGAGGAGCATAGGGGACATCATTCATATCTTCAGCTCTGAGATGGAAAGTTAGGCAGGCGATCGTGTGTGGAGCTCAAATTGGCTCTGTGCCGTTTTCTGCAGAGGGGCCCCAGGAGGATGATATTTAAAGCAGTGCGCTCCGTGGAGGATTAGACGACACATCTGGTTGATAGCCTAGTTTTGAAAATCCTAGAATGTCCAGTTAGTTATAGCTTGAATATATTTGTGTGTCTTCAAATGCTGACAATGCTTTCTTTTTTTTTTTAACACTAACAAGTGTAAGAAACTTTACAAAATTCTCTTGGCGGTTACAAAGTGCGTGGAGACAAAGTGCGTGGAGAGATTGCCGACGCCTTTTCTGTGTGTTTAGCTAATATCGCATTACGTAATTTGAGAAATACTCAGATACTACATATTTTTGACCCAGCAGCTTCTTAAACTAATCTTTATTTTCAAGCACTCCATGAACGGAAACAGAATTGTATCTGGTTTGCCAAGCCAGTTTAAGTTGATGCATGAGTGACTGTTCCATCAACAGAGCGCATAGGGCAGTGCAACGGAAAATGTAATTGTGCTCAGATTTCACTGGTGCACCATCTTAATCAATCGCCATCGATCCGTATCTTGACGCTCTGCTGGAGTTTATTTGGGCATCTGGATGTTAAGAATAAGTGCAGGGAAGGAGAGAAGCAAAGGAGAAAAGAATGTTAGCAGGAGATATGAAACGATTCAGAAAAAATATATTCTAAATCTACTGTCAACTTTTCATTCTTTGTTTTTGACCATACCTTTTTATTCTATTTAGAACTATTTTGAAAGAAAAATCAGCTCACTTTACAAATAATCCCATACAGTAAAAAAATTAAAATATTTCGGAAGGGAATTCTTTCTCCTGGGACTATCGTGCGGATACAGCATGGCATCCGCGTGTTCCCCGGCCCTGAGCATGACAGGGAGGAACGGCAGCAGTAGTGGCGGCCCCTCATCTCCCACCTGCAACCAGAGCATGCTAAAACTGGCCCCTTACTCCCCGGAGGCCACGGCAGTGTTCGCCACGGCCATCACGCTGATGGTTCTCTTCACCATCGTGGGCAACATCCTGGTGATCATCGCCGTGCTGACGAGCCGTTCGCTGCGCGGCCCGCAGAACCTCTTCCTCGTGTCTCTGGCTGCAGCAGACATTCTGGTGGCCACGCTGATCATCCCGTTCTCGTTGGCCAACGAGCTTATGGGCTACTGGTACTTCCGCTCGGTGTGGTGCGAGATCTACCTGGCGCTGGATGTGCTCTTCTGCACCTCGTCCATCGTGCACCTCTGCGCCATCAGCCTGGACCGCTACCTGTCCATCTCCCGCGCCCTCACCTATGGCTCCAAGCGCACTCCGCGCCGGATCAAGGCGGCCATCTTGGTGGTGTGGCTCATCTCCGCCGTCATCTCTTTCCCGCCGCTGCTCTCCATGAACAAGAAACAGGGCGGCGAGGGCGAGGGCCAGGGGCCGCAGTGCCAACTGAACGATGAGCGCTGGTACATCCTCTACTCCACCATTGGCTCCTTCTTCGCCCCCTGCCTCATCATGATCCTGGTCTACATGCGCATCTACGCGATCGCCAAGCAGCGCACGCGGTGCCCACCAGGGGAGCCGCGCAAGGAGGCGCCCACACCGCAGACAAAGACCCGCGCCCAGCACCAGCCCAACGGCAGAGGCAGCACAGACATAGGCACACCTGGCACCCACCACAAGCTGGCAGGAAATGCCACTCCCAGGCCACACCACCTGGCTGTGCCCCAGACGCCCTCCCCGCACGTAGGCAAGCGGCAGCAGCCCACTACCCCCTCCGCTAATAACCTGCTCCAGCCTCCTTCGCCCTGTCCAGCTCCCACGCCCACAACCCCTTCCACTACCCTGGGCCAGACGCCAACACTGTCCCCTTCTCTGTCCTCCTCCACCCAGCAGCAGCAGCCTGACAGCACCCCTGCCAAGCCCAGTGCGGAGGTGGTGCCGGTGGACGAGAAGAAAGCCAAGCGTCTGGAGAAGAGAGCCGACAACAACAACGGTGACACCTCCAGCTCTGACTCCGACACCGAGCCTGGTGGAGCTGGCGGGTGTGAGCTGGAGGACAACCGGTCCCCCAGCATGGCGGGCACTCCCAGTGCGGGCATCCACTCACCCGCCACCATCCAGAAGTACAGGGACATGATCGCCACGGCCAAAGGCGCCAAGCTTGCAGCCAAGAAGTCCAAGCAGGAGGGCACGCCCAACTCGGCGCGCCGCAAGGCCATGGTGAACCGCGAGAAGCGATTCACCTTTGTGCTGGCCGTGGTGATCGGCGTCTTCGTGGTTTGCTGGTTCCCCTTCTTCTTCTCCTACAGCCTGCAGGCCATCTGCCCCGAGACCTGCGTCCTCCCCGATCCCCTGTTCAAGTTCTTCTTCTGGATCGGCTACTGCAACAGCTGCCTCAACCCCGTCATCTACACCATCTTCAACAAGGACTTCCGCAGAGCCTTCAAGAAGATCCTGTGCAAGAACACCAAGGGCACATTCTTCTGAAGTCGGTCAGGAATCTCGACGAGTCATGATATCCCCACTGACAAACAAACAAAAACAAAAAAGCAATTGGACAATGCATTTTGTAAAATATAACAGACATAACTGGCAGATGAATACATACAGAACACCTAAAAGCCTTGGGGTTATAAAAAGACTCTGTAAAGATGGACAGATGGACAGGTACACAATTCATAGGATAAACTGACTTGACTTTTCTCATGAAGTCGCAGATTTACTCGGACTGTCTCTTAACTGAGGTGGCTTTGAAATGCAATAAAGAGAGGCTGTTTTCTCTCCATCAGCACTGGCAGAGAACAAAGCACATTCATAGGGTCAAATGAGGAGACTGCTTTTAGTTGGTGAAGAATGAAGAAGAATGGCACATACCAGTGGGTTGAGGATGTGGGAGCGTAAGTACTTGTTTTTAAGGCGAAAGCATAAGCAAAGCACAAGACCGGACTACAAGTCTATTCCTTTTTCTGTTGATCGCCATTCTGAGAACATGCTGGCCTCAGGGATATTAAGAGCATGCTTTCTTGTAAAAGATTTTTATCCTGACGAGAGCCTGACAAATACAGCTTGTTTTTGTCTTTTCTTTTTATGTTTCCTGGATTTTTCCTCCCTTTTAAATTTGTGATCTGGATTTCTCTGAACCTTTGTTTAGGTGTATGTATAAAAAAAAAGGAAAGAAAAAAGACTTCACACGTACAGTGTCATGACGGTGATATCTTCAAAGCTTTAATGTTTTTTAATTAAGGAGATAGGCAGTGAAGATTTTCAAAAAGCCTTTGTACAACTCTGTGCCCCCCAACGCTGGGTTCTGACAAGGTGAACACCGGAGATCCTGAGGGCTACCCTCCCTTTGACTTCTCTTGAATCTTCTTTCCTGGGACTTGCACTCACTGTGAGGAGACAAGCAACCGTGAACAATCTGTGTGTGTGTGTGTGGTGCGTGTCTCTGTGTGTGTGTGTGTGACGCAGGGCCTTCCCACCAGGTGACAAGCACAAGTCCAGGCACAAACAACACTAAAGTGGATTCAGGTGATTTTGTGAAAGGGACACTGGCGCTCTGTGGACACAATGGATGCATTTGACGGGTGTTAGTAGGGGGCAAGCCTTGGCAGATAGCTGCCATGCCTCAAACAACTGCATCAAAACAATTGGCAATGTGAGGTCATCCCCAGGAGGCACTGACCAACCATATTTCAGGGCAGTGAAAAAGAGATAATTCCGTTGCAATTTGGATTTTGTCTGTTTTTTAGTGTGTATTGTTTCCATTTTGAGGAGCGGAGAAGGGGAGAAGGGTGGGGGCAGATCCTTTTTTTTCCAGAGGCAAAATACTTGTAATTGTGAAATTGAATTGAAAGGGGGGTTTTTCTGGTGTTTAGACGAGGCGCACGTATGTGACTCTCTCATGTGCCCTCTGTGTAAAAGGAGATTGCTGAGGTTGACCACTGTCTGCCCCCATACAACCACTCGTATCCTCCCCTCTCCCCTTTTACTGACCTGACTGTGAAAGGCTACGCTTCGTCAGGGTGACTCATGGGACTAAGGGCTGATGGCAATGATGCTTTTTTTTCTCTACTTCTCTTAGTGTGCGTGTGTGTGTGTGACAAAGTGGGAAAGTGGCGTGTATGTGTGTGTGCGATCTGGTGTCTGTGTGTGAATGTCTGTGATGAAGAGAGAATGGTGTGCACGGGTCTTGCCGTGTGCATTTGCGTTTGTCAGCCGTGGCATCAAAGCTAGGAGTGTGTGCTGCGTGCGAGTGTGTGTGCGTCTGAGCCGTGTGTCTTCAGGAGATAGTTGGGCGTGCTTGAGTGTGCGGATGTCCAGACCCATGCCCTGCTCTGACCACGCCTGCAGAGCCACAACAAATCCACTCAGGCAGCCAGAGAGCTTAGCGAGTGATTCAAATTGAAATGGATGGCCTCCCTTAGCCCTGGTGTCAGTGTCCATGCGTGTTAGCCGCTGGCCCCTGCGGACCCCTTCCTGTCATCCCCGCTTCTTTAGATGAAAATCAGCGCTGACATAGCGGAGCAAGGCATGGCCAGCATGCTTTTAATGTCGCCCACGGATCTTGCCAAGGCGAAAACAACTGGAGTGAGGTCATGGGTCAATAGGATGGTTGTGTGTGTGTGTGTATCAGTGATTGTGTATGAGAGAGAGAGAGTTGGTGTATGTATGTGAGGGTATGTGATGAGAGCTATCCTGCTGTTTTGGAACATTTGACGGGATGGTTTTGTAAGCTTTCTTTGTCGCTGTGAATGCTTTTGTGAAACGTATTTATTTGGCAACTCTCTGTTTCCTGCAGTTCATATTTATTATTATTTTGACGTGGGCCAATGCTTTGTTTTTTACTTCTAGCTGTAAAAGAACAAAAAAGAACATGTATCTTTCAAATGTATTTTGAGCTTAAGTTGTACCAGAACCATGACTGACAATTGAAAATGTGTACAGGTGCGAGTGTGTGTGTGTGTGTGTGTGTGTGTGTGTGTGTGTGTGTGTGTGTGTGTGTGTGTGTTCATGGGTGTGTGCATGTGCCTGACTTCATCTGCACACACAATCTCTGTGTGTTTGTGTGTGGGTGTGTATGTGTGCGTGTGTGTATGTGTGCGTGTGTGCGTGTGTGTGTGTGTGTGTGTGTGTGTGTGTGTGTGTGTCTTTGTACACGCGAGTGTGTGAGCCTTATTTTGTGGTTTCGAGGATAGAGATGATTTACGCATTTTGACAGCTCTGCATCGTTCATGCCTGCTCTCTCTCTCTCTCTCTTTCCACACACACTGTGCGCTCTCCGTTCACCTCCTTGGCCTGCTGTTCTTTCCTTACAGTGTGTACTTGTGGCGTTTTCTCTCCACGGGTTGACAATAAATCTGTTCAAATACAGTATGTCCATGACTTCCGAGTTATTTGGAAACTAAACAGAGGATGAGGATGTGTGATCAAACCACTACATTTCCACACATATTCTCTCGTCACATATACCAAAAGTGAAAAAAATCATAATACATTGTCACTTTATTTGCTTGTGAGTCATGTTTTGAACCGGACAGGGTCAAAATAAAATGGGTTCTTCATTCCACAATTCATCTGCAGGCCCCACCTTCTTCCAGCACATCCCTGTGTTGTCATCCACGCTCTGCCTGGCTATGAATGCAGGCCATCGGTTAGAATACATTTGTGTCGTGCAATTTGTTTTCTGGATGCGGCAATTTCCATATTGATTTCATAAACATGTGTAGTTCTGTGAGGGCCAAAAATGTCTGTATGCAGTACACCCAGTCATCAAAGACTGCACAGGGTATTCAGTTGCGCAGGAAACAAATAAATACGAAATAATGAAGCGATGCAATAAGATGCTAGCGTGGCCTGTGATGGCACTGGTATTAAACATATGCTAATTTAGCGCAGAGTAAAGCGAAGAAAATAAGACGCTCTCGCGGCACTCCCCCTTAGTTTACATTCACATGGCTTGGACTGTGAGGTGTAATGCAGTCAGACCTCAAGGTTCTCCTGTACTTACTGCACCTTAAAGTTTAGTGGTTGTGGGATGTCTTTGTTACGATCTAGTTTTTCAGTTTTTCTAGGCAATCGATATTTGGCGATATACTGGTCAGATCACAAAATGTCTATTTAACCATCTACGTATAAACATGTCAGATGGAGTGCCTTGATCTGTCATTATGGTTAGGTTATGTATTACTAATCCTACCTATCCGAATTCTTTCCATATGTTCAATTCTAATCTTTAATTCTAAACTTTGGGGATTGCTGGGCAAAGCCATGGTGCTGTTCAGATCAGCAGTCCGATAGAACCACAACACAAATAGACTTTCTGTTTTTTTAAAGCGCACCAAGGAATTTGAAGGCTCCCTGATCTTCTGATAAGAAGGGACTATTTAAGGAATGAATAATGACAATCTGGCCTTGAGATTTAATTTTTGGTTGTACTTCCTGACTGTCCTAATCCGACAGGGAGTAAACTGTAGACTTGCAGAAAGCTGCACCGTCTGTGGTCACACGGCACAACCTTTGACGTAACTTTGACCATTTTATTGGCTGCCGGTGACCCTTCTGTAAAATCTAATTTATTTTTACATTCATTTTGTAATGGAAGCAATGATGTTCTTTTGGCCTGGAAAGCTGTCCACCTTTGGATTGGAGTGCAAGAAACTTGAATTGAATTCCAGTATAAATATCTTCATCTTGACGTTTTGAACAATTTGTTTATTGTTATCATTTGTTCAAATTTATAAAATATCAGATATACTGTATATATCCGATAAGACAACTTTCATGCAGCCTGAAAAACAATAAATGAATAAGCAAGGCATATTCATGGTGGAATATCATACATTTTAACATCGAATCTCTGACTGATGGATCAACAAGGTTTAGTAATTTAACCAAGCCAGTAGCATTTTTGACACGTAAATATTGTAGCCTACTGCCTGTCGTAATCCATTTTCATGAAGAGTGTTGCCCTTGCTAAAGATACTCACCAGCGAGGTGTGATACTAGTCGGTGGAGGTGGTAGAGACTAACACACTCTGTAAACTCCCTACAGCTCTGCAGTGACCATAAAGGCTGATTTATGCTCAGAGACGTAAGCGTAAGCGAGCCGCGCAGCCTGCAAGGCTGTGATTGGTCTGCTGGTCTGGTCAGGGGCGGACTGGCCATCGGGAATACCGGGGATATCCCCGGTGGGCCGATGGCCCAAAACACCAGCCCATCATAATCATCGGCCAATTATAATCATCAACCGGCCCACCGCCATCAGGCCCACTCGCAGCGCATATCGGTATAATATATTTTATAGCTTCTGAAGACATCATTAATCTAGTTTTCTCTAAGACATCTATGAATTAGAAAGCACTGACTGAATTTTATACTCCTACTTACAATCTGTCTTCACACCTATGGTGACTATTTTTCGATTTTTTTTTTTTTTTAACGTTACTTCTTAAATGTGTTTTACGGACTTTGGAAGTTCAACGTAAGAACATATCTCTATGTTATTAATGAACACCTGAAAATTGGTTCTTACACAGCCGAAGTGTTCTCAGCTGTGCCGATTGAGGTAGGCCTAGAGGATTCTGGGATTCTTACAAGCCCAGCCAGGACACGCAACCGTATTGACGTGTGCAGTCAGCTTAGCCCTTAACACGGATGAGGCACAGTTTGCTGCTGCCTCTGTCAATCTCTTCCGTCAGTCTGATTTAGTTTAGGTGTTATTAAATGTCAACTCTAGCCTACATTTTATTTGGAAAACCACTGACTGGTGACAGTGATAAGGTAAGATGTGGCGTTGACCTTGACAAATGTTAGCTTGCTATTCACAGATGAGGTAACGTTCACTACAGCAAGCCTAGCTAACGGTATGTCTTAAATTGAGACGGTTATGATCTGGTAAAATAAGCAAGCTGTTGTCAACATCGAGATTATCTATTTTAACATGTTAGCCGTAGTCACTTGCTTACAATCGATGAGCAAGCTATCCATGGTGGTAGTTGTAAATAGGGCAATCTTATCATTTCTAATAGGCTACTGTAACTTGTGTCAAATAAGTTAACCAGCTAGTTTGTTATGCTAAAATCACTGTGTTACACCAACACTTACATTATAAACAATGTTAATATGTTATATAGATTGTTAATATGTTATCTAAAGGTGTTGAATTGGCCAAGTAAAGCTTGCGTTTCACAACACTTATGTTATCTAGATAGATGATTCTGGAATAAAACATGGATAAATGGATACAAAATAAATGAAGGGACATTTATAATGGACAAAAAATTGCGATTAAATATTGTAATAGTTTGACAGCACTAATTTCAAGTATATTTATCTAATACGCTTTGAGTGTACTAACCAATAGGCTTTGTAGTTATACGTATAACCATCTGATCTGATCTGATACTATTCATCTTGCAAACTATACCTACCTTGGAGTGTTACAATAGCCAGTATCATTTTATTCCATGTGTCCATCCAGGCAAATTGGTGGATCCAAATGTTATTAAAAAACAAGCATATATGATGTAATTTCTTTGTAATCAACCAAAATATGGTTAAGTCTATGGGTATTTTTCCCAGTAGGCCACTGACCGATACGTGCGATCCATTGAGTGGGCAATGCGGTGTGTACTGAGTGGGCAGCGCGCTGTGTACTTAGTGGGCCGCGCACCGTGTATTGAGTGGGCCGGTCTGACAGTAACTCCCGGGCCACTTTTTCCCCCCAGTCCGCCCCTGGGTCTGGTGACTACTTCCTGTCTGGAGTATCACATTTCCTGTTTTCATACCGCCATTTTTAAAAGCCAGAAGCCAAGGGCGATTTTCCATTTCGATTTTCATACCGCAAGAACATTTTGGCAAGATGAATCGACAGCAAGAGCTCTTGAGCGAGGCAGTGCGTCAATACGAGCACTTGTACAACCATCAACCAACCTGTAAGTCATCGAAGCATATAAGATCTCTGCTCAGACTGACTGTCCACCTTCAACCGTTATGCTCATCTGCTCGCTTTGAGTGTTTCCAGATAGAGGGCATAATTGTTGTCATTATAACAGGATCTCATCCCTTTGCAGAGTGCAAAAGGGGAAAAATCTCAGAAGAAGCTCAATATTGCTGCTACCAAGCTGCCCAATACATAACCAAAGGTCAATACAATTTGTAGAAATTGGTAAACTGGCTGTTTGGCTGTAATGTAGCTTACAAGGAGATCAACTGGATATGCTGTATCACTGTGCAATTGATCCCCGTCTCCTGGCGGAGAGATAAATGGTGCGTGCAGATCTCAACTTGACCATCTGCTGGCCGTCCCCATTGTGCTCCTCGGAAGGGCCATTAGGTGGGAGATTTACATTCAGGAACAAAGATTGTGGCCTGATATCATGTCCACGGGGCCTCTAGAAGTATGCAGAGGAGTCGGGGGCTGCCGTGATATTAACTTAGGAAAGACAGAGGCAGCAAGACAGGGGTCACAGCTGCCCCTGTGCAACACACACACACACACACACAAACACACACAAACGCACACGCACACGCACACGCAGATGCACACGCACACGCACACGCACACGCACACGCACACTCACACGCACACTCACACGCACACGCACACGCACACACACACACACACACAAATAAACACACACATACACACACACACAAACAAACATACATGCACACTCATACGCAAATTCTCATTTCTTTTGACAGCAGAGCTAATCCACTTAGCGTTTTACAGTTCTATAATTACATTGCTGCTCCTGTCACCTTGTCCAAATCTGCTGGCATCACAACTATGCTACTGCAGGCATGGCTTCCCCTCACACACTAACACAAGTTCCTGGTGGTGCCCACCTCACTGCTGCTTTGTAAAGGATGTGTGTGTGTGTGTGTGTGTGTGTGTGTGTGTGTGTGTGTGTGTGTGTGTAAGGGGAGTAAGTGTTGGCTGTTATTTACATAAACACACTCAGACATGTATTTTCATTCCATTGCATATTATATCTTCATTTGGCACATGTTGTGATTTTCCTCAGTATCCAAAGTGGGTCAGTGTAGAATGCTGATGAGTCACATGTCACCTGACCTGAACTTTTGAAGAAGGTTTGCAGCTATCATTGAACCTCATCTCTAAGGAATGATACCTACATTCTTGCATACATCAAGCATTACTGAACAACTTAATAAAAACCAAGAGATCATTTGTATTACGTAATAGTGTGTGGCAATAGTGCTATATTTTAGAACATTGATCTGTCACTTTTTGAAATGATAACATGCATATCGAAGTTTTCATTAAAGTCTAAATTCACCCGCAGCTCTGAGCCTAACTCATTGCACTGCATAATTTTGAAAATTGCTAAAAGGTGGGCAAGGTGCTGAGAAGGGGGGGGGGGGGGGGGGGGGGGACTCCTGTGAATGATGAGTCTCTATCATTAAATAAAAAGGAGACTCACACTCATGGACGGGGGCTGGGGGAGGTGGGCCGCCCATTTATGACATCGATATGTACAAAATGGTTGACCCTACGTCAGCATTTTCCTTGCAAGGATCAGGATGGTTGTAAACAGTAGACAGTGTATTGAGCCACTTTCAACCCATAAAATGCAGATTTTTATAAAAATGGTAATTTAGTAAATGTTAACAGCGGCATCGATGTGTTTCATCAAAGAACAGTCATATCATTTCGTTTACAGCTGGCAAAACACATTTAAGTGTATGCTACCTCTTTAAAGGTATACTATCTCTTTAAGTGTATACTACCTATTTAAAGGTTTGCTCCAAAAGGTTCACTGCCAGCTTACAAAAGCAGCTATATCTGAGCATAGCGACAAAGTAAATGATGACATGCAAAATATACATGCACAGGATTTAACCCAGAAAAATGTCCCATAAATATATTGCACAGAAATGGAGTGTCTTCCTTTGTCATGTTACAAAGGGCCTGGGTTAATCTGGAAAAGATGCTGAACAAAGGACATGACCATGGAGGCACGTATTTGTTTACATTTGATCAGCAACTGTGGGAATCATGGAACAGTAGCTGCACAACAGAGAGCCTCTCTCTTTCCCTCCCTCCCTCTCTTTTTTCCTCCCTCCCTCTCTTTCTCTTTCTCTCCCTCCCCTCTCTCTCCCCTCCCTCCTTCAAGCCTGCATATCTCTCTCTCCCTCCCAGTGCCACTCATCAGGCCTTGCTTCAGCAGACGTTCCTCTTATAATATGTTCAGAGCAGCAGCCTATGAATATTAATGGCCATAACATCTCTCCTCTTTACGTGCTTGAAAAGTCACTTAATCAGGTGAGTGGATACAATGCAGTCGACATAATGCCACCAAGAAGGGGTTTTGTCCAGGGCCTTGTTTACATCCGTCACAGGAAAAATAGATGCTCCGAATAAGATAAAAACATGCACAGACACACACAGGGGTTAAAGTGGGCCGGAACGCTCCGGTACTCAGTACCGGCACCTCAGATAAATTAATAAATAAATAGATTCTTTAAAAAAATAAAAAATAAAATAAAATAATGTTAAGGCCAGTCTCGTCTCGTCGCGAATCTTTGGTCTGAACCGGCCTTTACGTGCACTGTGAAAGGCTCACGCTCCTTCTGAAGGAGTTCATCAGCGTCTCGATCAAATCAAAACGTAATATCATCCCCTAGCCCCGCCTTGTTCATCCCTCTGACAAACACGCTTTGCGCGAAAAAACAGTTAACCTGTCAGACTCAGTTGAGAGCGCGATGCTTTGCGGTAAGTGTTTAGACTGTTCCAGTCAGAGCGAGTGCATGTTGGAGTCCAAGGTGAAGTAGTAAGCTAAAGTCTAACGTCTATATTTTAAATAGGGCAACAAACACAACTTAAAGAAAGAACCAGGCTTTTAGTTATTCGTTTTCTATCACTCTGGCCCTGACTGAGAATGACGAATTAACAATGGTTAACTGCAACTAGTTGGTTATTGGCTAGCACGTCAGCTTGTCAGAAAAATGCCGGTACCGGTACTTGTTTCCTAATTGGAAAACACGTTGGTAACGTTATGTCTTCATAATTTCCTTCTTAAAGATGGAGGATCGAAATAAGAGAGGGTGTAAACGAAAAATAACTGATTATTTCCAAGGGTAAGAATTTGTCTGGAAATGGTGCATTCTTTTTAGATTTTCTTTTAAAATCAAGCAATTGATAGTCTAAGAAGTCTACCAAGCGTTGTTGCTATTACATGTTTTGATAATTCATTTAACAGTAAAATATTTTTAATTTAATAACTGAAGTCTGCAGTGTTGTTTATTAATGGCTGTGTGAGTGGACAGTCCAGGCCATGGAACTAAGTAGGCACTGTGTAATTTGCGCTGTGATTACTGTGTAAGAATGACTAAGATTTGGCCTGATGCAGAACAGATTTTGTTATCCATTTTCACTGTTGCAGTCATCAAGGCTGATTTAAGTGTCATTTTCCAAATTCCTTATCTTCACCGTGATTAGGGGAATGAAAGCAGCCCAGGTCATAGCCCAGAGCAGCATCAAGAGTAGCAGCCCAGCTCAGCCCAGCATCAGCACCACTGTACAGCACGGCAGCAACCCAGCGGCAGCCCAGCCTAGCAGTAGCAGTACAGCCCAGCTTCAGCAGCCTAAAATGTGTGAATCGCTTAAATGCTATGAGTTTCAAATCTAAATGTCAGCACTAATTGTTCATTTCCAGCTGGCCATCCCCAAAATGCACCAGAATACAGGAAATCATATTTACCAAATTCAAAATTTTCTCATGGAACCAAATAGGGGCCAAAAGGCTCATGATCCATCCCTGGTTTAGGTCTTTGGTTAGACCTCCTTATATCACTGTGATTAAAAAAACTGTCTCTTATCACAGACAATAATAATGTTGATGAATCTTGCTATTGACCCGAAACACACTTGTTGTAGAAGCTGACTACCAAACAGTCAATAGGCCTATTGTGCGTGATACAGTAAATCACTTCATAGAAACACGGCAGAGTCATTGTCTGTGGTAACTGATGGTAGTGTGTAAACAAATCCCAAATTTGCCGGAAGACACAAATACGCAATCACACGACTGAACTTTGTGACAGATACTCAAAAAAGACACACAACAATAACGGGCTATAAAAGATATCACAAGATGAGGCAATTTCATTCCAACTGCACTGCTATCAACACAACACAATACAGTGAGGATTAAACCGAATGTATTCCATGAGTCACACCTGGCTGCCTTTAGTCAAGCTATGGGGATGATATATATATAGTATGAAATTACAGCTACTTACCACCTTTCGGGTTCCAGTTGGATAATTACTCCATATCCTGTATGTTAATGGAAACTACAAATGACTGTCAGGAAATTAGAAAAAATTAGTGTAAAAACTGTATTAAAGTCTGGTGTGGAAAGCATATGGGTGATAATTGCTGTGGTGTAGAGTCCAGAAGTGTAAGTGTGTGTGTGTGTGTGTGTGTGAGAGAGAGAGTGTTTGTTTGTGTGTGAGTGTGTAGTGGTGGTGGTATTGGGTGGGGTGGCACTTTCACTGCCAAGTACAGCAGCTGGTATGGAGGCACTGGACACACAGCAGGCAAAACTTAATTGGCAATTTCTGTGTGGATGGCAAGCAAAATTAGACTAATGCCCAGATGAAATAGATACCAATTACAGGGGTGCACGCTCACTTGTCCAAAGACTGATTCTCTTGTAAAGGGCATTTGACTAGTGGGGAGCTAAGCCAAATCACTCACAGTTATCTGGATGGGCTTGCTCCTTATTCGACGCGTCTGAAGACTGCACCAATATTGACAGAGGCATTATTCAATGCGCTCTTATTTATTTATTCTGCCCAAGCAAAGCTGTGGAAAAGCAATTATACGAATCTTGCAGATGTATTTCATTTACTTTGAAAGCTCTCTGTTTTTCCCTAGCTTCTCGAGAGTGTTCGATGCCAGCTAGCACCATAAACAGAAGCAAGGAAGTGGTAATTTGCGACCTAACCAGAACGGGGGTTAATTGACACTCATGTCGCACTGATGGCCTGTGCCTGACCTACAACGGCGCCATTGGATTTATGGATGTCAATGTTTGATTATAAAAGTCATTCACAGGTGGAAAAGATGTGAATACGAGGACATGCAAAAATGGTCCTCAGTACCCTAACTTCAGCAAAGTAATCACTGTCACCACTATTGCAGAACCCTCACTTCAGTCACCACTATTACAGAAATGACTGCATGCATGTGTAATTTATAGGTTTATTATGACATCATCAGGTGTGTGATCAAAGCTTTTGATTATTCAGATATATATATTTTTTATGTCCGAAACAAAAACTACTGACTGCACCTTTAAGAAAACTTCAGTCAGTGTTTATGAAATCATTTTTCCTTTTACCTGTACAGTAAGTAACTTTCAATGAAGAGTATCTATCACAAACAAAATCACCTGATATACAGTTAAAAATAGACATGTCCAGATAATTTGCACATAATGCGCACAAACTGCTATGTACGTGACAAGATATCTTAAAAAAAAGGCTTAGGATGTAAAGTGACCAATGTGTGAGAAAATATCTGAGCATGTCATGGTGTGCAGATGTGACTGTACTCCAGTGGAGAGTGGCCTAAAGTTTCTTCATCTACTCATATACTGTACGTTGAATTAGCACTGTCCTGCATGACTGTCAATGCCATATCATATCATTAAGAGGTCAGAGCGGATAGAGACTGGTTTGGCAACAACCCCAAGAGGGAAGAATCTACTTTTAAGAAATGTAGAAGTGTCCTACTGGGTAGAGTTGCCTAGCAGCTCAAAACATGACCAATAACTAATAAAACATGCAAATAAACATGTTAATTAATTAGCTGTGAATTCAATTTCCTACTGGATGAGCAGTCTTGCAGTACTCATATAGCATATTATAAATGCAGATTTTTGCGAACTGAATAAAGCAACAAAAGCATTTCCGCTGATGGATACTTGATACTAGCTGTGTTTTGTTAACAGGATTGGAGAGGTCAGTGTTTTGCAATCTCTAGCTTCCAGTGTCTAATTATAAGCATGAAAGTAGGCCACTTAGGAGGGAACTTTGGCATTATGACGAGCTAATGTCATCCAGTGATGCACATCCTCAACAGCAAAGCCACTCATTACAACAGGAAGAGCTTCTGTTTGCAAAGTTTGGAAGTTGGAGTGTATGCATCACTTTGCAGACAGCACAGCATTCTGAGTGGGCATATTAATAGTGGCTAGTGTCTCAGTTATGCTGATATTCATTATTCAGGTTGCCTCAGTAGACCGCCATGCTAGACTTGGTTTGACAATTTTGCTGGTTGTATTGAGCCAATGCTTAAGCCTGTTTGATTTACTACAAATAAAGGTTATTGATTTAGTGTTCAAATTGCTTGAATGCTACAGTTAGAAATCGTTAAAAATGAATATGATTCTGTCGAATCCATGTGAACTGTTGTGCTGCATGTATAAAGTTATGTAGCCTATTGTTTCGGTCACAAACACTATCAAACACTCAATCATGCTTTAATCTAGCCAAATAAGTGTCATAGCAGATTTTTGTTTATGACTGGGTTAGGAGAGAGTGGCACGGTCATCAATACTGTGGTTTAATTAAAACCTATTATATGCCAAGTTCATGGTTTTGGTATGTGATATGATTTGTATTTGCTTAAATTGGATTTGCAGTGATACTGTGTTCTTAGCTTTGGTTTGGTCATGCCCTTTAAGTGACCTTCTTCATTAAGTATCATGAACATTTGGGATTACAGGACTTCAGGGTGAAAGCATAGCGTGAATCCAAAAGATCTGTCGGCCCATCATTAACACAGTGAGTGTGAGACTGCCTGATACGGCCAATCTACATTCGGACTGGTCAGAAGTCCATTATGACTTCTGAAGCATACACCAAGTCCTTATCTGCCATGGTCTCGCCCTCTCCGTTTTCTGCTGACTAGCCTGCTGTAGGCTAATACATCCACCCACAGAGTGCAAATCAAGCTCAGATTTCATGCTGCAGGATCTTTGGTACTTTAAAGCCTTGAGTTTAAGCTTCAGCAAACCCTCTGATTGGGCGCTAGTCTTGGCTCTCCGCCAATCAGGAATTCATAGCCTCTGTGGCCTTTTAAAAGAGACAAGTATGTGAGTTTGCGCAGGCAGCTGGCACTGTTTAGCTGCTTAGGCTATGTAAAAAGTTTCCACAGCAAGACATCACCCACTAATAGGGTGACCCGATTCGAGTTTTTGAAAAAGAGGACACTTCGCCGCGGGACCCCGCACCCTCCCCCCGACGAAGTTTTCACATCTTTTTCACATGCAGTCATATACTATTGTAATCAGTGCAACTACTGGAGGCGGCAAGGTGCCCAGTGTTGCCAGATTGGAAATGGCGAAGTATCGTACCAAAGGCTTAAAATTATCGTATTTGGGGGATTTATTATCTTACATCTGGCAACACTGGGAAGTCTGTCAACCAATGACAGTTTCTCTCTACAGTCAGAGCTCACGCAAGAAGGTGTAACGAAAGGGACATACCCTTTGAAAAACTTGTAAGGGCATAATAACTAGTTTCTGAAAGACCCAGAGAAACACAATTTTGGAATCACTGCCGGACGCATTTTTTAGGTCTCGAAAAGAGGAAATGTCTGGGTAACAGAGGACGTCTGGTCACCCTACCACCCTATGGTCGCAAACACATGAGTTAGCATGCTAGAAATCATTTTATCAGTACCAACAGTGCTGTTGTTTGTTTGTAAGGTTTTTCCATTCTTTTTCAGTAGTTAGATTGCTAGTTTTCAACCCATCACTCCTTTCTGCTAGAGTCGCCTCGGCTGTGTTATGGTGTCAGTTATGGAGTCACGCTGTAATGTCTGTGTAATGCTGCCTCAGTGTACAGCTCACATATAAATACAACTCATGATCTAACCACCCCCACCAATTGCTATGGGTTCATAGTCTCTGAGTCCATTCAATTACATGTTTTGTTCACAGCAAACACAGGCAGTAGCAGAAAATTGCGCTATTATGTCAATATGGTGAGGAAGCTGAATTTTGTAATGGGGGGGGGGGCATTTGGTGTATTCTGATGCAATAACTCAAGTTCAGGCCTGATGAAAATGACCCTGTCTACCAAACATGAGTTCAGGCAACAAGTCACCCATGTGTACTTCTTTGTCTTGAGCTCCAGTCACTCAGCTAATGTTTGATGTAGGATGCAATGACTCTGTAAATATTGTCCCTCAAATTTGTTTGTTTTTACTTCCTATTGCTCGCCTCTTTATAATGCATTGCAAATACATGCATAATATGATATGGCATGCATAAGACACCAGAATGTGAATCATAATGCATTACGTAGGGGATAGTGCACGTTTGAGGTTAAAATGCCTCTGCTTCACGTTCTGACCATAATGCTTCAAAGTGCATTATTTTTCTTCTACCCAAATGCTGTGAAGTGTATTATCCCACTTATACCAAGGTTGCCACACTTGCGTTATGGTAATGTTCGGATATCATTTCCACGTTTTGAAAGCTACAACTGACCTCTGTTGACTTCTATAAATTGACTGACTACTTTTTTTGCCACACATTGAGTCTTTTCTTAACTTACAGGACAAACTGTAGAATTTCTAATTCTAAATGAATGATTGCAATGTCCAAAGCCCAGTCGTCACTTCCACATCTCTTGTTGCCAAGCTAGCATATCCCAGCATTCTGTTGAGCCTTTACTTTGTTTAATCACTGCAGTTCTTAGCCCAAATGTTTTTGTCACAGTACTTTTTTAGCTATTTCAGACAAATATAACATGCTAATATGCTATTGCTCTGTACTTCTGTTTTGAAAAGTTACAGTTCATTTAAACTTCACAACGCACTTGACAAATTGATACGCATGTGTTATACGGTCAAAAAACTAAAACTACTTCATAGGTGTGCAAACATAAAAATGTAAATGATGTTCAAAAGAATTCAACCACGCTGTGGCATAAAATGGCTTAATGGTTGTAACCCCTCAAATGTAGACTTACCAGGAGCCTGTATAAAGCTATAGAAAGTGAACGGGTTTAGTCGTGATATATTTTACCGGACAGCCAAGTGAGATTCACATTTAATGTTCCAGATCTAGCTCTGTGTTGGACAGCCCAAGGGGAAACAGGGTCAGCATTAGTCAGCACCGATCATTATGGATTTGAAGAGAGCCGGATGTTCTTTTACTTAGCCACTTTTCAGTGTGGCATTTCCGCACAAGAGGCCTAGGTCATTAGCTCTCAGAATAGAATGAACTGTCACGTCTTGGCAGCTAAATGCAGGACTGTCGTTCTCAAAACTGTCCCTCTCCCCCTCACTCTAATGCTCACTCAGACACACAGGCACACGACATATGCGTACACACACACACACTCGCACATATACAAACACTCACTCACACACAAATGTGTGCGTACACACACACACACACAGACACACTCACTCACACAGGAAGAAAGAGAGTGATTCACACATATTAATCTTATGATGCTCAGTGACTCGTAACCTATCACATCACCTCTTAATGATGAGCCTCGAAATTATCATGCCCAAGGCTGACAGAACTTGCAAATGTGCACTCTCCCTCATTCTTTATGTCTTTCCCACAGACAGACAAACAGGGACACACACACAAACACAATCTTTCTCTTTCTATCTCCCTTTTTCTATCCATCTCTCATCCGTTCACACATACCATACACACATTTTCCCTCTGTGTGACACACACACACACACAAACATCCACGCGCACACACTGGCTGACACTGCAAAAGTATTTCAGTGCTGTCGTATTGTCCTCTGTAGCATCTGTGTGCTTCGCTCAACCCCTCTCTCTGGAGCCCACCATTTGCAGTGCCCAGCTGAGCCTGAACATAGCCTTAACCGAGAGTCTCAAAAAGGAGGTAAAAAGGAGCTTTATTCCTCCCTCCGCTTTGTGTCAACATATTTCATGCCCATGTAGGTGGGTTTGTAGCTGTTCCTAGCGGCTTTGACCTTGTTGTTTGTTTTTTTGAATGGTAAAATGCTTTATCCAAACGTCCAAGTCTCACAGTGTGACGATATCTGCTCTAAGCACATAAATCATACAAAGTTACACAAATCAACAGCCTTCCCATTAGAACTTCAACATGCATTTGTTTTTTAATATTCCTAATGAAAGATAGGTGTAGGTAAAATGGGTACCATTCTCATATGGGAGTACCAGATTATGTAGGTATCTTACCCAGTGAGCAGGCGCCGGGTGAATGTGGGTGCAATTGTGTATGAATTGTGATATCGTCTTCACGAGGGTCACCAAGACACACTGGTGCTGTCCTTGCAACAGCAACAATATGTTGGTAATCTCACCCGATTGGACAGGGATCAACCATTCAACACAAAGGCAGATCAATTAAGTTGATAATCCACAAATCAGTCTCATTAAATATATCAGTCTCATAAAATATATTATACTATCAATTTGGAACTCTGATTAATAATTAAATTAATAACTACAAACAAAGTTACCTTATTAATAGTATGGTTGAAGGTCATTGGAGTTCTGAATAGAAGAGGTTGACAACGTCCATTCTTGTGTAACATTAAATAAACCAGCGTATATAAATCAAAGTATTTATTTACACAATGATAAAGAAATAACACACAATATGTAATCTAGCTAAATGTATCTAACTTATTAATTGAAGAAGTATATGTATGTGTAAGGGAGCGGGAGTGTGTGTGTGTGAGCGAGCTTGTAAGCTCATAGTTGCGCTGTTAGGAGCGCGCCTGAAAATATGTGTGCGTGTGTGTCCCTTTGTCTGACCACCGCAGTTCCGCGTGCATGTGTGCACGTTCGTGAACATAAATGTGTGGTGAAAGAGGACGAGCCTATGCACCGCGAAGTTCGAGTATGTGCTTCGCGTGTGTGGCTATATGAAGGCCAATGTATTTGTAATCGTATGTGATTTAAGATTAAGAAGAGGGAAATGGTTAGTAACGCATGCAAGTCCCGATGTATATGAGAAGCAATCATAACGTTAACCCTTAGATGGTGTGGCGAAGCCAACTACCAACTAACAATGAAAGTATATAACAGTTATGTTCGGCAAACAAACAGATACAATACATGAACAATGGCATATGTAAACAGTCCTATGCTTAGCCAGGTTGTGAATAGCTAAATAGCTAGCGGCCCAGTCGATGTTACCAGTCCCTTGGAAAGAGTCGTGCTGGCGTATCCGACGCTGAGGAGGCCGAGAAGAGATGATGCTGTCCGGAGATGGAGAAAGTTGTCCTTGCTACGAAGTCTTTGTTTCACTGCAGTTAAGTTCGGAGGAGTTGATTGCTCGGAATATTGCAGTTTCCGCGAGTTCTCTTGTGCTTCGTTGTTCCCGTTGCAGAGATAGATAGCTGCAGGTCTAATGTTAGCTGCTTTGCTAAACTTACTTCGTCTCAGTTAGCGGCCAGTGTTTAGCTAACGAGAGATCTTAGGCAATTGTTTGCCGTGGGCAAAGGTGAGAGCTTAGTCTGTTCTCTTCCGTTTGAGAGAACAAAGGAAAGTTGTTCTTCACCCTTGGAGGTGAGTGGAAGGAAATGTGGGCCTGGCCAAAGCCAGTGGAGAGAGAGAGTTGTAGCAAAGAGACAGAATGTATGTTAAACCCAGCTCATAAGGGAAAAAGTGCGTCACGGTTTTAACACCTTGTTTGCAGCCAACGCCTGCTCATTGGGTAAGATACCTACATAATCTGGTACTCCCATATGAGAATGGTACCCATTTCACCTACATAGGTTTCACGGACAAACAGTGCTTAAGTCGAATGCTGATGATGAATTTGCCTAAAAAAATAAGTGCAATTGTTTTAGCAGCATTTCATTCAGTTCTATCACGCAAGATGGAGCGTTGTTTGAAAGCATGGCTTCGATTTTGTGAAGGTCAATTGTATACGTAAGAAAAAAATCAAAAATACATAGAAATATTGATTATGTTGTTTTTCATGTGTCTTGAAGCTCTGCAGACAAATAGTTTCCTTTGGATTTCAATAAAGGTGTTTCAGGTTACCAAGGTAACACATGAAGGAACCACAAGGTAGCTCTGAAAAGCAGAGGGGCCAGCTGTATGTTGTAGCACTCATGCCCCTTGTCCAGTCAAATAGTCCTAATATGTGCTAATCAGGGTAATACACATAATTATCAGTGTTCCATTAGCACAGAACACTTGCAAGAACAAGCCCTGTGTGTGTGTGAGTGTGTGTGTGTGTGTGTGTGTGTGTGTGTGTGTGTGTGTGTGTGTGTGTGTGTTTGTGTGTGTGTGTATTAGTGTGTGTGTGTGTGTGTGTGTGTATAAGTGTGTGTGTGTGTGGAGAGGTTTTGGTTAGAGTGCATTTCCCAGGTGTGTTAGGAGAAGCAGTGTTGGTTTATGACACAGGACAGCCTTGCTGCTGAGATCTGACATACACAGTATAAGTTACAGAGTTAGGGATGAGAGGCATGAAAGAAAGAGCCCAGAGTGTATCTGACGGAGAGCAGCACTGGTAGCCCAAAGGGACATGGGGACATTGAGTGACACGCAGTGTGACACAGCAAGACAACTACAAAAGGATTGTACATGACAGGATAGACTGACTAAGATGAACTGCACGGCATGTGGTTACATTGAGAGTGAAGTGGTTGAGAGGGCATTCAAGTTAGCAAGTTAGCATTCACAAATATTTTTGAATTTTTATCATAAGAAGATGATACACAGGCATGAGCAGTGTGAGGTGTAATATTCCATTTGTTATTATTATGACTGCTGAAGAAAGGGAGGGATTTTTAATTTCCAAGTAATTAAATTGGGCACACAAACTTTATCTTTGATCTTGATCTTACTTGGCTGTGTGTACATTCCTGCTGTCTGCAACTTATCTTGCTCACCACTAACAATTCCCTCAACTTAAAAACAATTTGATATAGACATTTATAAAATGCCAGTCACTAGTCTTGCTCTGAAGCAGTGGCGGCTCGTCCATAAGGACGATTGGGGCGACGCACTGCCTATGGTAAAAGGAAGAAAAAAAAATGATAATTCCTGATGTATAAATTCAATTGCACGACTACATGTAAATGTAAATTTCATATTTTTTTTCTGTCGGATTCTGCCACTAGACCGTCTGATATGCCTCTGTATGTCTTTGTCGAATCAGGTAACAGTCATTCAGTCAGCCTAGAGTCGTGATTCAAATGGCCCCGCCCCTTCAGGGCGATCTTGGACGAAATGAAAATCGCCCCAGACCTCTCCCATTGACTCCCATGTTAAATGCGTTTTTTTCACAAAACAGAGCTCTCAATGCATTCTCTATGGCTTCCGGGAGGGCGAGCCCCTCCACGTCTAGTCATAAGTAAGCGACGCAAAAGCCTATGGTAAAAGGCAATGAGGACGTCACTGTCACACAGCTTTGACAAAGGCATGTCAAGATGGCACCTGTTCAGCACAACAACTCCATCCGCTCTTTGACAGAAACTTCTTTTTAGTCAGCGTAATATTGAAGATAAATTGACCAAAAAAAAACAACTAGAAAATGCATTTCCTGAAGGAAATACCAGTGCATGAAATGCAAAAGTTAGGAAAGGAAGAAGAAAAGAAAGAAGAGTGAAAGAAGGAAGGAAGAAAGGAAAGAAGAGTGGAAGAAGGAAAGAAGAAAGGATAGAAGAGTGAAGAAAGGAGAGAAGAGAGGATGAAGGAAAGAAGAGTGAAAGAAGGAAAGAAGAAAAGAAAGAAGAGTGAAGAAAGGAAAGAAGAGTGGAAGAAGAAAAGAAAGAAGAGTGAAGAAAGGAAAGAAGAGTGAAAGAAGGAAATAATAGTTATAATAATAGAGTGAAGAAGGAAAGAAGAAAAGGAAAGTAGAGTGAAAGAAGGAAAGAAGAAAGGAGAGTGAAGAAAGGAAAGAAAAGTGAAAGAAGGAAAGAAGAGTGGAAGAAGGAAAGAAGAGTGAAAGAGAAAAAGAGAGTGAAAATATTGAAAAAAGGAGATCAAAATGGAGTGAAGAAGAGAGATTGAGTGTGAGAGAAAGTAGACTGAGAGGGATAGAGAGAAAGATGGAGAGATGGAGAGAAAAAAAAGTAGAGAATGGAAGGTGTCTTAATGTTCCTAGTTACAGTTAAATTGAGAGGGACAGAGAAGAGGTTCCTTTGATTTGGCGCAGCTGTCAGTGAAGCACAGGTGCGAGCCAGTTTAAAGACCCTATTATGATGTCATAATGGCCCAATGTAAGTCAATGGGAAAATTTAGATTCGTTTTTATTTAATATCTTAAAAAGTATAAAGTTTAGAAAAGTGAAAAATACATAGCATAAGTGTCCTTTACAAGACCTACGCGACAAAGTTTGAATGAAGTTTCTACGTTAAGCGGTTCGGGCTGAATTAATCGCAGAAAAGAAGAAGAAGAAGAAGAAGAAGAAAATGCCTAGGAATAACAATACAGGGCATTTCATGCACTGTAATTAGGACTTCCTAGACCAAAAGTATCCATTCAACAGTTTTCTACAAAGGGAGGGAAATTGGAACAAAAGAAAATCGCGGTCGTGAAGTGGCTAACGCGGTCTGTATTTCTATATGCCACTGTCGCTTTTCATAGGTTTCACAGTGTGAACTAACTTTAAATGTGATGACTTATTTTGCTTTTGTAAGCCAATACTTTCAAGATCAGTCAATAAATATCGTTGGTTTTGACGTATGTTGCCCCCTTCTTTATGTTGTAAGTGGACATATCATGTGTCCTGTTCAGCTAGGTTACATCATACAACATTTGAGACGTGTGGATAATGAAAAAGTGGAATCATTTAATGTGGAGCCACATCATGTTTGCTTATGAAGGCTCCTGAATGTAACTTTCTTCCATAGCGTTCCACTTGTATCTTGCTACTCTAGCTATGTAGAAAGAGGGGAGATATTACTGTTGGTTGCTGCCAATAGTGGACAAAAAGGTTTTGCTGTATGAGTAAATCGGATAACTTAATGTACCTACTGAATAGGTCGCCTTAATCATTATCAAAAAAAATTGCCCCCCCTGAGAATTTTTTCAGGAGCCGCCACTGCTCTGAAGCACTGCTGACATGAGTGGTTTCCGTCAGGCTGTGGTCAGTCCATTGGACATAAATGTAAACCATATGATGTTGTGACTGGCCAAGTGCTTCATTGTCCACTAAAAAGAAAAATGACGTGTGCGTCATGGTTAGTATCAGGGTTTTTAGTGTGTCTGTGGGTAACGGTTGGGGTAAACTGTGTGTGTGTGTGTGTGTGTGAGTGTGTGTGTGTGTGTGTGGTACGATACCCCCTGAGGGCATACACCTTTAGAGCCACTGGCACTGGGAACAGGTGCAAAGCCGACATGCAGGGTGTGCTGGTGACTGATGGTAAACAGACCCAGCTGAGAAGACTGAGGTGCTCACTACAAACACTCTTCAGTTCCCAACTCCAGCTCTTTACCAGTGCAGGCAGAGAGGGTGCTGTGTTTCAGCACATCTTCAGTTCCCAACTCCAGCTCTTTATCAGCGCAGGCAGAGAGGGTGCTGTGTTTCAGCACATCTTCAGCTCCCAACTCCAGCTCTTTACCAGTGCAGGAAGAGAAATTGCTGTGTTTCAGCTTCTTCTTCCTGCTGTGGAGGGACTGTGCAGGTGTAGATCAAAGAACCCTTTTCTTGAAAGCCGAACATAAAAAAAAAAACACACACACAGAGTTTTCTTCTTAAGTGCTGCAGGACTGAGGAGAGTCACATTGGTTGCCTGCTGTCAGGATATTAAGAGATTAGACGAATCTGCCTTTGAGCAGGCCTGGGTGAGATGACACACTCATCCTCCTCCTCCCCCTCTACGTGAGCAAGATTGCTCTTATTTTATGTTCACCTTTCCTCTTTAATTCTGGTACTTTTTTACTCCCATCAGTCAATCTTGCTCTCGTACGCGTCTCAACAGGGAATCCCTCGTAGCTTTGTTCCTGCCAAGACCTTACATCTATTCGGCTTAAGTTTGCTTCCCTTTGAAGCAATATGGTGCAGGCTGCACTGTGCGACAGAAACCAAAATGTGAAAACCAAAATGGTGTGCAAGCAATGTGAATTTGTTAGGTGAG
Source organism: Sprattus sprattus (assembly GCF_963457725.1). Taxonomy (NCBI): domain Eukaryota; kingdom Metazoa; phylum Chordata; class Actinopteri; order Clupeiformes; family Clupeidae; genus Sprattus; species Sprattus sprattus. Next base: position 30,171,633 of record NC_137913.1, read on the forward strand.
CCATACCTTAAAAAGTTTCCAAAATGTGTCATTTCAGAGTGACTTTTTACCTTTTATTTGATAAAAACTAGCATCACCTCCAGTTTTCACAAAGGCCTGGCTGGTCTGAGTGCTGGTGTGTGGTGCCTCGTTTGGAGCTGACAGCGTGCTTTTGTCCGTCTGCATTAACCCAGCATGCCTCTACTTCCATCCGGTTGCCTGATGATAGATCTCTCAGGTGCACGCAATTAAAGTGTCCCCGCTGGATGAGCAGGTCGTAATCACAGCCCACGGAAACTTTATGAAACAATACATTTCCGGGGATGAATTTTGCTAGTGTTATGACAGCACAATATGAACCGCTTTACTGACGTCAGACAGGACAGCACAATATGGACAACTTACTGACGTCAGACATAAATACTACATGCCTTTATGTCCCCCGAATTAATTTTAATAAAGATTCCAATATGTAATGCCAAACATGCACTCTGACCACAACGCCAAAGCACAAGGCTCGGATGAATTCATTTCTCTTTAGGTGTAGATATTTTACGGCTCTCTTTTAGTTTGTTAGTGTTTCACATAGGCATCATTTGAAGATAATATTTACTTTTGGCTCACATTTGGGATGATTCTATCCAGTCTCAAGTCTTTATAAACCAGGCTCATGTTGTCATTTTTACCAGAACAAATTACTCAGATTTTACGGTAAAACTGGAGTGGCAAGTGTGTTAATGTAAGTACTGCTGTCCCAGTTATCAACATTGTCCTGTCCAGCCATAGTCATACATTCAGAAAATAGGCCATACAGGGACCCTCCTTACTTTTCAATTCTAAGCCGTGCTTAGGGTCTCTTCTAGCCTGGATACCAGCCCAAACCCCGCCCACAACATTTTTGTTCTGGGAGATTTGGTCTGGCTTTGAGCTAGTTGGGAGACAATATTAGTTTTCAGCAGAACGATCTGACCAATGAAATTTTCAGAGCGGGCTTTATACGATGATGGACAGATGATCAACCAACACTTGAGTTGAATTAACCGGTAGATTTGAAATAGTACCAAAGTTCAATTGGAGGCAGGTGAGCAGAAACTGGCTCTCTTTGCCGATGATATCCTTATCTATCTGACCAACCCTACTAACTCCCTACCAAATCTGATGTCCATTATGGAAGAATATGGATCATATTCAGGATGCAAAGTTAATAAGCAAAAAACACAAGTCCTCAACTTCCACTATAATCCACCTCATTAACTCCGCTCAAGGTATCAACTTGACTGGGATAAGAAATGCATAAAATACCTTGGAATCTTTATGCCTTCAGACTTATCCAGAATACAGGAAATTAATTATGGGCCACTTAAGAAGGTGATTTTGGATGATATAAATAGATGGATCTCGATCCCTTACTTGAGTATATATTCACGTATAGACTCAATTAAAATGAATATACTGCCAAGACTGCTGTATATATTTCAATCCATATCTATTGAGAAACCTGAATATTACTTTAGGGAATGGGATAAACATCTAAGCAGATTCATCTGGGCAGGGAAAAAACCCAGAGTAAGGTTCAAAACACTCAAGCTGTCTAAGGACAAGGGTGGACTAGCTCTCCCATGTCTATTAGACTATTACAAGGCTGCCCAGCTTAGGTTTTTAGTCGGATGGTGTACACCCAGTTATAGATCTAGGTGGAAGGAAATAGAATGCTCAATGGGAGGGAGATATCCAACGAGTATGTTAATTGGGGATTGTTCACTAATTAACCACCTTTCTGATCCCAGTAACCCCTGGATATCTTGCTCCCTGGGGATATGGAACAATATAACCAAACGACAACACCTGAGAGACAGGATGGGTATCTTCAAATGGTTTGCCTAAGACTCTGAGTTTATACCCAGTATACATGACAAACGATTTCTTATGTGGAACAACAAAGGTCTCACAACATATAGCTCTTTAATAAAAGAAGATCGGGTGCTGAGTTTTCAGGAGCTGAAAGACAGATTTGGGTTAGAGAATCAAGATCATTTTAGATACCTGCAAATCAGAGATTTTATCAATAAATCTTTTATAAGGAAAGAGAAAGAGCCTGATAAAAACACTGTTATTGACATCTTTTTGAAAGCATGTGAAGATGCTTGTTACAAGAAAACTACTTCCAGACTATATGTTGCTCTTCAAGCCTTAACAGGAGTCAATACAATGCCAATTAAATCAAGGTGGGAAAAGGAGAGTAACTTACAACTATCAGAGAAAGAGTGGGAAAGGATCTGTACTCAACAATGGAGGATGACAAGTTCACCCACTTGGAGATTCTTTAGTTGGAAAAACATTATTAGATTCTTTTCCACGCCAGCTCAAAAGGCAAAATATTCTACTCAAACTATCTGCTGGAGATGTTGTGGATGTATTGTGGCAGATCACTTTCACATTTTTTGGAATTGTACCTCTGTGGCTCCTTTCTGGACAAGTGTCCACAACCATTTAGAATTAGCTTTCAATATAGGACTTAACTATGATTTCAAAAAATTATATCTCTGTGACTTTGAGGAGCTTCAATGTGGAAAAGTGGTGAAATATTTGTTGAGAGTTCTATTAGTAGCGGCCAAAAAGGCCATGACAAGAAAATGGCTTCAGAAGGCCCCACCAACTGTTGATGACTGGATTGATGTGGTGTATGATATATATAATATGGAGAGAGTAACTTTCACACTGAGGACTCAATATGACAAGTTTTATGAAAATTGGTCAAGTTGGTTGTATTATGTGTTAACAATAAGACTAGACTTTGTAATTATAGTACTACAGGCTACTGCTCCTCCTCCTGATGTGGTTTTTGTTATCTATTGGATTTGAATTTGACTAACTCTTCTAAGATAAGAGATGTACATTTGGAACCTCCCCTGGTTCATTCTCTGTATCTGTGCTTTTTATTTTTATTTTTTAATTTTTTTTTTCTTGTTTTGTTTGTCCTACTTTGGTTTTACGTTTATGTCATGTGGTTTTGTTGTATTTGTAAAATGGAAAAACTTAATAAACAGTAAATTACAAAAAAGAAATAGTACCAAGATGGCGGCTTCTCAACCTGTTAGTGGGAAATATTTTATGTGAATTAAGCTATCTACACGACTTTTTAAATGTCTACATTGACTCGGTTAGTTGTGTATGTGCAACACGAATGTTGCAGAGTATTGTTTGTCTTAACTAAAGCTCCCTAGACCATTATTGTAAGGTTATTGCTAAAGCTTAGACCAAAAATCCATTGAAACACATAGTAGCTAGCTAGCCTCACTGCTAATAAGTTTAACGGGAGCAAGCATATCTCACAGATATTGACGGCGCATTCATTTTGAAAGAGGAACAGAGAAACGCGAATAAGGCATTTGTCGATTGAAAAGATGTTATTGCCGTCCTTCCTTTCCTACGGGATCAGGTAAAAGTTGAATGTATCAGATGGTCATACTACGTTGCTCTAATTGGTTCTAGGTATCCAATTCAGCGAAGAGGCATTTTCTTTCCTGGTTCGCTGAAACACGCCCCATAATCACAGCCCAATGTGTCAGGATCAGACTCATATTCTGACTAGAATTATGAGTCAGGCTAGGTCTCTTTCCAACAAAAAAACTAAATGATGACAGTTATTTTTGACTGCCCAATGAAATCAATCACATCGTGTAAAATACTGTCGCTGGGTTTTAACTCACTGAGCAAACAGTCTTTGTTCCACATCCTTCTTTGTGCCTGCAGGATTGGATCTTTTCCAAAATTGTGTCTGAATCCCTTTCCCTCCCTCCCGCTGTCTCTCATATTTAGTTTTGAAATATTGACACCTGAACAAAGACGCGTATCTAGCCGTTTGCCACAGTAGAAGAGAACCTTTCCTTCTTCTCCATGTTTCACATATGCTAGATGCTTTCACTCTGAGCATCTCTCTACTTTGAACCATAAACCCACTTCATATTCCCAGGACATGGTCTGTAAGGTCCTGTTCCTTCCTTATGTATAAATGTCCTTTTCATTTTTTTCTTCTTTAAAGCTATAAAACACCAGTCCTGTGGGAATTTTGTCTTTATGCATGATATATTTGTGGTTGGACGCACAGGGACTGAATCTGAGTTTTCATGAATTCGATTGCCTCGCATATGGAAAGTTCTGGCTGCCTTTAACTTTCAGGATGCATAAATATGTCCATGAGAATTGTACACTCGTAAAAATCCCCTCTCTATTCCCTGCTCTCTTTGGTTCTGCTCATATATGAAGCCTGTGGTTTTCAGGCATGGGTTGCCATTTTGTGATGACATAGCACAGCTCTGGCCATTACTGCTCAATCTCACGTATTGTTCGGTCAGCATGATGTGACGGAGAAACTGGATCCAGCGAAAAACCATTTGCTAAATCGAGGAAGATATATGACATGACCACATGCTCAGTCTGCCGCAAAATGGCTCTTTCTCCTTTACTTTTTCACCCTCCCCCCCCGGCTCTCTGGGGCTCTCTCTCTCTCTCTCTCTCTCTCTCTCTCTCTCTCTCTCTTTAGGAATGGATTGACAGTATGGGATGGGAGCAGGCTTTGGGATGGGTGGGGTGGTGGTTGATGAATTGAGGCATTAAACCTTTGGCTGCCAGTGACAGGGGCGGTACACTTCCATAGGGAGCTAATTGTTCGCAATGATTCCCACACACTTCCTGTTGCTAATGTGTGTTTTCTGTCATCAGGAATGGAGATCATTTCAGAACACAGGGGGAACTGAAGAAAGAAAGTGATTATCTAAGCTTTTTATTTCCTCTTTGAAACTGCATGTAAGAATTGCAGACCAATTTAATCTCTATTGTCCCCAGGTTACTGGTAGTTGATGACTCAGGGATTTAAATTGTATTTCCATGAAGAGGGAAAATGAACTGGGCAATAAGTTCCGTTTGCCAAAATGTCCCAAAGGAATTTCATGGGATGCATACAATATGACTCCCAATGAAATCCCAGTCTGACATTCCCCTGACATAACAAAACCCTTTTGATCCTGACGGTAGTCTAATGGATTAAATGGTAGAACTTAATTATCCATGGTATTCCAATGAATTTCCAATGGGAATCTTATTATTTCGAGGTTTAGATGTTATTTGGTTTAATGGGATGAGTAATGGGAGAAATAAATGTTTTAAACTAATTGTGTTAGATAGATAGATAGATAGATAGATAGATAGATAGAGGGAGAGAGACATAAATGTTTTATATAAAGTGAGGGATTGAGGGATTTGATGTGTGAGGGATGTGTGTTTGAGAGATAATATAGTAAAATGTGATATATACTGAAATATATCTAAATAAAAGCTAGTGTGTGTGTGTGTGTGTGTGTGTGTGTGTGTGTGTGTGTGTGCACCAGATCCATCATCTACTCCTCAAGATCTTGGAAAAGGAAGAGCTCCCCTCAGAGCTCTGGGACGCCCAAATTGTCACCATATTCAAGAAAGGGGACAATGCTGAATGAGGAAACTACAGGGGCATCTCGCTCTTATCAACAACGGGCAAAGTGCTTGCTCGTGTCCTCGCCAACCGCCTGCTTCCACTATCTGAGGAGGTACTCCCTGAATCACAGTGCGGCTTCCGCCCATCCAGGGGAACAGCTGATATGATCTTTTCTGCTCGCCAACTACAGGAAAAGTGTCGGGAACAAGGACTGCCTCTCTACATGGCCTTCATAGACTTGACAAAGGCATTTGATTCCGTAGATCGTCAGGCACTGTGGAGTATACTATCAAGGTATGGATGTCATGACAAGTACATCCGTGTACTGAGGCTACTGCATGACGGCATGTTAGCCACAGTGCTTAGCAACGGTGGCTCTGAATCTGAGCCATTTACCGTTGAAACTGGAGTAAAACAGGGATGTATCGTTGCCCCCACCCTATTTGCAATCTTCATTTCAACAATACTCCACCTCACTGGACAGGAGCTGCCACAGGGGATTCCAATCCTCTACAGGACTGATGGCAGGCTCTTCAACCTTAACAGGCTGAAAGCCAAGAGCAAGGTCAGGAATACCACCATCATGGAGCTGCAATATGCCGATGATAACGCCATTGCAGCACACTACCCTGAAGACCTCCAGGGCATCCTAAATGCCTTTGCCAAGGCATACAGAGCCCTGGGCTTGGCCTTGAACATCAATAAAACTCAGGTCCTGTACCAACCACCATCCAACCAGCCATCACTCCAGCCCATCATCAAAGTGGATAACACCACCCTGGAAAGCGTCGACCACTTCCCCTACATTGGCAGCCTCCTCTCTTCCAAAGCCGATATAGACTCTGAGGTTAACCATCGCCTGAGCTGCGCCAGCAGAGCCTATGCCAAACTCAGGACAAGAGTCTTTGACGACCGAGACCTGAGGGCTGAAACTAAGCTCCAAGTCTACAGAGCTGTGATTCTCCCAACCCTGCTGTATGGAGCGGAGTCATGGACCACCTACAGCAGACACCTTAGAGCCCTGGAGCTATTCCACATAAGAGCCTTGAGAAAAGTCTTGAGGATCAACTGGGAAGACAGGCGTACAAACTCCAGCATTCTGGAGGAAACAAATATGACCAGCATTATGCAACACCAACTCCGATGGAAAGGCCATGTCATCCGCATGCCCAACAACCGTCTCCCTAAGCAGATCCTGTACTCCCAGTTAATAGAAGGACAGCGAGCCCCTGGTGGGCCAAAGAAACGCTTCAAGGACAATATCAAGACCAGCCTGAAAAAGTTCAACATCACATCTAGCAACTGGGAGGATCTTGCGTTAAACAGGGACTACTGGAGAAAAGCAGTGTAAGAAGGTGCAGAACACCACGAAATTGAACTCCGCCGTGCCGCAGAGGCAAAGCGGCAACTCCGCAAGGACAAACAGAGGAAGGCTCCACCACCACACACACCACCTCAACATTCCAATGTCCACACTGCAGCAGAATCTGTGGGTCACGGATCGACCTTTACAGCCACCTGAGGACCCACAAATTAGAAATAAGACAACCCTATAGAGAGGACAGTCATACTCGTCTCGAGTGACCGCCGAAGAAGTAGTGTGTGTGTGTGTGTGTGTGTGTGTGTGTGTGTGTGTGTGTGTGTGTGTGTGTGTGTGAATGTTTTTGATTAGAACTGCATAGATCTTTCAGTTTTTATGTCAAGGCAGTTTTATATTTCTGACTATCAAACCCGTCTGTAATGGGAGTAGGCTGCTTTAATGAGATCGGATTTTAGGAAAACTTTCAAATAATCAGGCACAGCAGCAACATTTAATCAATAATATGGTATTGAAATTCCACTGAAATTAATTTCGAAAAATTAAATAGCCTGAAGAAAATATAGCTAATTAAAGATGTACTACGTTCTGTGATTATAAAACAATGCAAGCATTATATACAACATTTTAGAGATTATTTAGAGAAAATGTTTCCTTGCTACAGTGCGGGCTCTATCTCATTCACCCTTATGTTTAATTGATCAAGGACGTCACTGTGCTTTTAGTTCTACTCAGACCTCTAACTTCGGACATTTTATATGCATTTCCTTGTTAAGTTATGAAGGTTGTTTCAAATGTTTGGTTTTTATACTGCATATAACCTTTGTGTGAAAGTAGAAAAACAACAGCCCTCAGGTGGATATCGATTCTCTTGAGAGATATTGCAGTATGCGTTTGAGGTATGGTTTTGATGTTTTTGCTGGATCGATCACTATGTCTAAGCTGTAGCTGAAATATGCAGGTCTTAGGGTAAGATTCACAAGAGGTGCTAAAAGTAACCATTATAAGTGTTTAACACAGAATAAAATACAGTGAAATGTTCTGCCTAGTTTCTTGTCTTTCTTTTAAATATATTACATACTATAGGACAATACTCTTGATTATTAGGCTGTCTGTCTAGTAAATATGTTAGCATTTTAAATAATTAAAATTCTGAATGGGTGCAGTGATTGTATACAATTTATTTTAAATAGCCTATAGACAATCACAGGGATTTCACTGAAGTCCTATGCAATGCCATTTATTTTATGAGATTTCATATGGTGGATTTGATGTTCACTCTGTATGTGTGTTTCTGGGCAGGTTAGGGTTAGTTCAATGTTTCTTTCAGTGAACCACGTTTCTTTTAGTGTACCATGTTTCTTTTAGTGTACCATGTTTCTTTTAGTGTACCATGTTTCTTTCAATGTACCATGTTTCTTTCAGTGTACCATGTTTCTTTTAGTGTACCATGTTTCTTTCAGTGTACCACGTTTCTTTCAGTGTACCATGTTTCTTTCAGTGTACCATGTTTCTTTTAGTGTACCATGTTTCTTTCAGTGTACCACGTTTCTTTCAGTGTACCATGTTTCTTTCAGTGTACCATGTTTCTTTTAGTGTACCATGTTTCTTTCAATGTACCATGTTTCTTTCAGTGTACCATGTTTCTTTTAGTGAACCACGTTTCTTTCAGTGTACCACGTTTCTTTCAGTGTACCACGTTTCTTTCAGTGTACCATGTTTTTTTCAATGTACCATGTTTCCAGTTGGCTGTGAGGGCTTTGTTGATTTCAAGCTCAATAACATGTTGAGAAGCATGGATTTTCACTCAGTGAATGGAATTCAATGGGAATCTTCCAACTGTGTCGAAGCTGCTTTGACATTTATTTGAATATATTTTGTTTGTTTGTCTGTTGTTAAACTAATCAGAAATTTGTTCTCTAATTTTTTTTTTTCATTGCTCAAACATCTTTGGTGCTTGTTAAAATCTACAGTGTGAACGGCCCTCAGATCCAGGCATGTTGTCCAAGTGGTGCTGTATATGTGGATAGATTTGGGCAACTGTTGCAATTTCACTTAAAATCCAAGTGAGCATGAAACTGTAGGCCTGCAGTATTCATTCACATCTAGTTCAGTGTGTGTGTGTGTGTGTGTGTGTGTGTGTGTGTGTGTGTGTGTGTGTGTGTGTGTGTGTGTGTGTATGTGTGTGTGTGTGTGTGTGTGTGTGTGTGTGGTTGGAGGGAGACTTCATTTACTTGGAGAAAAATTAAGGTTCTCACTGCTCTGAGGGCCCTGGTTGGTCAGTTCACACACACACACACACACACACACACACACACACACACACATACGCACACACGCACACACCCACATACGCACACACGCACACACACACACACAGAGACACACACACATACACATACACGCACACACAAACTGTGAGTAACTCTGCTTGATCATGCTTCCTAAACCCCTCTTGTCCACTGGGCGCTCCCTCCGTCTCTCTCCACCAGTTTCACTGGCACCAGTAGCACTAACTTCTGGAAGCGCTGGCTGCTCCCTCTTTAGGCCGTGTGTTTCATCTGATTATGCAGCACTGGAGTGGCTTCCCTGCCAAATAATTAATCTATGCATTCATTTAGGCTGTTTAGCAATGTATTTATTCAGTTTGTGTTTATTTGTTCATTTGGATGCTCCTGCATAATCTGATTGTCAGGTTGTACCAAAAACTCATTACCTGGGGTGCTATTTGTCTGTCCTCATCTTCTCATTGTCATAGCTAATCCTACCCATACTGATGTATGCTAACCATTTACAAGTGTTAGTCAGGCCTTGGTTAAACATGCAGGACCCTGATGTCATAGGGCAACGAGCTGTGAGCTACGAGTGTGGAATAATTATCATCCGCAAATGGCATCATTCAAGCAAGGATTTGTTATTTTTATTAAATATGGCGTGTTGAATTGATAAAAGGCTAGTAATCTTCAGACTGTTAGGTGAAAATTCACCCTAGTTACCTAAGGACTCCAGAGCTGCATGTAAGTACATTTATTAGACAAACAACAATTGCAATCGTGCTCACTCCCAGCACAAGGCTGAAAGTGAAGCCCTGATAAACACATCGCACAAGGTTTATACAGACAGAGGTTTAGCGTTCAGCAGGGATAACCACGTGGTGGATCTCTGGCGTCCGAGGCTCTCTATATTGCAAGGATGGCAGTTTTGCACAAGGTCGGAAGAAGCTTAGCACTTGGGTCTAAACATGCTCTTGAACAAATGCAGACTTAGTGGCACCTGATATTCTAAGTTACACACATGGAAAAACACAGAAACACATGAAAGCCATGTTCCTGCTTATTACATGATTCATATAAGGTCGTTAAAATTACAAGGCACTTTATTACTATATTCTAAAGTCATTAATAGTGTTTTGAAATTATCTCAATCAATCCCTCCTTTTATCCGTTTCAATGGATAATTCGAAATTACAATCATTATCACAATCACAATCAAAATCACAATCGAAATCACAAAGCGTCTTTCTTAATACGTCAATTATCGATTTCAATGGATAACCTTAAAATCATCATTCTGAGCTTCATCACATGGATTTTCAGAACAGAGATCATTACTGAGCATCACTTCATTTCATCATAAGTCCATCATTTAAAATGTCATCATATTTCTCATCACACATTTGTATACTTTGCATTAGGCCAACAAAGTGGGTGTCAACTGTGTGTGTGTGTCATTAGCTCGCCTAGGCTTCAGATAACATTCAAACAAGGCCTCTTTGCTGTGTCCTTGCAAAACCCTGTTCCCCACCAGGCATTCTGCAGAACACATCGGCTGTTGAATATTACTGGGAAGCAAACAGTGTCTTTGTGGAAAGTGTGTTTGGGCAGTCTGGTTCATCTATTTCCACCATGGATGATCTTTATGTAGGCCTCATTGCAGATATTTGACCAAGACCGGTGCCTGTTGTGATCAATATGCTAACAGTCCAAACATGTATTATTATACAAAAGATCCACACATTGTTTCATTTTTCCTTTGTAACTCCCCATGACTTCACAGAGATAGGACTGCCCCTCCCTCCCAGTGTCCACAAGGCTCTTCTACCCCACTGGACACTGGTGTTGTTTTCTTCACCAGGTTTGACCTTCACCTAAGGCAAATAATCCCCTTTGTAGCTGGACTTCTGTTACAGTGGTCCGGCCTTGGAAAACTGTAGAGGAACAGCTCCTATCCTCTGTCTCTTTATAAGGCAGGCTTACTTGTTTACAATATGTTAGATGTATTCGGGTGGCTCTCTCCGCTATCCTGACTGTGGTAAATGTTGAAAGTAGCACTTGGTATGGTCTGTCCCACTTAGGCGAGTGGCAGTGTTTTCTTTCGAGGCTGTTGATTAGGACCCAATCTCCTGACCTAACCTTGGTTTCAGCCTCACAGTTTCCTGTGAAGCAAAGAGTTCTGAGAGCATTTTGCTAATTCACATTTTTGCCTTATATTCTGCAAATGTGTATTCAATCTCTTTATCTGTTTCAGAAAATGGTTTGAGTGCTGAGGCAGTGTAGGTTCTTCATCATTTTCTAACAGTGATAACAACATGTATGCTTAATTTCACTATTTCACTCTTGGATTCTCAATTTGCTTTTTATAGCTTGGATTTAACTCAATAAAATCAATAATGAATAATTAAACATCTTTCTCATTAAATATAAATAAGATATAAACAAAATATATGCCTACAATTCCCACTTATTGAGGCATGTTTTCACCATGGCTCAATATTGCAGCATATCTTCAGTAATATGAGATCTAACACTTCAGTTGTGTACGTGTCAGATGGTTGTTGCAGTGTGGCCTGGTTAGTGGCCTTGTCTGCTTTGTGGTGTCCCAATGAATGCCTGTGCAGAATAGTGAGGAAGTAGTGGCGGTGTGTTCAAGGTTTATTTGCTTGAACCATCACAAACAATAGTTAAATCAACTTCTCGAAAGGCATATCTTGTATGTCAGCTCTGGCTGCCATAGTTTTTATCTGTCTTTGCTACACAATGTGGATTACTATCCTCTGCCGTAAGTAAAAGTGTAGCTGGGTTAAATGTCACGCAGTGCTCAATAGTGTTATGAGGCTGCGAGAACAAAACAGTCATGCAATATAATTGTCTGGCTGGTGACATGTTAGCATGCGGACCTTTCAGTGTAAGTGTCTGTTTAGTACAATAGGAGCAGAGGCCTGCACCGCCAAGGCTGCAGCCACTACTGCTTGTAAACATTCCGACATTGCTTGGGCTACTGGACCTAGCAGTGTGGAATAGTGTGCCACTGGTCTTAACTTTAAGTCCCAACTTATGCATTACAGTAACATATAAAACATAAGCGACAGCCTATGTTAGTAACAAAACAACGTTGTGAAAAGTGAAAAAAAAAACAGAACTATTCTATTTGCAGACATTCCTTCTCCCGTTGGGCCTATCTTAATTGCCACTATACTGAAAGGCATTATAAGAACAGTACATTTAAATGTTATCTCTATAGGAGTCATGGCCTCGGGTATGTTGCTGTCCAGGGGCGGACTGGGGGAAAAAAGTGGCCCGGGAGTTACTGTCAGCAGTGGCGTGTCCAGACATTTTTGATAAGGGTGGCACCAGTGGGGCACTGACGTATGCAGGGGTGGCATGAAGTGTGAGCAGGAGCGCCTGCGCAGACATACACTCACGTATGCACGCACACACACACACACACGCACACACACATGCACACACACACACACAAGAAAATACACACCCACACCCAGGTGTCGGCATAGCATTAATTTACCATTTTTGAATTGAACATTAGGCCTACCCAGAGATTAATGCGACCTCGGGGGCTGCATAGACTTGCTGATGGCCTTGTCGTCTGGCTCATATTCAGTGAAGTGAAGCTTCATGCAAGCATTGAGGCTTTCATAATTTAACCGCGAGCGCAGGTTCGTCTTTATATTTTTCACATGTGAGAAAGATTTCTCACATGCATAAGTGGAACCGTGGTTACCATGGTTAACACAGCAATACTAGCACGTTGCCATGTGCGATATGCAAGGGCGTCAGTTTGTTTTTAGAAGTGGTGGGGACAATAACCATAAGCTTGAGTGTGGTTTGAAAAGTGCTGGGTACCCTTACGTAAGCTATTCATAAGCTATTCATAAAAAATTGATAATCTTGATAATCTCGATAATCTCGAACAGCACCAGCTTGCTTATTTTACCAGATCATAACGGTCTCAATTTAAGACATTCCGTTAGCTAGGCTAGCTGTAGGGAACGTTACCTCATCTGTGAATAGCAAGCTAACATTTGGCAAGTCAATGCCACATCTTACCTTATCACTGTCACCAGTCGGTGGTTTTCCAAATAAATCAGATATTTTTAAATTTTTTGAGGCACCTTCCTCAATCAAATAAAATGTAGGCTAGAGTGATCGACATTTAATAACGCCTAAAACAAAGTTAGACTGGCAGAAGAGATTGGAAGAGGCAGCGACGAGCCGTGCCTCCTCTCAGATTGCGCAATCTAGGGCTGACTGCACACATCACTACGGTTGCGTGCCTGTATGCAAATCCAAATTTAAGAATCCTCTACCTCAATCTGCACAGCTGAGAACACTTCGGCTGTGTAAGAACCCATTTCCAGGTGTTCATAAATAAGGTGGAGATCTTATCTTACGTTGAACTTCCGAAGTCTGTAAAACACATTAACACACAACAATACACTTAAAAAAAAAAAAACGAAGACATAAGTGTGAAGACAGATGTATGAGTATGAGTATAAAATTCAGTCAATGCTTTCTTTATGAGATAGTCCCAAGAGAAAACTAGGCTTGCGCTGTCTTACAAGGTGTAACGGTGGTTAAACCGATAGGCACAGCAAGTGGGCCGCAACGTGTTTCTGGTGGCCCAGTGTTTTGGGCCGTCGGCCCACCGGGGTTTCCCCCGGTATCCCCGATGGCCAGTCCGCCCTTGCTGTCTCAATTTTTTTTTATATATTTTAGAAACAAGGGAAAAGTATCTTCCTTATCAGTGCCAACTGTGCAGTTGGTTGTAAGGTTCCTGCATGATTTTTAGGTAGTTGACTTGCTAGTTTTAGACCAAACCTCCATACTGCTGCTTTAAACACTGGCATTTTCTTGAATCTGTACGATATGTTTCATGCATGAGGCCAGCAATGCCTCAGCCCTGGCCTCACAAAATAATTTAGACTCAGTACCCATAATCCCTCAGCACCTCTTGCATTTACCGAAACTAATGAACGACACCTGGACCTTTCCACACAAAAAGGGTCCCTCGGGGAGGCCGCCGACTGAGGATGAGTTCACCCTCTCTGCACATAATGAGTGCATGTTAAAAGGGAAAAGTGGATACCTGGCCCTGTGTGGATGGTTGAGACTGCTTGGCCAGTGAAACTTTACTCTGTGAACTTAGAAGGAAAGTCTCAACTGCTGGGCTTTTAAAAAAAAGAGAGTTACCCAACCCTCTGTGATCGGAGATCGCTTCTTCTTTGAGATTTTCTTAAAAAACATATATATATATATATATATATATATATATATATATAGTAATAAAATATTAATATATATATGTAATAAGAAGCTCCATAACTTGGATGGAAAAGTTTCTGCTAAAAGTTTGATCTTGATCCCCCCCTCCCTCTCTGTGCTGTGTTGGGTTCAAGCAAGGCATCCTCTTATCCTTGGTATGTGCAGAATAAATAGGCCTGGTCGATACTTGTGTCACCTGACTGTGTAAGATTCACATCCAGCGTTTTAATTGCATAATTATCCGTAACGAATCTGCCTGGCGCTAAAACTGAGATGTGCAGCTACATTTAATTAGGCACTTTAGAAGCACCAGCAAGACTCTCACACTCTGATATCATAATTAAGTTAAATCTGCCCTGTTTGTCGGTCCTTTATGTCCACACTTGTTTATTCTATGTCTGTTGTCACGATATATTTCTAAATGTCACAACCTATGTAGCAAATATTTGGACATGATGTGACAGTCTGTGCTAACAATTAAGGCCTACTGCCCTCTTAGGTGAAAAGATACCTTTGTTGCAGAGTCCACTGACTTAAAGAAAACTGGATGGGGTTCATGATCGGTGAATCAATGCTATACATCCTGGATTCTTCAGCAAACATTAGTGTTCATGAGCATATTGATTAAGCAGAACATTGATTAGAGATTCATGGTGTGAGGTTTTTTCGAGCAGAGCCAATTCCGATTTCTTTAATCTAATGAATATAATTATAATTATTTTTAACATTGCAATGCTGCTGTAGGGTGAGTGTTGACTGCTGTTTACTGTTTTTGTGTTGTCTAAGACAGAATTATATGATAATGAGACAGTTGTCAGTCCCCCTTATGGGCTACATTAGGAGCACCCCCACTCCCCTCACAAATGGAAGAGGAGGAGAGGCAACACAAGACTTCTGTCAAGAAAACAAGCACAAATAGCCTAGTCTAGCCTAGTATAGTCAACCCCCACCCCACCCTCCAATCAGCCAGAACAAAATAGATTTGGCTGCAGCTGATGCAGACAGGGGACTACCTTGTCTGTTTTTATGAGATTAAAGTGGAGTTACAGAGACAGGGGAGGTTGAAAAGTGTGTTAAGAATGTGGTGGAGCCTAAATGCCACTATAGGCATGCAAACCTGTTCTGGGAATCCTGCGGAATCCTACATGAGTCATAGGTGTTTTTTGGCAAAGTATCAGAGGAGAGGGTTTGGTGTGTGTGTGTGTGTGTGTGTGTGTGTGTGTGTGTGTGTGTGTGTGAGTGTGTGTGTGTGTGTGTGTGTGTTTGTGTGTGTGTGTGTATCAAAGTACCAGAGGAGAGGGTTTGGTGTGTGTGTGTGTGTGTGTGTGTGTTTGTGTGTGTTTGTGTGTGTATCAAAGGCTTGTCATGTGCACAGATTTAGTACATTTTCTCCCTCACTAGCTCTCTCCGTCTTTTTCACTCTCTCTCTCACTCACATACTCTCGCGTACACAGACGCACACACACACACATACACATATACATGCATACACACACACACAGCGACTGTTACCTCTTTAACAAACAGTTTCAGGGACCTGCAAACCGACACATACTTTCACACATAAGTGTGAAGACAGATCGCGAGTATGAGTATAAAATTCAGTCAGTGCTTTCTTTATGAGATAGTCCCAAGAGAAAACTAGGCTTGCGCTGTCTTACAAGGTGTAACGGTAGTTAAACTGATAGGCACAGCAAGTGGGCCGCAACGTGATTCTGGTGGCCCAGCGTTTTGGGCCATCGGCCCACCGGGGATTCCCCCGGTATCCCCGATGGCCAGTCCGCCCCTGTTGCTGTCTCAACATTTTTTTAATATATTTTAGAAACAACAGAAAAGTATCTTCCTAGGATTATGCTTGGTCACAAGGTATTGTGATCGTATCATCATGGAGGATCTTGTGGTGTTGCCTAGTTTCACTCGGAAGCAGAATTCATTACTTTATTTAATTCACAGAGAGCCTGTGGTTAATGCTTCTATTAGTGTGTCTAATTGGCTTTCATTAACTGAAAGAACAATGAATAAGCATTAGGCTGTGCACTAAGCAGTTCTGTGATCTGGGACAGAACACCCCACGAAAAACTAAGAAAAGCCGGCAACTATATCATCAAAAGACATCATAGAGCACATTACAAAACTTTTATCAGTGCCAACTGTGCAGTTGGTTGTAAGGTTCCTTCATGATTTTTAGGTACTTGACTTGCTAGTTTTAGACCAAACCTCCATACTGCTGCTTTAAACACTGGCATTTTATTGAATCAGTACGATATGTTTCATGCATGAGGCCAGCAATGCCTCAGCCCTGTCCTCACAAAATAATTTAGACTCAGTACCCATAATCCCTCAGCACCTCTTGCATTTACCGAAACTAATGAACAGATCAGACGCACACACACACACACACATACACATATACATGCATACACACACACAGCGACTGTTATCTATCTATAAATCCAGGAATCTCTGTGTGTGGGTGTGTGTGTGTCAGTGTCAGTCTGTCTAGGGCGTATCTCCCTGACGGTAGATACGTTAGTTATGATATTTCCTATGTAGCTTACGCATGTCATGAACCTGTGCATCCTTGATTTTGAAGATTTTTGAATTTATTGTTTGCGAGATATTTGTATTTTACCGTTTCCCATAGAAAACAATGGGTTATCGTTTCCCGTCCCGTCGGCACTATGGGTAGTGACGTCACAATCAAACAATATACGCGTAGTAACTATCCTGCCTTCACTCAGTTCAGAAGTTCAGATTTGTTGTGTCTTTACTCAACATAGTATAATTAAAATAAGGATTCAACTCGGAGGTAAAATGAACATGACTTTACTGTAGTCTTAAGTGTTACACATATCAATGCACTGGCGGATAACCTTTAGGTAAACTCAGTAACTAGGGGAGTGGTTACGCTGAAGTAAATAGATCCACATATACTACACTCCTCCCCTTTTAGATTAATGCCACATAACTAAAAGTAACATATAACATTGCCAATGCATTAAACACAATTTGTTATTCAGTTGACAAATATTGAAACTTTTTTTTTTTTTTTTTTTTTTCAGTCCATAAGTCCCATAAGTGAACTCATAAGTCCAATCTTTTCGGGGGTGCCCTGAGTCGTTCAGGGTTGCGCCTGGGAACTTGCGGAGTGCTCACGGCAGGGGGCACTTCCTCTGTAACTGTGGGTGTCACTGTACTGGGTTCAGAGTTGGTTCCAGGATCAGGTGGATGTTCTGGTTGCTCCGGTGTCTTTGGTTGAGCATTCAACAGCTGATCCACATGACGTCTCCAGGTATGCTCGCCAGTGTCCACCTCGTACATCAGAGGGCCGCTCCTAGTGACTATCTTTCCAGGCGTCCACTTTTCCCCTCGGTAGTCACGTGCCAGGACCTGTTGTCCCACATCGAAGCTTCTTGGCGGTTCACTCGAAAAGCTGCTAAACTGTTTGTTCTGCACTTCTCTCCTCAGGTTTGGCTTCAGAAGGTCAATGCGAGATCTGAGCTGTCTGTTCATAAACAGCATTGCAGGTGTCTGATTAGTTGTTGCATGGACAGAATTGCGGTATACCAGGAGGAAATTGTCAATTTTGTGTTGAAGAGAGATGTCTTCTTTTGTCATTGCTTTTATGGACTTTTTGAATGTCTGAACGAACCGTTCTGCTAACCCATTTGTTGCCGGATGGTGAGGTGCTGATCTGAAATGCTTGATACCATTCTTTTTCATGAAGTCTTGGAATTCTTCAGAAGTATACTGTGGGCCATTGTCACTCACCATGTTCTCAGGCAGGCCATTCCTGGAGAAGATGGTTCTCAGGACAGAGATAGTCTTTTCTGATGTTGTTGATTTCATTTGGACTACTTCTGGCCATTTTGAATGAGCGTCCACAGCTATGAGAAACATAGAGTTCATGAACGGGCCAGCAAAATCAATGTGCACTCTCTGCCAGGGTGCAGAAGGCCATTCCCACGGATGTAGGGGAGCCGGTGGCGGTGCGTTTTGAACGCTTAGGCATCCTGGGCAGTTTTTTGTGACATCCTCGATTTGTTTATCTACACCTGGCCACCATATGTAGCTACGGGCCAGACTTTTCATCTTCACCGTACCTACGTGAGCCTCATGCAGACTGTCCAACACTCTGGTACGAAGCTTGGAGGGTACTACCACACGTGATCCACACATCAAGGTTCCCTGGCATACTGACAACTGGTCACGTCTTGCCGAAAACTCAGGAAACCATGGATTCCCATGGGCAGGCCAACCATGTACGGTGATGTCATACACCTTGGAAAGTGTTGGGTCATTCCGCGTTTCTTTTCTTATCATGGCATTTGTAACTGGCAGCTGGTCTACCAGTGTTGTGTGGAACATTTCTGCCGGGCCACCTTTTGATGGTGGTTCCTCCACAGATGTTGACAGTGGGAGGCGTGACAAACCATCAGCATTGCAGTGATGTTTAGTCCCCTTGAACTCGATGTCATACGAGTGTGCTCCTAAGAACAGGGCCCATCGCTGTAGTCGTGCAGCTGACATCACTGGGACTCCTTTTCGTGGATTGAATATTGACACTAGGGGCTGATGATCAGTCACTAAGGTAAACCTTCGGCCATAGAGGTAATGGTGGAACTTTTTGATACCCCATACTAGGCTAAGGGCCTCCCTGTCTATCTGTGCATAATTGCGTTCGGCACTTGACAGGGACCTTGAAGCGAATGCAATTGGGCGTTCAAGTCCATTTTCCACTGTGTGTGACAAGACAGCGCCAATGCCGTACGGGGACGCGTCACATGCTAGACGGATGGGTCTGGACGGATCATAGTGGGTCAGCAGCTCGTCAGATGTTATTAGTCTTTTTGTTTCTGCGAATGCCTTTTTACATTTGTCTGACCAATGCCATTCCACTCCTGTCTGTAGCAGCGCATTTAGTGGATACAGCACTGAGGCAAGATTTGGAAGAAATTTGTGGTAATAATTTACGAGACCCAGGTACGATCTGAGTTGCGACACATTTTCAGGTTTAGGTGCTTTCAGCACTGCCTCAATTTTCTCTTGTGACTTGTGCAAGCCGTGCTTGTCAATGACATGTCCGCAGTATGAGATTTCACTTTTGAAAAACTCACATTTCTCTCTCTTTGCGCGTAGGCCATACTCATTCAGCCTGGTGAGTACTTTGCTCAGGTTCTGGAAGTGATCATCATCATCTTTTCCTGTTATGAGAATATCATCCAGGTAGCATTGTGTTCCAGGTATGCCCTGGAGCACCTGATCCATGGCTCTTTGCCAGATGGCTGGGGCTGAAGCAACACCAAACACAAGACGATTATATTGGTAAAGTCCCTTATGAGTGTTGATGGTTAGGAACTTTTTGCTTGACTCCTCCACTTCCATCTGGAGATAGGCCTGTGCCAAGTCCATCTTTGAAAACTTCTCCCCACCAGCCAACGATGAGAAGATGTCCTCTATTCTTGGTAGGGGGTACTGCACAGTGCGCAGCACCGGGTTGATGCTCACTTTGAAGTCCCCACATATACGCACTTCACTTTTGCCTTTCTTCATTACAGGGACAATGGGCGTAGCCCAGTCACTCCAGTCGACTTGTGAGAGAATGCCGGACGACTCCAAGTTCTGCAGTTCTGCGTCTATCTTGGGACGTAGGGCATACGGCACCTGGCGCGCCTTGTGGAATCTTGGGTTGGCATCTTTCTCAAGTTCAATTTTGGCCTTTAAGTGCTTAAGTTTACCAATACCTTTCTCAAACACGTGTGCATTAGCCTCCAACAACTGTGACAGTCTCTGCTCAGGCCTGCGGGTGGAGCTCTTGAGGCCTGTTGAGATATTCAGGGCTTTTATGTCATGCCAGTCAAGCTGAATTCTCCTCAGCCATTCACGCCCCAGTAGTGCTGGGCCTGTGGTTTTCAGGACATAGAGCTTTAACTTGTGTGTTTGGTCACCGTAGACCACATCCACGTTAAGTTTTCCTTTTGGTGATACTTTTTCACCTGTGTAGGTTTTTAACATCACTGATGTCTTTTTCAGTGGTAAGTGGGAGAACAGCCTGTCGTAATCGGTTTCGGAGATC
The DNA here is from genome assembly GCF_963457725.1 of Sprattus sprattus. Classification (NCBI taxonomy): domain Eukaryota; kingdom Metazoa; phylum Chordata; class Actinopteri; order Clupeiformes; family Clupeidae; genus Sprattus; species Sprattus sprattus. The sequence goes on from NC_137913.1 coordinate 30,192,035, forward strand.
ACTGACAAAGCTGAACCTGTGTCCAGTTCCATCTTAAGTTTCACTCCAGACACTGTTGTCGTGACCCATATTATTTTTCTGTCTTCTTCAGTTATGCTATGCAGCTCTAAGCATGACAGGTCATCGTCCTCACTGCTGTATGTGTTGTCTGAATGTTCTGTGACTTTGTGCATTTCATTTGCTTTGGCCTTTGATTTAGGTTTAAAACCTTTGTTCTTTCCAGATTTTTCTTTTGGCACATTAGTTTGGTCTGATTTGCATGCTCGTTCTATGTGACCTTGCTTGTGGCATTTCCTACATGTCTTTTCTTTGAACCAACAGTCGTTTGCACTGTGCGAGGATTTACCACACCTGTAGCATTTTTGCTTTTTCCCATTAAAGGACATTTGATGCACTTCGTTTTCTAAGCTTTTCTTCTGTAGCTCTGATGCACCCTTCGCTGCTGTTTCCATTGAGATAGCTAGTTCGAGTGCTTTCTTCAAATCTAGCTCTTTTTCTGACAGTAGCCTTTTCTGTGTGCTTGTACAGTGCATGCCACATACTAAGCGATCTCTCAAAGCATCGTCAAGTCCCGTTTTAAAGTCACAATGCTGCGAGAGCCTGCGCAGCTCGGCCACATACTCGGATATGCTTTCATCTTTCTTTTGATCTCTCTTATGAAATCTAAATCTTTCCGCTATCACTAGTGGTGCGGGATTTAAGTGCTTCTGCAACGTGTCAACAATGTCTTTGTATGACTTGCTCGACGGTTTAGCAGGGCTCAGGAGATTACGGAGTAGACTGTAAGTTTTAGCTCCCATTAGACTGAGGAGGACGGCACTTTTTTTCTCATCCCCGACATCATTAGCGTCACAGTACAACTCCACTCGCTCTATGTATGATTCCCAGTCTTCACATGAACTATCAAATTCCTCTACTTTTCCAACGTAAGCCATTTCGGACATGAAATCCAGATATTATCCGTTTATCCTTTCACTGTGTGCTATGCACGTGTTACTCACGGAACATTTGTTAGGTTTCCTTTTGTCTCTTGCTTTCGTTTTATCTCCTGCTTTATTTCGTCCTTTTCTCCTTCCCTCCGGTTTAAGTTTTCATTTCGTGCAGTTGTTTAGGGTCCAGATTCCTCGTCGCCAATTTGTTGTGTCTTTACTCAACATAGTATAATTAAAATAAGGATTCAACTCGGAGGTAAAATGAACATGACTTTACTGTAGTCTTAAGTGTTACACATATCAATGCACTGGCGGATAACCTTTAGGTAAACTCAGTAACTAGGGGAGTGGTTACGCTGAAGTAAATAGATCCACATATACTACAAGAATACCGTTGGATACGATGAGGTCCGCATTCAAATTCTTCTTGGTGAACAGATACAGACTTTTGCTCAGGTAATCTTAAGACAGTGATTGATTTGATCTCTTCGTTTATTTTTAAGCTTCTTTATATTAAAGGTGCATTAAGGATTAATAGCTATTCGCTAAAGGTATGCTAGCAGCTAAAACTAACGAAATCTCTTGAAATGTGCTGACTTTGACATTATGACAAACTAATTACTCAACGACTGTCCTTACACAGTCAAACATAAATCATGTGCAACACAAGACTAAGCAAGACGGCAAATAAGCTGCTTACTAGATCGGCAGAAGGTAATCAAAGTCAGGTCGGCGGGCATCGGCAGGCAAAACTACAGAAGGCAGTTATATGCCTATCGACCCTGCTATGCCATTGGCACGGACGCAATTCTCCATATTAAAAGTTATTGTAGCGCCCCAATTTTTTTAAAGCTGTTATTTTAAGGTTAAACTGCTTATCCTAACCCTAATCCTGAAGCATAATTGTTGCATATTGTGCCTTTAAGTTTCAAAGTAATGTAGCTTACTCATGTCATGAACCTGTGCATCCTTGATTTTGAAGATTTTTGAATTCATAGTTTGCGAGATATTTGTATTTTACCGTTTGCCGTACGGTGCAAACCCATGTCACCGTTGTAGCGGTGTAGTACTCCACTCTTGCGTTGTGATTTTGATTGGCACCCAGCCTTTTATTCATACACTCTGACAGGTTTAATGTACACAGAGCAAAGGCGATCACACACAGTATCTTCCGAATGACAGCCTCTCCCAGCCAGGGTAAATGCAGACTGAGGTTTATAATATTGTTAACCTTTCCTGCACTGTCCGTCTCTGACCGTAGTCGGAGATTGCAGGGGAGACTGAATTCACTGCTCCAGGGCCGAAGTATCAACTGTTTATAACTTCGGGGTTAATTCCCGTACTCTTACTCTCTGCTGCTGGTTAGCAAATAACGCCACTGTATTCTTTGTTAGAGGATTTATTCACTACACACCGACATAACTTTACAGCACATATGTTTTTCTCCGGTCGCTCACACAAAAACCATTCCACAGAATCACCTCTCTTCTCGCTCTCTCATCCTCGCTCTGCCACACCCACCCTGTACGTACGGCTCTTAAAGGAGCCGCACCATTTTACAACAATATTGCAATAATGAGAAAACAAAGTAGGCCTACAAACAAATTACAACAGATACATCGGGACACTTTTTAGTCATAGAACAGCCGTCGTCATAGATGTTACCCCCTACGGGCACTGCACTAGTCTCTTTAACACACAGTTTCAGGGACCTGCACACCGACACATACTTCCATGCGTGCAGTGCTGCTCGTTATCAGCTGACACACTCTGCTGCCTTTACACACAGATGTGTAGGCAGACACACACACACACACACACACACACACACACACACACAGTAATTCTCTCCCTGGTCCCATTATCTCTTGATTTTGGATGGGTGCTCGTGTGAATGCTTGAATGAATGATCAGCTGACAGGCAGACAGACAGGCGGACATGCGTAAATGCCAGACATACAGGAGGACATGCGTAGATGGGTAAAACGTCAAAGGGAGGAGAGGATAACAGAGTGAACAAAAGACTGCAGCCTGCTCATCAGCCACACAACAGGCAGAGTCATGCTCGGTATGCCCATCCACCGAGAGTAACTCTTTCCACAGTGTTCTTACAAGTCTTGCCCTTATATAGTTGTGTATATTATATATGTATATATTATAACTGTACTGATATATTTAAGTATTACGAACATAAAATAAACTTTTCATCTGAAGTGTATTTGAACTCTGAACTGTCTATTTAGAGGTCCCTTAAATCTGCCTTTGTGTGTTGGTATGAGGTAGCCAGCTCCTTAATTATTCTTAAACTCCTGCAGACATTTACGTATAAGTCCTGCAAAAATGTCGTTGAAAATCAAGGACTAATGATTATTCTGTAATGGTTGGAGGGCAGAAGAGGGGTGCTGACGGTGTCACATCTGCCAAGGGTCTTCTGGTGTGCTACATTTATCAAAATCAGCTTTCGGCAGTGCAATCCAGGGGTTTGGGGGATGGAATAAAATAAGAGACAACAACCCTTTTAAGTTCGTTTTTTAAGAATTTGTATAACTTAAAGTCATTAATAATAAACAATGCACAATGTCTCAAGGTGCTTTAAAGACGTCCAGGCATGAACCCCCAAGAACTAGAACATAGCAGGCAGGGATAGACCTAGAAACATCCAAAACATCTTACAGAATTCTTGGTTATGGCCAGCACAAGAGCAGCACAAGAGCAGCAATGTGTAATTTTTTATAGGACAAAAGTATTACCTATTGTGCAGGGACGTGCACAGGAATTTTGAGGGGCAGTTGCTCTGGCCTGAAAAAAGGGCACCACCCGAAAAAAAATCACACGGACTGTATGGAGAACTGACAACAACAGGAACTTTATTAATATAAGATATAAAGACCCATCTGCGGTGTATCTTTTTTAAAGGCATTCCACCTGATCATGCTTAGCATATGCGATTCAGTGCTATATGATTTTATATTATTTGATATTACTGCTCTGTACATGAGCTGGATCTGTGGGATTACCCAATCTCAGCAAAAAATCTAAATCTGTTGTCATGGATTGAGCCTCACTCTCCATCTCAATATCCCTGGCAGGCAGTCTGTCCTGACTTTCTGTGTCGTCCCTTTCCCTGTTTTCAAAGTCTGTGCTGATCTCATCTGGGTCTGGGTCTGGCTCTGGCTCTGCCTCTTTGGATGCAGTTAATGCGCTTGGCTCATCATCTGTCCAATCATATATTACTGTTATTAACATTTTATTTACTATTATAATGCCCACTAGAAGCAGTGGTACTTTTGTTCTGCTCAGGCAAGATCTTTGAGAGGATCTCTAAAAGCCTATACTTTTTTAAGATTACAATTATTTAGCATGTGGCTCTTTATCCCTGCACTTTCTAGCATGGTCCTTTTATCTCAAATTTGGTGTTCAGCACTTAGGCCTACCTGTCGAATTTATCTCCTGGTCCGCATTTTCCTTCGGTCTGGAGGCTTGTGGTTGCTCCTCATCTTAAATGTAATGTAATTATGATAAATTGCCATTAGTAGGCTAAAAATACGAGTTTGATTAATTCATTAATTAATTAGCCTATGCATTATCATCTTTATCACAATTCAATGTCTCTGTCTCACCTGCTGGTTTGCTTTTTTGTAGCCAACCCTGCAGGGCGTCTTCTCTCGCTCCTGAGTCCTCCATTTTTCAGTAGGCATTCTGCACTCTACACTTAACAACACCCAAAATAGTGATAAGATTTCGAAATGTAACCACTTTGAATGAAATCATTTATGTGATGCATCATTTCCATCATGTATTCTTATTGTTAAAACGAAATGTTATAAACTGACCATCAGCAGAAATGTAGCTTAGTTTTCCTACCAAAACATTAGCATGTGATAACCGGCTGGTTGTCTGGTAGGCAAACTAGTCATCTGATTATTTAGGCTAAATGTGGCAAACTGAGCCTCGATTTATGAAGGTTCTAATTCATTTCATAAAACATGATGATGATTGCCCGTTTGTTATACATTTCTACAACTTAAAACTCACCTTTTCTGACAACGTTAAAGCAGTTTTTTCATCAGCACAGAAGAACACAACCGTGACCGAAATTGCAGGCTCAGGTGCTGGTCGTGTGCAGTAACACAGTCACATGCCCATGCCCCCCTCCCCCTACTGACTTTCACTCTCGTTGCCCATAGGCTTATCGATTGGAAGTGAAGAAGGCTACTTCAGGTGGCGATTTTTTAAAACTAGGTGTACATGAAATTCTTGGGCAACTCCCCGTTTGCCCTCCTCGAGTAAAAGTGCCCCTCTGAGGGGAAAAAAAGAAATATATATTATTATTTTATTTTATTTTTTTTTTTCCTCGGAGGGCACTTTTACTCAAGGAGGGCAAACGGGCAGTTGCCCAAGCAACCTTAGCACACTCCTGTGCACGTCCCTGCTATTGTGGCTTTTCGTATTGTTGGTTCCGGACAATTGTATCCACTGTGGCTTTAAACAAGCACTGCTATCCACAGACACCTAAAGTGCATTGACCGCATACTGATTTGCACCTGTACTTATATATGTGCTCCGAGGCATTGATTTTTCTCGTTCTACTCCATCGTCATACAGAACTAGTTGAACTACGGGTGTTTATGATGAGAGTGCGTGCTCAGACGCTCAGCGGTCATGAAGGTTTGACCATTTCCATGCCAACTGTTGGTGTTGCCTTTGTCATTGGGGTTCAAACAGTGAAGGGGAATCGGAACAATTTGCTTCAAAGGCACTCAATTCCACTCCAGGTGTGCACTGTGCAGTGCATGTAAAGAACAACCCCCTTCAATCAGATACCCCCCTTTGACCTTCATCCCCTTCCTCTTGCGTTTTCTCTCAGTCTTCATTTCTCTCTTCTTCTCTCTTCATTAGGCAGTCTCTCTCTGCTCCTCTCCATCTCTCTCTCTCGCTCTCTCTCTCTATACCTTTTTTCTCTTTCCCATCCCTCCCTCCCTCTCTGTAGTGCTTCCCCTAAGGGGGTCTCCTGAAAGCGAGATCCTCCTATCTATTAATCAGGATTGTCCTTGTGCTTCCAGATCAGATGCAAGTGCTCGCCAACCCCCCCCCCCCCCCCCACACCCCCCCCTTCCGTCCCGCCGCCCCTCACCCTGCCTCTGCCTCCGCCTCCCTGTGGTGTCTCACCTCAGTCTTTAGATGCACATTTTCATTGACATGGCAAACAGGTAGCCCAATGGGACTGCATTATACACATAAGGCATTGAGAGATGAGAGTGGCTGTTTGTATGTTTGTACGTACATTTGGCCAGTCCACATGGCCAAAAATAACTATAACAATATCTGTAAATAATTCAGTTTTTAATATCTTTCAAGCTCATAACAATGGCAACGTCCTCACCACACAGTACAACAATGATGTCATTAAGAACAACATCATTGGGAATTAGTTTCAGATTATGTGTTAACGATACAAAAACTGGCAGCCAATCAGAACCCATTGAATTTTAAAGGCATCACATGAAAACATGAATGATATTTCAAGTTGGTCAGTGTGGACTATCATATCGTTATAGTCACAGTTGTCTTTATAGTTATAATTGTTGGCAGTGTGGACAGCCCTGTCTTCTTGCTTTCATTCAAGTTGTTTGAAGGTATGGTCAAGTGTGCAGTCACTGTAGTTTGAAGGCAGTGAGATGAAATAATCAATACAATGGAAGACTGACAAGTCATTGAATTTGTAGAACTGAAGTGAACTGCTGTTATATCATTTGCTGTTATATCATTATATCATATATCATTTATATATTTTTTTCCGTACCTGATTCTATTGGATCACATGTGGGATCATGCTTAATGGAAGGGCTAGTTGATTCTATTGGATCACAAGTGGGATCATGCTTAACGCAAGGGCCTGACCTCTTCTTCCAGTGACACCAATGATAGTTTACCACCGAAGCAAATTCATTTTTTATATGCTAATTTGTAAAATAAAACACCTCCTTGTTTCTATAAAATAGACTGTTAAATAGATCTCCTTATTAACGTAAATGTGATGTTATTCATGCTTGTTTGAAGACATGACATACATTTTAGAGTGTTTAAGAGGGCTGTTTGTGTGTGCATGTATAGGCTATGTATGGAAGTACTGTACACAGAAAGAGAGAGGAACAGAAGGAAACAAGAAGATTAAAAAAAGGACCAGCCATCACTGATGCATTCATGCATGGAACAAAAGCAAGACCACAGACATGACTGCACACGTTGCTATGTAACATAAATGCCCATAGCAACTAAGTGCATCTCCATCCGATGGATGGATTGCCTCGTGTGCAGACAGGCAGTCCAAGAGTGGTCATCACAGCATGGCCTCTCTGAGCCCGGTACCAGTCCACCACTAGAGAGCCGGGGGTTGCTCACCCGCCACAGCTACTCTGTGAAGGAGACACACACACATACAAGAGGGAAGATTGAAAGCCATATGCATACTGTATATAGAACTTTTTCTCTTCAAAGCATTGCACAGCCAAATCTATAAAGGAAATTAATTTATTCCACTTTTATGACATTTTGCGTGGAAGTGTAATTGAGATAATGAGAAAAATTCAACATGAAATTAAAATACAATCAAAAAGGCACTGTCATTCTGGCATCTAACAATAATTAGCAATAAGATAAGGATGCCTGAATTCCTTTAGCTCAGCTGGTAGATCACAATGCTAACTACACCTCATTTACAAATCAGCTGATGTCCACAAGAGCCACACCTTATTTAAGTTAACATCGTATTAACATTCATCCAATTACCAGCCTCTGCCTCTGGCTGTTATTTAATGGATACGATGCAGTCTGGAAAAAAATGTCAGTTTTGAAGTGTATCTCTTAAATTTGGACACTTAACTAGGTTGTCTCTCACTTCTAGGTCAGCAGTTCTGTACTGCTTTTTTTCTGGTGAATTCTCTGGGTGGGTTCTGTGTTTAACTTTAATGACTGCAGCTTGTTGAACTATTTCATCTTTTTTTGGATATAGCTCCGGTCTTTATGAAAGGGGTTTGTAAGAGTAGCATATTAGGATGAGGTGTATGTAAGTATGAACATAGTGCACAAGCATGTGTAGGATTTCCTCTTGATTCAAATTCGAATAACAAAATCAAATTACAGCTCATTTTAATGTCAGACTACCTCTTCAAGATATTCCTGTGGAGTGTAAAAAGTCTTTTTGATCTGTTTGCCATTCTGCATGTTCTTAGAGCTTAAATCTGTGCCAGCTGTTTAGAAAGTTTGGTAAATATAACTCTTTGATTGAGCGAGTGTAACTGAATATACCTGCTTAAAAATGGAGCATGAAAATGGAAATGAAATGGTGCTTTCTAAGGCCAGTCACGTGCAGATAAATAGACCCCTGCATGAAGCTTGCATTTCTGTGTGTGTGTGTGTGTGTCTAGTGTGTCGTGTGTGTGTGCGTGCGTGCATGTGTGCGTGTGTGTGTGAGAGAGACAGAGAGAGAAAGAGAGTGAAGGTGCAGATAAATAGATCCCTGCTTGAAATGTGTGTGTGTGTGTGTGTGTGTGTGTGTGTGTGTGTGTGTGTGTGTGTGTGTGTGTGTGTGTGTGTGTGTGTGAGAGAGAGACACAGAGAGAGAGAGAGAGAGAAAGAGAGTGAGGTCGCAGATAAAAAGATCCCTGCTTCAAGTGTGTGTGTGTGTGTGTGTGTGTGTGTGTGAGAGAGAGAGAGAGACAGAGAGAGAGAGTGAGGGTGCAGATAAATAGATCCCTCCATGCAGTTCCTGGCGAGTGCAAGTGGAGAGGCCAGCTCTGTGAAGGCCCCCTGGAGAGCAGTGTGTCTCTGAGAGGCTTTGCAGAGGTGAAGGGAAGTGATGTCGATGCTTTGCAAAGGTGAAGGGAAGTGATGTCGATGCCAAACACATCTGATGCATGCTGCACCAGGGGGATGTTGTTGCAGCTTTCCTATGTATGCCAGAGAAGAACATGAGACACACACACACGCACACACATTACACCCACACACAGAAAATCACACCCACGTACGGGCAAATGTCACAAGCCACATCCACACACACGCCCAAGCAGATAAAGACAGGGTGTATCACACATACACACCCACACACCCAAGCAGGTAACTAAACTCACAGACACACTGATATACACATCACACACATACACACACTCACACACTACTCAGTCCTCTTGGGTATATGGGGTCAGGCTGCAAGTAGTAACTTTTTCCACAGAAACATGAACACTGCAGGCTGAAATAAACCGATGACTATGTGGATGTTTATCTGCTTGTGTCTGTAGGAATGAGCGCTTGTGCTCTTCGAGTCATGAGGCGGCTGCCACAGGGATTGTGGGTTGTTATTAAAAACTAGGCTGCCTCTTTAGTGACACACACGCACGCAAACACAAACACACACTCTCTCTCTCTCCCCTCTCTCACACACTAACTAATATTCACTGTCTCTCTTTCTCTGTCTCCCTATCTCTCTCTCCCACACTCTCTGTCTCTCTTTCTCTGCCTCGCTATCGCTCTCTCCCACACACACACACACACACACACACACACTTAAACACATACACACACACACACACACACACACACACACACACAGTCACACACACACAGTCGACTTATCTTCTTCACTTGTGACTGGTCATGTGTGATGTTAAATTCATGTCTCATGTGCTAATGTCTCTCTGAAGACACTTGATTGTATATTTTTTTATAGCATAAAGCATAAATAAACACACACATCCGGCCAGAGACGTTTGGGGGGAATGGCATAGCAGCTTCACTCACACACACACACACACACACACACACACACACACACACACACACACACACACACACACACACACACAAGGCACTGAGACAAAGAAACAAATACTATCACTGTCTTCCCTTCCCTGCAGCAGGTCACACTCCTCTCATCCACGCTCCAGAAAGGATGAGGATGTGTTGAACACAGGGCTTGTGTCTGTGTGTACGTGTGTGTGTGTGTGTGTGTGTGTGTGTGTGTGCGTGTGTGTGTGCGTGTGTGAGAGGTCAGCTTGAGAACAGCTGAGTGTTTACCTAATGGTGAATATAAGTTCAGTCAGTCTAATTTGGATAATTTTAGCAGGCTCATTCAAAGCTGGCTCCACTGCAGTTGTGACTTGTCACTCTTAAAGATAATAGTAATATTAATCTAACGCCTAATTAGTGTTATGCTTTCACGTCCAAAGCTAGTGCTAAACTAGCCTCTGAACTCTCATGTTGAACTCTTGCCAGGGATCGAAGCAGTAACACAATGGAGCTGCTGGTGTATGAAAGAGCTGCGTCAGAGTTAAAAGTGGCTCAGTACAGTATGTTAGTCTCCTGTCATCGCTGCATTCGCAGACCAATCCAATTCATAGCAAAGTTCTTACCAATGTGTATGGATTGTGTCGTATAAATAAACTTGCCTTGCCTTGCCTATCCAAAACATCTTGTTAGTCATCTCTTTACAGACAGTCACAACATTCACAGTCTCGTCCAAAACATAAAATACGGGCACAAGAATGGTACGGGATTCACCAGCCAGTCATTCACCACCATGTGACCATGTTAGTCACACTACTCACAAATCCTCAAGCTATTTAATGTGTCACTTTGGGCCAAACTCTTGCATGCAAGTAAAGAGGAGAAACCATCCATCTGCAACTGTAAACATTGTGTGAGGGACCCCCAAGGAATGTTGACTCTGTGTGAAGGACCCCATGGTTGGGTTAAGCATTTGTGTGTGGGGTGCTCTGGATGGGAGAAGCATGGTTGTTGTATGCGTGAAGGATGCCTGTGTGCGTGAAGCGCATGAGGGCAGTGTGACGATGTGATCGTCCCTAGAGCTGAATATGAGGTCTGGCTGCCATGCCATTGTGCCGGGCTCTTTGGTGTGGCGGTCAGAGTGCATGTTTGGTACCCTGTATGTAGACCCGGGTCCGAGTCCGGGTGGGGTGACCACGCTCTCCCTTCGCTACAGTACCGTTTGAGATGTCTTTGACTGAGCACTCCCAATCTGTTGGATGAGATGCCAGCCATAAATACAACAACAGTGGGAGCAGTTACTGGAACCTGCAGAGATGATGGCATATTCGTCTGCAGCATCAAATCAAGAGCACTGATGCCCAAGTGAATTTAGCCAGCCTGAAGTGCTCTGCCGTAAGTGCTGCAATTAGGGAAAAAAAGAGAGAGAGAATCACAATGTGTAGCTGCAGAGGACTGGAACAGGGGGATGGAGGAGGTCAATTCAACCTCATTAATGGAGTTGTCATTCCTCCACACGAGAAATCACTCTGAGTGTTTTAGAGAGAGAGAGAGAGAGAGAGAGAGGACACGCACACACACACAAATAACTCGTACAACTCCACTGATATTTAGCGTGTGCATTGTTTTTCCACCTCTTCAGTATCTAATGCAGACCTCATTAGCCTGCCGTTAAGTGGCTCCCAGATTGTTTGTTTGTTTGTTTGAGTCTTTGTGTTTGATAAAATAAATTAATAAAAACAAATCCACACTTACAAATGAAACAAAATGCATCCCTGGTGTAGGGGTTCGTGGCAACCTTTCCCAATTCTAATAATCGTTTTCTGAAACAGATTTTAATATTGGTGCTTTTTCCCCACTCTCCCTCCTCCTCCTCCTCCTCCTCCTCCTCCTCCTCCTCCTCCTTCTCCTCCCCAGAACATCTCACCATCATCTTATCTCGCTGGCAGTACAGTGCCAATGCAATTTATTAAAATATTGCCTAATTATGAATATATGATTATTATTATAAGTGTTATTGCCTTACTCTCTCTCTCTTTTTCTCTCTCCTTCTCTCTCTGTCTGTTCCCAGTGTGACCCTTCAGGTTGAGGCAGTAGATGAGTTTGGTTCACACTCCGTAACTCCTGTTATTTCGCTCATCAGTGAGGAGAGCTGAAGGGCTCTCTACGGCCTCGTCTCTCCTTTCTCTCCCTCTCGCTCACCCTCTCGCTCACCCTCTCTCTCTCATCATTTTTGTTCTTGTATATGTTATTCCCTCCTTCTCTCTTCTTGTCTTCCCCCTATGTGTGTTTCCCCCCCCCCCACATGCATAAATATACACACTGGCCTCCCAAATGGCCTGCTCTGGGAAATATGAGTAGTTAGTTTCATTCATTTATTTGTCAGTGGCCTACACTAGGGAAATAACTTTGTCATTATTTGAAAGTAATTAAAAGTTAAAAGAAATGACACATCTGGTTTTTGTGTTTTGTGTGTGTGTCTGTGTGTCTCTGTGTGTGTGTGTGTGTGTGTGTGTGTGTGTGTGTGTGTGTGTGTGTGCGTCTGTGTGTGTGTGTGTGTGTGTGTGTGTGTGTTGCTGTATCTAAGTGTTTAGTGTTTTTCTTCTTTATCCCCGGTTGACTGTTGCCATCATTTTATGTGCGGAGGCTCCATCCGGTGTGCATCAGCTGGTTTTGGGAACCTCTCCAGGCGCAGGCCTGCAAATTGTACAGCGGTGTAGTTCACACCTCAACATCTACATGCAAGCGGAAATTTTCTGAACACCTGCACAAATAATGGAAGCGCCCATCGATTCTCATCACATTTTGAGAAAGCGAGAATAAAAGGGATGCAGTGTGCAGGGGAAAAGATTGCTTGCCTATATAACCTAGGGTACATAAGGCAGCTGCCTTCAAAGTGATTTTGTGGATAATGATTTGTGAATTGTTGGATGGAGAAAAGAAGCATAGTGTGTTCCTAGGCACACCTACGCCTGAGGCTGATGAAGGAAAGTGTGTGGGGAGACCACCTCTGTGACTGTTGGACATCATGTCTGTTGGAAGAGACGCACAGTGACTGTCCAGGAAAGAAAGTACATTGAGCTGGCAACAGTCAAATACACACACACACAGACACAAACACACACACACACACACACGCACACACACACACACACACACACACACACACACACACACACACACACACACACACACACACACACACATATTACTCTGCAATAGGTGCAGTAAGATGTTGATAGCCTGAAAAGTGGTCCTTTAAAAATGAAGTCCTGAGTAAGAGAGAGAGCGATTGAGAAAGAGGGAGAGCGTGAGAGACACTTGGAAAGATGGAGAGATGGTGACAGATATAGAGGGAGATAGAGTTGCCAAATGAGAGTAAGAGAATGAAACATAGCTGTTGGTTGGTCTCTCCCTAGGAAAGAGAGAGACAGAATAACAGAGAATGAGAGAGTAAAAAAAGACAGACAGACAGACAGAGAGATACAGATGAACAGAGAAAGAGAGAGAGACTGAATGTATTGCTGCCAGCTCACACAGATGGAGACGCAGTAAAAAACCCGCAGTGTCCCCCAGCGGACCCCAGCTTCCAGTGGCATCCCTTTCCACACCAAATGCATTGTGCACACCAGGCTGTCAACTACAGCTCCTATCTAGTGTGTGTGTGTGTGTGTACGTGCGTGCTTGCGTGCGTGCGTGCGTGCGTGCGTGCGTGCGTGCGTGTGTGCGTGCGTGCGTGCGTGCGTGCGTGCGTACGTGCGTGTGTGCGTGCGTGTGTGTGTGTGTGTGTGCGTGCGTGTATACGTAAGTCTAAGACTATGAATGGTGTAAGCATGCACATTTACACAGCACATCCATCGGGGATCCAATCCAATTGCGGCTGTGCATTAGCAGGCAGCGCAGACCTCCGGCCTGGGAGCTGTTGCAGAACGGCCCAGCAGTCATTAAGGGATGCATGATGGCGGTCACGCCCACATGGGATGGAAGCGGCCGCATGTCCAGAGCTGATAGGAACTGCTCCTGCCCACTTTCTCTGCACTGGACGAGACTGGGCTACATGTAAAGGCCACAGCTGATGACTGGGAGGTGTGCACTGGAGGTGTGAGTGTCAGAGGGAGCAGTTGGTTTAATTTGAGGTGCACAGGGACGTGTCTGTGTCTGTGTCTGTGTCTGTGTCTGTGTCTGTGTCTGTGTCTGTATCTGTATCTGTATCTGTCTTTTCAACCAACACAAATCACTTGGTGCTATCACTTGAACTTGTTGCTGTCTGTTTAAATAACCAGGAAGTACTTGGTAGTGTGTAAGAGGATGCTCAGTCAGAGTTCGATGAAACCTATGGCTGATACATACAGCATGTTACTTAAACAATGGATGAATGTGAACTGAAACGTTTTTAAATAGCGGAAATTTGCACATACAGCCAGAGTCTAATACAGAAAGTGTCTCATGGGTAGGTCTGGAAAAATGTAGGTTGGCCTTAGTCAGGGGCGGAGATCCCACTGGAGGGGGGGACAATACATGGTAACATTTCAGAGAGTAATTCCTGGGGGGGGGGGGCACAGATTGCTATAAACTTCCCCGCCCCCTCCCCCGCAACAAAGTTTTGACATCTTTTTCACATGCTGGGGCGTAATAACTAGTTTGTTTGAAAGACCCAAAGAAACACAAATATCCGACAAGGCAAAATCCCGGACGGTTTTGGAATCCCTGCTGGATGCATTTTTTAGGCCTCGAAAAGAGGCCTAGTTAAAAGAGGACGTCTGGTCACCCTAATTACTATAATTTTCTAAATGATTTATTTATGTTTACAATGACTGTTGGGGGGACAACTTTATGGTAGGGGGGAAACGTCCCCCCTGTCCCCCCGGAATCACCGCCTATGGCCTTAGTAAAGCTCATCTACGCATATACTGTATATAATAATACTACCGAACTGCTATTGTTGCGCTGTCCTACCTACAGAGCACCACTAGAGGGAGTTCACACATTTACCGGCCAGAGTTCAAAAGGTATGCAGATGGACAGAGTTACAAGACGGCATAATGAAGTGCTTAATTCTGTTTATTGCACAGCCGCTTATACAATTGTTGAGTTGGTAAAAAGGTATCATCAAAATACATCTCCCACTAAGAGAGATCACATGTCTATCCAGGGGTGTTTCTAGCTACTGAAAAGACCAAGAGCTAAGTCAAGCCTGGAGCTTTTTACTTTCTTCCTTTCCTTTCCTTTTTTCTTTGAGGGAGAGGAGGTTTATCTACCTAGATTTTAAGATTATATGCGTGGAAAAAGAGAAAATAAATGTTATTTAGTTTTTATCCCTTTTATCCCTTTGCTTTTGTCGGTGGTGGAGTCTGACGTTATCGAAAATAGCCAGCTTGCTAGTTTTAGACAAACTATGAGATGGGTTGATTAGGAATAAACAAAATGTGTTCTTCATTAAATAAAGTTGAAAGTTAAATCAAAATATCTGTTTTTCGCCATTACACGTAATGTGTGGCGAATATAATATTGCCAGGGCTTGTTTACTTTGTCAATTCATGTAAATGGCAAATCTGACAGATTTTTAACTGCTTCCCACAGCAAGTTGATGTATGCAATTAATGTAGATTAATGAATTACAAAGCATGCAATTAATTAGATGTCTTTTTTGAATCGCTTGACAGCCCTAGTAATGGCCTAAATTAAACGACTAGGTCATGAAATCAAAGTCCTATGTTGCCAACAGAATGGGCATTTGTATCTTATGGCCATCCTTGATGATATGAATGGACTTGAAGAAACAAAATGGCTGAAAAACAGACATGTCAATCATAGAGCTGACTTCTTTTTCTGAATAAAAATCTGTTTCTGTTGCAGTATTTGTGCTTTCCGGAATGACGTTCAGGAGATCCGTGTGCGTCCTGTTCATGGGAGAAACTGATTGTGTGTTTGTGTGTGTGTGTGTGTGTGTGTGTGTGTGTGTGTGTGTGTGTGTGTGTGTGCGTGTGCGTGTTTGTAGACTTCTTTTTCTGAATAAAAATCTGTTTCTGTTGCAGTATTTGTGCTTTCCGGAATGACGTTCAGTGTGTGTGTGTGTGTGTGTGTGAGAGAGAGAGAGAGAGAGGGAGAGAGAGTGAAAGAGAGAGAGAGAGTGAAAGAGAGAGAGAGAGAGAACTTAAAAAAGATAAAGTTTGAGAAAAATTGTCTGGGAGTAGGCACCATAGTCTAACGAATAAAAAAGTGTATTGCATTGTAATGTAAATTATGATTATCTGTTCACTTGGTGAGTCTTTCACAGCCTCTTTGTGTGTGTGTGTTAGTGAATGACTTGACCTCCAGTAAAATGATGTGTATTTGTGTGTGTGTGTGTGTGTGTGTGTGTGTGTGTGTGTGTGTGTGTGTGTGTGTGTGTGTGTGTAAACATATTTGTGTGCGCCCTGCTCTAGTGCTTCAGGGATGTTTTTGTGTGTGTGTGTGTGTGTGTGTGTGTGTGTGTGTGTGTGTGTGTGTGTGTGTGCGTGTGTGTGGCTCCAGGGAGGGGAGTGTGTGTATACATATATATATATAAAATATTTAAATATCCTGTTAGGGAGGGCTCCTGTGCTGGCGGCCAGCTGAGAGCGGACGTGCAGTGCTGCTGCTCTGGTGCTGCTGTTTGTGTGTATGTGTGTGTTTGTGTGGGTGTGTGTTCGTGTGCGTGTGTGTATGTGTGTGTGTGTGTGTGTGTGTCTGTGTGTGTGTGTGTGTGTGTCTGTGTGTGTGTGTGTGTGTGTGTGTGTGTGTGTGTGTGTGTGTGTGTGTGTGTGTATGTTTGTGTGTGTGTGTGTGTGTGTGTGTGTGTGTGTGTGTGTGTGTGTGTGTGTGTGTGTGTGTGTGTGTTTGGATGTCTTTGGGGTTTTCATGAAGGCAGGAGTCTGCTCCCTCTGGAGTTGGGATATCTGGGGATGTGTTTTGGTTTGTGGGTGTGTGTGTGAGTGTGTGTGTGTTTGTTGAAGCAAAATTTGTGTTTGTGTCTGTGGTTTATGTTTGTAGCCATGCACTATTTGTGAAGTAGCTCCGCATCCATAAAACTGCGCTTGAGCATTTTTGATACACAAGACTGTGTATTTCTTTGTTTATGTTTAGTTTGTAGTGTCTGCATATGTGTGTTTGTTGGGCATGCATGTGCATGTGTGTATGTGTTTGTGTGTGTGTGTGTGTGTGTGTGTGTGTGTGTGTGTGTGTGTGTGTGTGTGTGTGTGTGTGTGTGTGTGTGTGTGTGTGTGTCTGTGTGTGTGTGTGTCTGGTGTGTGTGTGTGTCTGTCTGTGTATGTGTGCGTGTTTTTGTGTCTGTGAGAATGTGCGTTTGTGTGTGTATGTGTATGTGTGTGTGTGTGTGGGGGGGTTTTCATAAGCAGCGCATGAGAGAGGAGAGCGAGTGTGTATTAATCAAGCTGTACCCTCTGGCTGTGATGGAAGCTACTGGACAATCCATCAGAAGTCACTGTCACCAGGGCCACTGGCCTTAGACTACCTAATCAGTCACACTGTGTGTTTGTAGTGTGTGTGCGTGTGTGTGTGTTGGTAGTGTGTGTGTGTTGGTAGTGTGTGTGTGTGTGTGCTTGTGTGAGTGTTTTGGTAGTGTGTGTGTGTGTGTGTGTGTGTGTGTGTGTGTGTGTGTGTGTGTGTGTGTGTGTGTGTGTGTGTGTGTGTGTGTGTGTGTGTGTGGGTTGTACTGGCCTATCTGTTTTATAACGTGAGACTGACTGCAAAGCAAGACAGAATGGTTTGTAGTATAGAGCAGCCTATATCTGAACGTATACGAGAAAGCAATTCAGAGTCAGTGGCGTCTGTGTGTGTGCTTGTGTG
Organism: Sprattus sprattus; assembly: GCF_963457725.1. NCBI lineage: Eukaryota > Metazoa > Chordata > Actinopteri > Clupeiformes > Clupeidae > Sprattus > Sprattus sprattus. Next base: position 30,209,578 of record NC_137913.1, read on the forward strand.
TGTGTGTTTGTAGTGTTTGTGTGTGTGTGTATAATGCAGACCTATTTGTTTCTCATGTGAGGGTGACTGCAAAGCAAGACAGCATGGTGTGTAGTATAGTGCAGCCTATATCTGCGTGTATGCATGAAAGCAATTCAGAGTCAGAGGCGTGAGTTATATAGGTGCTGTAAACATTGAATAAAACCAGTTTGGAGTGTTTGGGTTTTTGCAGGGATTTATGGGCATTTGTTATGCTGGATGGATGCTTGCTAATGCTTCTCTCGTGTCAGAGTGCTGGTGCAAGACTTAGTCCTCACCAACATTTGTTTTCATTTAATTTCTTCGTTTTCTTGGACGTGGGACAGAATTTGTTTTGGTGCGGCATTCAAGGAGAGTGTTTCTGCCTCGGTTTTTGGTCAGGGGTGGCAAGGAGGAGCAAGAGAGACAAACAGAAAGAAAGACAGAGAGTTTGGGACACAATATGAATGTGTGTGAGTGAGTTAGTGTGATAAGGATGGCCACAGCTTTAGGGAGTGTGACATGCCTATAACAGGAAATGTCACATTTAAAGGGAAAGAGAGACAGGATGTCCGTTTATGTTTTGAAACAGCAGAATTATCAGAGGAGAGTGGATCTCAGAACAGTACTGTATAAATTACATTTTTCAAGACAGATCAGGATCTTCCATGTTTAGCATTACGGATTCCCGCTATTTTCCCGCTCTGAGTTTTTGCCTTGGATCTTCTGTGCGTTAACCTTTTGGAAATACATCCTGAGTTAAATTGTATCTGGTCTGCGATTGGATCCTTTCCTGCCGAACCCGTGACAGAACGACCCAAACAAGATGGACCCAGCAGACCGGAAACTTTTTGAAGTTTTTGATTTCGAGGCCAATAAAGCCTCACATTTGCTCCCCTGGGAACTTTTCTGGGACAATGTCTCGAGTGAGGAGGACCAGGACCCAGATGGTGAACTCACAGAAGGTGCGTTTATTGATGGGGGTCCTATCCTAGGGGATCGCTTTTTTGAGAAGCCTGTAGTCGGAGGCGACTACACTGACTACACCTACGGGGACAGTTCAGATGAGGAGGAAGAACTGTTCTCACCTCTTCTTGAGCCCGGACCCAGACGAGACTCGCCGTATGCGGGTAGTCGGTTGGCCTTCAGGCATACCCCGTTCAAAACACCACCTCAGGTCTCGTTCCCTTCCATTCCAACACTCCACTGTGAGCCCGGTGGGTGGATCGGTGGGGATTATTTCATGCGTGATCAGTACTTTGTATACACGGATGAGTTGGAAATGGCGGACACGACTCCTGCACCTCGTCGAGCTCCTGCTCCCCGGATGACCCCTGCACCTCGTCGAGCTCCAGCTCCCCGGCTGGCCCCTACACCTCGTCGAGCCCCAGCTCCCAGGCTGGCCCCTGCACCTCGTCGATCTCCAGCTCCCCGGCTGGCTCCTACACCTCGTCGAGCCCCAGCTCCCCGGCTGACTCCTGCGCCTCGTCAGGCTCCAGCTCCAGCCCCTGAGCCATTCCTCACTCCTGCAGCTCCTGCTGCTGCTGCTCCCGCAGCTCCTGCCCCCGCAGCTGCTACCCCTGCTGCTGCGCCTCCCTCAGCTGCTCCTCCTGCATCCACTGCAGGCGCTCCTGCTGCTCCTTCCGCAGTCACTCCTGCTGCTGCTCCTCCTGCAGTTGCCCCTCCTGCTCCGTGCAGGGCGGCTGCCTCCGTCCCTGCTCTGCTGATCACGGCCGACCTCATTGATTTCTGGTCCCTTCCTGTTCCAAACCTCCCTGCCCCCATAGTTCCTCGATCACCCTCTCCGGCACCTCCTGCTTCTGCCCAGGCATCTCCAGCTCCAGCTCCAGCACCCCGGCCTACCCCTGCACCTCGCAGGGCCCTAGCTCCAGCTCCAGCACCCCGGCCTACCCCTGCACCTCGCAGGGCCCTAGCTCTAGCCCCAGAGCCATTCCATGCTCCTGCCACCACAGCTCCTGTTGCCTCTGCTGCTCCTCCCGCAGCCGCTACTCCTGCTGCTGCTCCTGCCACAGCCTCCGCCGCTGACCCGGCAGACCCAGCCGACGCTGAGACAGGCGCTCCTTTGCCCGCAGTCCCAGGCGCCCCAGCTCCCCCTGTCCTGAGTGCCCCTGTCCTGAGTGCCCCTGTCCTGAGTGCCCCTTGTCCTGAGTGCCCCGGCCCCGGGCGCCCCAGATGTCCCTGCCCCGGTCCAAGGCACCCCTGCCCCTGTCCCAGGCGCCCATGTCTCCAGTGTTCCAGGTTCCCCTGTCCCAGGCACCTATGCCCCTGTCCCAGGTGTCCCTATCCCACCTGTGCGTTAACCTTTTGGAAATAAATCCTGAGTTCAATTGTATCTGGTCTGCGATTGGATCCTTTCCTGCCGAACCCGTGACAATTTCTGTCGTCTGTCATTTTTGTTGTCATATGGTACTTGGGGGAGATTAAAAATTGCTAGCCGTGTACATTACAAATGGCAGTGTAGTAGCTCAGAACAGGTTATAATAGTTTCCATTTTCAAATTTGTTTTTATTTTGTTATATGTTGCTATTCAATTTCAGTTAGTTTTGGCTGAGGTTTAATTAGTTTTATATTTAGTTTTCATTTCATGGGCTTAGTTTTGGTTTTTGTAATTTTAGTGAAGGACAAACGTTGTCAAGGATAAGATGATTATTAATTACAAGCTTATCATTAAAGATATCAAGATTCCAAGACTAAACAAACTTGTTTCAGACTGAAAGTCTGTTAAAAAGGCAGTCTGCGATTTGGTTTTGGTTTAGCAAAAAGTTGTTAATATATGTGCTCAACAGCCAATCAAGTTACACCCCTACCTTCTGTGCTCCTGAAGCACCATGCTGATTGGCTGGGATTGTTTACGGCTCGTTTAGAGGCACGTTTGTTTGTTTCCCATTTACAGAGCCAATCCTGTGTATGAACACCAGAGTTTTTGTGAGCGGGGATTTAGAATCATGGACCTATAAGACAAGATGACAAGGGTTTTCACCAGGGGTGCCTGCCGGATTCTCATTCATAGTACACACACTCAAGAAAGTTGTGCCACCACAGAGTGGGCTGCACATTACCTGCAGTAAGTGACAACAGCTCATTTTCGGGAAATGTAAAGAAACCATCTATTGACATCAACAGAAGTGAATGAGAGCACCTGAAGCATGGGACAGTCTAAAAAAGACTGCACAGAGAAATAAGCCATAATTTGACATCATCTTGTTATACAACTTAGCCTACCTTATGGTCATTTAATGTTTTACTGCTCCAGCCAAAACAAGATTTAGGATCTCATTTTGCTGTGGTTTTGAGTTAATAAACTTAGCAGTATGTTTTCTTATTAACACATTTTTTTTCTACTTTAGATCACTCAGATGCCAGCTAGCTAACTTGCTAGCACTGAACCCAATGGCAGAGGGTTAGCATTCACGGATCATGAGTGAATTTTGAAGAAGAAATAAACTTTTGTCAGAGAAAACCCTCTATTGAAGCACATTAACTGTTACCATCTCATGATGTGCACCAACAATAACCCAACCCTGGTTTTACACAATCAAATAATCAAATCTTACAATGAAAGACTGTCTCACCTGCCTGTTGCATCAAACTCCTAAAGTCTTTATGAATATTCACTTGAGCCCATTCTGTTCTTAGAGCCCATATCTGAATGTGATGCTCCCTCCTCAGGTACAGTCATGGACGAAAATGTTGGCACCCTTGCAATTCTGTCAGATAATGCACCACTACTCCCAGAAAAGAGTTGCAATTACAAATGCTTTTGTATTCACATGTTTATTTACTTAGTTTGTATTGGTAAAACACAAAAAATCTGACATATAATGCCAAATCTGACTTTATTCCACATAAAACTCAAAAAAGGGCCGGACAAAATTGTTGGCACCCTTAAGAAATAATTGTATTTTAGGCATGTAATTCTCCTTTAATCTTTATTTAAACTCACCTGTGGCGAGCCACAGATGCTGGTAATACAGAAATCACATTTGCAACCAGTTAAAATGGAGCAAAGTTGACTCAACCTTTGTGTTCTGTGTCTGTGTATACCGCGCTGAGCATGGGGAAAAGAAAGAAGAGCAAAAAATTGTCTGAGGATTTGAGAACCAAAATTGTAGAAAAGCATGGACAATCTCAAGGCTACAAGTCCATCTCCAGAGATCTTAATGTTCCTGTGTCCACTGTGCGCAGTGTCATCAACAAGTTTACAGCCCATGGCATTGTCACTAACCTCCCTGGATGTGGAAGGAAGAGAAAAATTGATGACAGAATGCAACAAAAGATTGTTTGAATGGTGAATAAATAACCTGGAACAACTTCCAAATAAATTCAAGCTACCCTGCAGACAAAGGGTACAACGGTGTCAGCTTGCACTATCCGTCGCCATTTGAATGAAATGGGATGCTATGTTAGGAGACCCAGAGGACCCCACTGCTGACACAGAGACCTAAAAAAGCCAGACTTGAGTTTGACAAAACTTTCTTGGGGAAGCCAAAATCATTCTGGGAGAACGTCCTGTAGATAGATGAGACCAAAGTAGAACTTTTTGGTAAAGTAGTTTACAGACAACGAAATGAGGCCTTCAAAGAAATGAACACGGTCCCTACAGGCTAATATGGTGGAGCTGGACCGATGTTTTGGAGTTGCTTTGCTGCTTCTGGAACCTGATGCCTTGACTATGTGCATAGCATCAGGAAATCTGAGGACTACCAAATCATTTTTGGGCGCAATGTAGGGCCCAGTGTCAGAAAGTTGGGTCTCCGTCAGAGGACATGGGTCTTCCAGCAGGACAATGACCCATAGCACACTTCAAAAAGTACCCAGAAATGGTTAAGACAAAGCACTGGAGAGTTCTGAAGTGTCCGAGATGACTCCAGATCTTAATCCCATAGCACAACTGGTGCATGATCTCAAATCAGTAGTTGGCAGAAGGCACCCTTCAAATGTGAGAGACCTGGAGCAGTTGGCAAAAGAAGAGTGGTCCGAAATTCCAGTAGAGAGGTGTAAGACACCTCATTAATGGTTACAGGAAGCAATTGATGTCAGATATTTGTATTTCTTTATTTTGAAGGGTGTTCTCCCCATTATAAAGTTGAGGGTGCCAATAATTTTGTCCGGCCCTTTTTTGAGTTTTATGTGGAATAAAGTCAGATTGGGCATTATTTCTCAGATTTTTTGTGTTTTTCCAATGCAAACTAAGTAAATACACATGTAAAAGCAAAAACATTTGTAATTGCAACACTTTTCTGGGAGTAGTGGTGCATTATCTGACAAAAGTGCAAGGGTGCCAACATTTTCGTCCATGACTGTATGTCTTAAAATGTCTCAAGCAGTCGAGCTTGAATTATACATTACATATTTATTTGGTATATTAAATATTGTGAATTTTTGGGTCTCTAATAGGATAGTGCAGAGATCAGAATCGATTCCATGCTGCAGGGTTGTGTTGTGCCAGGTAAAGTTCCAGGTGGACATCTACACCACAGATGCTGTTACCTGAATCTACTATGCATTCACTTACACTGCTTTCCCAATTAAATTAAAAATTGTCCCACATAGGAAACGTTTCCTCCCTGACATATCTGACTTCTCCACTTTATACACTGTAAACCCAAACAGTTCTACTAACTTATTAACATTATGTATTCAGTACTTAAAACCTGGTATTTAGTTGACCCAACTTTAAATGTATAAGTTTTCTGAGCAAGTGAAGACGTTTTAATTGTGTTGGAATATATTTGTTTGAGTAAACATTGCCTGATAACTCACATTTTTTTAGTATCTGACGTCATCAACGTCGTTGAGAACACCATTGCAGGGATCTTGTGATTAAAGAGATGGAGACAGCAGACATAAGGTAGAGGAGTTGTTTAGTAATCAAAAGGTTGGAAGGTTGCTAGTTCGATTCCCCACTCCTCCTTACTAAGTGTATAAGTGTGAACCCCTAAACTGCTCCTGATCTATAAATGCAAAATTCCTTTTAAATCGCTTTGGATAAAAGCGTCTGCTAAATCACAGATGTAAATGTAAATACATCTGGCAACACTAAGAAGGCGG